>NC_134503.1:13010528-13360060 GCF_040206685.1 Ascaphus truei
CACCCCCAATAAAAAAAATTCACGCACAGCAGCCCCACAATTAATAAATAAATCTAAATAAATAAATAAATAAAATCTATGTAAAACCCCCTCCCCCTATTCTCGCTTTTAAAACGCCCTGCCTTCTCTCTAATCTATGTAAAAAAAACCTCCCCCTATCCCCCTATCCCCCTATTGTGTGTGTGCGTTAAGCTTCCCTGCAAGCTATGTAAAAAAAACCTCCCCCTATTGTGTGTGTGTTTCAATCTGGCTGGCCTGTGTTTCTGAGTGCTGAGTGCTCTGCGTTTAACCAAGCAGAGCAGAGGGATACCGGCACCCCCTAAAGGGGCCTGTATCTCGGGGGGCACGGGGTCCCCAGACCTAAAACCTGTGCGCTTCAGCTCCGGAGACCCCCTGCACATGTACACTATCAATAAAAATGTATTTCAAATGTATTTATTGTCATTTATTTATTTATTTATTTATATTTATTTATTAATTGTGCTGCTGCTGCTGCAAGTCGTAAACTCACACCAAGGGCCAAACACCCCCCTCAACCCCAATAAAAAAAAATCACGCACAGCAGCCCCACA
The DNA here is from genome assembly GCF_040206685.1 of Ascaphus truei. Lineage (NCBI taxonomy): Eukaryota > Metazoa > Chordata > Amphibia > Anura > Ascaphidae > Ascaphus > Ascaphus truei. The sequence continues at coordinate 13,011,101 of NC_134503.1, forward strand.
ATTAATAAATAAATCTAAATAAATAAATAAATAAATAAAGACATGAAGAGAAATAAATACTGTATATACTGTACAGTATATACACTGTATACATATATATATATATATATATATATATATATATACAGTATACATATATACACTGTGTATATATACTGTATATATATATATATATATATATATATATATATATATATATATATATATATATATATATATACATACTGTATGTGAGTGAAAAGAGAAAAAAGTAACCCGTATGGGAGCACTCAGGTATGCAATTGATATATTTGTTTATTTATTTGACACAGTGCAAAAAGGGATGAATAAACAGTACATGATTTAAAAACACTTAAAAAAGAGGCATGGACCCTTAAACACTAATGAACAGCACTAGGGAACGACACACACTGTCAACCCTAAACATGAAAAGGATAGTGACTCAAAAAACACTAGGGAGAATCAAAGTGAATCACAATACAGTAGGTTACTGGGTTTAAAGGCACCTACAGTATACAACGCTAAGGATAATGCACACTACAATACCAAAAAGTATTTTAACCAAGCAAGTAAACCAAAATCAATATATACTGTAAGTAACAACCAGAAAAGACAATTTAAAACCAAACTAACCCTTACAATACCAAGGATTACATCTATCTAATTGTAAAAAACCTTATACAGTACATTATACACAGCATTGTTTAAAAACCCCTTCCCCCCCTAATGTTTCTGTTAAGTAGATTACACTGAAGGGAGAGAGATATAAAGGCCTAAAGCCCCTTCCCCCCTAATGTTTCTGTTAAACAGATTACAGTACATTGAAGGGAGAGAGATTTTACAGAAACACACATTAGGGGGGAGGGGGCTTTAAACAGATTACAGTACATTGAAGGGAGAGAGATGTTTCTGTTACCAGTAAATCTCCCTCCCTGCATTGCTAACCACCCTCACCCCCTACCCACATACCGTTAACCCCCCCCCCCATCCTGGCCATGGCCCCTCCGCTTCTGCAAAACAGACACAAAAATTAAAACATACAAAGTAATGTCCCCTAACCCCTTAATCACCATAGCGGTTATTAACCGCTACAGTCATGAAGGGGTTAACCCACCCTCACCCACCCACCACTCGGGATGCCTACATACCCTCCCACACTAACCCCCCCCCCACCCGTGAGGCCTAACCACCCAATCAGTTCCCACAAGGGAGGCCTACCCACATACCGTTGGGGAAACACCCCACCCCCACCCCAGTACCCACAATAAAAACAGTACAATCACCCACAATAAACAGCATTCTATTTATTAAATACATTACCCACCCCCTGTGCCCCCCCCCCCCCATAAATACAAGATTTATTCTTTTACATTCAGGGTCCATAACGCAGCCCCACGCTAGTCCCCGGTGGGCTGGCAGGGCACCTGGACAGACCTACAGTTTACCAGCAGCATTCCACAGGTTCTGGAGGCCTGCTGGTGGATCCTGCCAGCACCATGGCGCCCAGGTGGTCTCCTTGGGTCACCGTGAGCCTCAATTGGGTCCACACGGTAGGCCCAAGGATGTCTGGGAGCCCCGGGTCAAACCCACAGGTGTCTGCGGGGCCTCGGGTGGTTCCCATGGGGGTCTGGGGAACTCACGGGTGCTCACTACGGGTCCGCGGTGCCCCCACAGAAGTGGGACCACACATCATCATCCCCGCACCTACGGCTCGGAGGTGCCCCCACAGAAGTGGGACCACACATCGTCATGCCCGCAGACTACGGGTCCGCGGTGCCCCCACAGAAGTGGGACCACACATCATCATCCCCGCATGTGTCACCCGTGGAACCACCAGCCTGCTACCCTTTAGGATACCCGAGGATTCCCCGCGGGTGGTCTCCAGAGGTCCCACGCAAAACCACGGAAGTAACCCTGAATGTAAAAAAAATAAACCTGGCCAATACATTCAATACATACACCCTCCCCCCCAACACCTACAGTACAATAATGTGCAAAATAACTATTATCCAGATATGGATAATAGATTAATTGCCCATTATTAAAAACATTAACTAGCATACTGTATACAAATAAATAAAGTACTACTGACCTCATCAATACGAAGTGTCCGATGCCAGCGCCTTCCTTCTCTTGCCCACACAAAACATAGCCAAAACCAAGCCAATACATTGCAATTACATTCAGATATCAATTAACCCCTTAAACACCTTATCGGATAATAACCGCAAAGGTAATTAAGGGGTTAAGCCACACAGGCACGATACCCACCCTTCACCCATGAATTTGTACTGTGGCTTCATCATGCAACTATATATATATATACTGTATATATATACATACAGAGAGACAGAGAGAAAGAGAGAGAGAGAGATATATACAGTATATATATATACACACGTTATATACACACCCATGATAAACCAAATATACAGTACAAATAAATGTAGAAGGGTTATCAAAACCATACTGTTCTACAACCAAACACTTCTCCATACAGATACTACATTAAAATCAATTTCCTTTAAAAATCCTAACTGATCTCACAATCTACTGTACTGTATATGATCACAAACCAATGAAAAAAAAGTCACATTCCAAAATGCATAAAATCTATGCACCATACTGTATACATTCTGCAAATTAATCAAACGTAAACAAAAATCAGTTAGCAATCATTATTTACACCCCTAAACATTTCACACTCAATCAAGAACAATGAGACCATTAACAGATTCACGCCTAGAGCAGAACAATTAAGCCTTTGAAAAAATATAAGTACCGACAAAAATACAACCTTTACAGTACAGTACAACCAAGGCTATCTATCCCTGACCTTCCTCAAACACACAATACAATACCAAGGAATAATACATCTATCTAATTTTAAAATACTTTAAACTCACAAAATAATTAAAAACACATCTAATCCAGCTTTTAAAACATCATCATTTCTTACCCTGAATGTATACTGTACAGTATATCTCTCTAGACATATATATTGTACATACATACATACAGTGGCAAGAAATGATATACCACAAGCAAAAAAAAAATACACAGGTTAAAAAACCTTTTGAAATAATGAACAAGTTAAATAAAATACATTTCTTTACTGTAGTTCACTTACCATTACTTGCCCCCACCGACTCCCGTTGCCCAGCTTACTCACGAACCAATCCACGATCAGGAACCCATAAAATAATAAACCATTGAAAATAATAAACATTAAACTAAAAATCCAAACCAATCCACGGGTCTTCTACTTGTAATACACCTTCATCTGTATTCTTCTTTCTTCTATCTCCTTCCGGGCGGGGCAGGGCGTGGTCTTCTTTCCATCATCGGCCACGCCCTTGTCTTTTTCCTTCTCCGGAGGTCCTTCCTCCGCGGCGTCTGGCTGCAAAATGAGACGACATAGGCTTTTAAAGGCCTATGACGTCACATTTTGCGTCATGGTTCCCACGGTCCTGATTGGACCGTGAAAACCATGTGTGTTGGCCGATAATAAAAAAATGATGACGTCACTTAAAGGGAATGAAAGCACAGCCAATCAGAATGGCTTTGCTTCAATTGCCTTTAAGATGACGTCATGAAAAGGCACATGGTCGTGCACACATGGTACTAGAGCCAATCAGAGCGTGGGAACTTTATGCCTACTCTGATTGGCTCTGGTATACCATGTGTCAGGGGCTTGGGGGAGAAAGGATGTGACGTCAATGAAAACCTGTCACGTGGTACGGTAGCCAATCAGAGCGTGGGAACTTTATCCTTATTGACGTCACATCCTTTCTCCCCCAAGCCCCTGACACATGGTATACCAGAGCCAATCAGAGTAGGGATAAAGTTCCCACGCTCTGATTGGCTCTGGTATACCATGTGTCAGGGGCTTGGGGGAGAAAGGATGTGACGTCAATAAGGATAAAGTTCCCACGCTCTGATTGGCTACCGTACCACGTGACAGGTTTTCATTGACGTCACATCCTTTCTCCCCCAAGCCCCTGACACATGGTATACCAGAGCCAATCAGAGTAGGCATAAAGTTCCCACGCTCTGATTGGCTCTAGTACCATGTGTGCACGACCATGTGCCTTTTCATGACGTCATCTTAAAGGCAATTGAAGCAAAGCCATTCTGATTGGCTGTGCTTTCATTCCCTTTAAGTGACGTCATCATTTTTTTATTATCGGCCAACACACATGGTTTTCACGGTCCAATCAGGACCGTGGGAACCATGACGCAAAATGTGACGTCATAGGCCTTTAAAAGCCTATGTCGTCTCATTTTGCAGCCAGACGCCGCGGAGGAAGGACCTCCGGAGAAGGAAAAAGACAAGGGCGTGGCCGATGATGGAAAGAAGACCACGCCCTGCCCCGCCCGGAAGGAGATAGAAGAAAGAAGAATACAGATGAAGGTGTATTACAAGTAGAAGACCCGTGGATTGGTTTGGATTTTTAGTTTAATGTTTATTATTTTCAATGGTTTATTATTTTATGGGTTCCTGATCGTGGATTGGTTCGTGAGTAAGCTGGGCAACGGGAGTCGGTGGGGGCAAGTAATGGTAAGTGAACTACAGTAAAGAAATGTATTTTATTTAACTTGTTCATTATTTCAAAAGGTTTTTTAACCTGTGTATTTTTTTTTTGCTTGTGGTATATCATTTCTTGCCACTGTATGTATGTATGTACAATATATATGTCTAGAGAGATATACTGTACAGTATACATTCAGGGTAAGAAATGATGATGTTTTAAAAGCTGGATTAGATGTGTTTTTAATTATTTTGTGAGTTTAAAGTATTTTAAAATTAGATAGATGTATTATTCCTTGGTATTGTATTGTGTGTTTGAGGAAGGTCAGGGATAGATAGCCTTGGTTGTACTGTACTGTAAAGGTTGTATTTTTGTCGGTACTTATATTTTTTCAAAGGCTTAATTGTTCTGCTCTAGGCGTGAATCTGTTAATGGTCTCATTGTTCTTGATTGAGTGTGAAATGTTTAGGGGTGTAAATAATGATTGCTAACTGATTTTTGTTTACGTTTGATTAATTTGCAGAATGTATACAGTATGGTGCATAGATTTTATGCATTTTGGAATGTGACTTTTTTTTCATTGGTTTGTGATCATATACAGTACAGTAGATTGTGAGATCAGTTAGGATTTTTAAAGGAAATTGATTTTAATGTAGTATCTGTATGGAGAAGTGTTTGGTTGTAGAACAGTATGGTTTTGATAACCCTTCTACATTTATTTGTACTGTATATTTGGTTTATCATGGGTGTGTATATAACGTGTGTATATATATATACTGTATATATCTCTCTCTCTCTCTTTCTCTCTGTCTCTCTGTATGTATATATATACAGTATATATATATATAGTTGCATGATGAAGCCACAGTACAAATTCATGGGTGAAGGGTGGGTATCGTGCCTGTGTGGCTTAACCCCTTAATTACCTTTGCGGTTATTATCCGATAAGGTGTTTAAGGGGTTAATTGATATCTGAATGTAATTGCAATGTATTGGCTTGGTTTTGGCTATGTTTTGTGTGGGCAAGAGAAGGAAGGCGCTGGCATCGGACACTTCGTATTGATGAGGTCAGTAGTACTTTATTTATTTGTATACAGTATGCTAGTTAATGTTTTTAATAATGGGCAATTAATCTATTATCCATATCTGGATAATAGTTATTTTGCACATTATTGTACTGTAGGTGTTGGGGGGGAGGGTGTATGTATTGAATGTATTGGCCAGGTTTATTTTTTTTACATTCAGGGTTACTTCCGTGGTTTTGCGTGGGACCTCTGGAGACCACCCGCGGGGAATCCTCGGGTATCCTAAAGGGTAGCAGGCTGGTGGTTCCACGGGTGACACATGCGGGGATGATGATGTGTGGTCCCACTTCTGTGGGGGCACCGCGGACCCGTAGTCTGCGGGCATGACGATGTGTGGTCCCACTTCTGTGGGGGCACCTCCGAGCCGTAGGTGCGGGGATGATGATGTGTGGTCCCACTTCTGTGGGGGCACCGCGGACCCGTAGTGAGCACCCGTGAGTTCCCCAGACCCCCATGGGAACCACCCGAGGCCCCGCAGACACCTGTGGGTTTGACCCGGGGCTCCCAGACATCCTTGGGCCTACCGTGTGGACCCAATTGAGGCTCACGGTGACCCAAGGAGACCACCTGGGCGCCATGGTGCTGGCAGGATCCACCAGCAGGCCTCCAGAACCTGTGGAATGCTGCTGGTAAACTGTAGGTCTGTCCAGGTGCCCTGCCAGCCCACCGGGGACTAGCGTGGGGCTGCGTTATGGACCCTGAATGTAAAAGAATAAATCTTGTATTTATGGGGGGGGGGGGGGCACAGGGGGTGGGTAATGTATTTAATAAATAGAATGCTGTTTATTGTGGGTGATTGTACTGTTTTTATTGTGGGTACTGGGGTGGGGGTGGGGTGTTTCCCCAACGGTATGTGGGTAGGCCTCCCTTGTGGGTAGTTAGTGGGTGAGGGTTGAGGGTGGTTAGGCCTCACGGGGTGGGGGGTTAGAGTGGGAGGGTATGTACAGTAGGCGTCCCAAGTGGTGGGTGAGGGCGGGTTAACCCCTTCATGACTGTAGCGGTTAATAACCGCTATGGTGATTAAGGGGTTAGGGGACATTACTTTGAAAGTGTTATTTTTTTTCTCTGTTTTACTGTACAGCAGCGGAGGTTGCCATGGGTAGTGGGTAGTGTATTGAATGTATTTATTGGTTATTATGCGTTAACCCCTTCATTACCTTAGCGGCTATACGCTATGCTAATGAAGCCTCGTTTCTGAACTTTTAATAATATTGTGCAGGAGCAGGGGGTCCCCTGAGATTAGATTTCTGTCTCAGGGAACCCCCTGCTCACTCTACAATATTATTAAAAAGACAGAAATGCTGCTTCTTTACCATAGCGCATAGCCGCTAAGCTAAAGAATGATTCTTTAATGATGTGTGTGTTTTATTCACAGTGTAGATGTTCTCCGGAGCTGAAGCGCACAGGTTTCAGGTCTGGGGACCCCGTGCCCCCCGAGATACAGGCCCCTTTAGGGGGTGCCGGTATCCCTCTGCTCTGCTTGGTTTACAGGCCGCGGTCACGTGATCGGACCTTTAAACCAAGCAGAGGGCTACCGGCACCCCCTAAAGGGGCCTGTATCTCGGGGGGCACGGGGTCCCCAGACCTAAAACCTGTGCGGTTCAGCTCCAGAGACCCCCTGCACATCTACACTATCAATAAAAATGTATTTCCAATGTATTTATTGTCATTTATTTATTTATTTTTTGGCGGCTGCTGTGTGTGATTATTTTTTATTGTGTTTAGCGGGGGTGGGTGACGGGGTTTATAAATGTGAGTTTATAAATAAAATAAAGAATATTATTTATAGGGGCCTTAGAACAGAAGTTCCCACGCCAATTGCGCGCTCATTGCTCTTTTGTTACAATGTTGCTGGTCTTGCGGGTTTGCAGTCTGGCAGCAAAAAGCAGTTTGTACTGTAGTACTGTGTGTGAGATAAAGTAACCAGTTCTTTTATTGCTGAAGTCGCCACTAAAAACTTTTATTTACAAATACAGTACAAAAACCGTGCAACACACAACAACATTCAGTATCCTTTGTTTAAGTACAGCAGGTACTATAGGGTAAAACATGTACTGTACAGTACAGCACAACATTACAGTATGGTCTCACTGAAAGTCCTCCCCATTTTCCAGCCATGGCCGATGCCTTGCATGGCGCAAAACGCCATTAATGCAGTCTCTAACGCCTCTCATTACAGGATCTGTAACAGGGTAATAGCGCTGCATTTCTTCCACAATCTTTTTCCTTAAATTGGCAGGAAGGGCATTTTTTTGGCGATTCCCATCATAGTTCACTTTGAACACCCACTCGCAGTACAATGTGTAGGGAACATGGTGTTTAAATATGATCAAGGCATACTTGTGTGGTATACCAGCACTCCTCACCCTATACTTCTCCCTCAGCGCCGGTGTCAGATCGCACAGGGAGATGTCGGGCACTGTTTGTATGCGAGCGGGTGTAGGAAGTCTTTTGGGAGCGGGTGTACTTGAGGCGATGGGCAATGGTAGGGTGTCTGGGAGGAAGCTTTCCTCCGGTAGTGGTCGCCGGGTTGTCTCCTGGCGTGGTCTAGATGGGGTTGTCATGTCCTCCTCAATAGCATAGTACACTGTATCTTCTGGTGGAGGGTGTGTGCTTGGTGATGGAAGGGGGTCGAAGGTACCATGCATCACATCCATGTCACCCCCCTGCTCCAGCATCGGGGAAACAGGGGCATTAACACCGAGCAAATAATGTATGCCCGCTATGTCTGCCTCTATCTTGTCCATCCGTTGATCCATCCGTTGCTCCATATGTAGCATCCGTTGATCCAGCCGTTGCTCCATATGTAGCACCGACTCCAGAAGCAGATCTAGCTTTGCCAGCACACTAGAATTCCCGGGGAGATCCACACTTAGCCCATTCAGGATCCGGTCCAACGAGCTGCTTGTGCATGGCATCTGGAGATCTGGGGGGATGGGTGCAACGGAGGATGAGATGGGGGTTCCCTGGAGAGAAGCGGCATCGATGGAGAGTGGAAGAGGTGACCTGGGGATGCCCGGTACAGGAGAAGCTGCAGCGTGGTGGAAGAGGGATGGAGAAGGTGACCGCTGGATTTCCGGGAGAGAAGCAGAGTCGTCCAAGAGCAAAGGAGACAGTGACCCGTTGATTTCAGAGGCAGCAGCATCTTCAGATGGAACCGGAGAAGATGGGGGTGGAGAAGCCGGGCTGAAGATTTCCGGGACAGCTACAGCAGAGTCGTCGAAGCATATGGGAGCAAGTGGTCTGCGGATTCGGTGAGTTGGCTGCCATGCGTCTTGCGAACCGAGCACAGTACCGTATTTCTTCTTCACATAATAAGGCTGACGTGTTTTAAAAGCCTTAGCCTTTGGGGTCAGCAGAAGGTTTTCTTTGTTGGCCTTAGCCTGTCGCTTTGCCTTTGGCTTGGGAACGGTAACTGCCTTTCTTTTTTTCAGTGTGGCAGGCACAGCAGAGGTGAGATGATTCTTTCTTCCATAGAACCGGGGCTGCTCCATGTAAGCGGGAGGCACAATGCAGTATCTGGACAATGCCTCAGATAAAGATCAGCAAGTGGTGGGCTATGCAACGTGTACAACCTTTTATGCATGGTGGCCAGGTACAGGTGTTGAAAGTGGGTGGTCTGTTATGTGAGTCATTAACATATAAATACACCATCCATTTTGTGGATTCACTGCACATTGAATACACATCGACTAAACATCGAATACACATTCTTGTGTTTGTATTTCTTTCTACAGTACTCGCAGCAATGCCTGTTAAGAAGATTTCAAAGGATCTCAGCATGAGAATGAAGGAGATGTACACGAGCGGACAACGAATTGCAGATATCCAGCGCTGGTTAACTGCTTCTGGCCTCGTTGTGCCATCAAGCACTGTGTGCTATCATGCACAAGGAAAAAACAGAGACCGCAAAAAGGCACCAAGGGTAACAAATGCGTAAGTATACTGTATTTATAAAACTTAACCAAAAAAAATATAGAAAACTGTAGTGTACATCTACAGTATACCGTATTTATATAGTATATTTATTATATTACAACAGTATATACTGTAGTGTACTGTATGTGTGGTCAATTTATATTTTTTGTGCAGCAGTATACACTTTTGGTATATTGCAATTCATCTGACAACGGAATATACAGTATATGATGTGTATTTATTATGATATAACAACAGTATACCGTATTTATATAGTATATTTATTATATTACAACAGTATATACTGTAGTGTACTGTATGTGTGGTCAATTTATATTTTTTGTGCAGCAGTATACACTTTTGGTATATTGCAATTCATCTGACAACGGAATATTTATATAGTATATTTATATTACAACAGTACTGTATACTGTATATTTTGTCTATTTATATTTATAGTACAGCAGTATACATTTTTTGTATATTTATATTTACTGTATATTACAACATTACATGTACAGTATACAGTATACATTTTATATTGCTGCATATTAATAACACAATATAATTTCTTTGCATTGTAGGGAGACTACTCTTCTGGTGGACAGAATAAGTGAGGAGAATGATGAGAGGAGCGCATTAAGGGTTAAAAACACTCTTCAGGAAAACCACAATCTGACTGTATCCGAGAGCAGCATAAAGAAGATGAGACGCAGAATTGGATGGAAATATGGACGTGTGAGGTTAGTAGTGGACAGTACAGGAGGTACTGTACTGTAAAGTAAAAATGTTGTTTTGCAAACTGTACTGCGCTGTGACGCTAACATTTTTTATTCATTGTCATTACAGAGCGTACCCCATGATACGGGACGCAAACAAAATCAAAAGAGTGCTCCAGGCCCAGGCATGGATCGACAGCGGTGAGACTTTCCAGGATTGCATCTTCACTGATGAGTCTACTGTGTCGCTGGAGAGATTTGCAAGATTTGCGTTCCACAAAAAAGGCCGCATAACTTTGAAGCCACGGCCAAAACACCCTGTGAAGCTGCATGTGTGGGGTGCCATCTCTAGGCGTGGACCGGGATGCATTGTCGTCTTTGAAGGTACAATTTCTCAAATATAATGCCGCCTAATGCACTGTACTTGACTAGTGTTGCCTTACCGTATGCACTGTACTGTACTATTGAGCACTTTTCTTTTCTTGCTATAGGAATCATGAATAAAGATTTCTTCCAAGACAACATTGTGCCCGTGATAGTGCGATACATCACACAAGACTTTCCCAATGGTCATCGCTTTTACCAGGACAATGATCCCAAGCACACCGCGTCGACGGCGCATATCCTTGAGCGCGGCATCAACTGGGTGAAGACGCCAGCGGAGTAAGTGTAGTAGACCGTGTCCCATTTATATGTTCCCCACTGTTTTTACTGTGTACTCTATCTCTTAAACTAATTGTCCTTTCTTTCCAATCACAGATCACCAGACTTCAATCCGATCGAAATGGTCTGGCATCAGCTGAAGGACCACATCCGTAAAGTGGCGAAACCCTCCAAGAAGGACGAGTTGTATACAGCCATAATGAGTTTTTGGAACGATGTACTCACCGAGGAACGATGCAATAAATATATAGACCATATTGCCACTGTGTTGCCCATTGTCATCGCGCGCAATGGACAAGCATCAGGAAAGTAGTACAGTGCTGTAGTATTGTACAGTAGGTACACTATGATACAGGTAAGTATGGCACAGATTTTAGCTTTCCCAATAGTCAGAGTTTACAGTAGTTCCAGTATACAGTACAGTAGACTAGTTTGACATACTACAGTAACTGCCTACTAACTGCTCCATTTTTTCTTTCCAGAGAAAGCTGCACCAGCCACCTACTGTACAGTAGGTCTACCATAATACAGTACGCACATACAGTACAGTACAGTAACTAAACAAAGTTTTTGTTTTCTTGTCGTTCCAGGAAAAAGGGTGCACCAGGGTGGAGGGGGGGCCTTGTGTTCGTCAAATCTGCTTGTGCAGTCAAATGTACAGTATATAAACAGCAGTAATGATGTACACAAAACCTCTCCTCTCTCAATGAACTACTGTACCGCAGACACAATGAGGATACTGTTACAGTATGAAGGGAAAAAGAACAGGATGGGTTATTTAACATTACAGTATACTGTGCAATATTTATACTGTATATTTATATATACTGTATTTTTATTCTAAAGGTATTCGAGAATGTACTCTACTGTATGAGGACCTGGTGACTTTCAACCCTCTCAGACCCACAGAAAGGATTATTTCACATCACTGTATATTTATCCTGTATATTTTCAGTAATTTAGAAGCAGTGGCTGTTCTGAACAGCCCAGGGCCAGATTAACAAAACAATGGCTTGGATTGGATTAGCCAGACGATTGATGCTTGGCCAGGGAGGGATTAAAATCTCTAAGGGAGGGGGTGGGTGGTGTAGCTGTAGGATTGTACTGTGTCAGTATTTCCAACGCCAGGTCACCCTAATAATTGCATGAATAAACCCCCAAAGACAAGGCCCAAATATACTAGTACAGTATACTGTACAGTACTGTAAAGTATGTATTATTGTGTGTTGATGTTTTGAATTGCTGTTAACTTGAAAAGTTTCACCATTGTATTGTACTGTATTTGTAAATAAAAGTATTTTGTGGCGACTTCAGCAATAAAAGAACTGGTTAATTTATCTCACATAAAGTACGTGAATACGACCGCAATCACCATTGTACAGTAAATGGGTGCATAGGATGGAACGACAGGTGCTAAAGGGGTATACAGTAAATATGATACTGTATTTATCAGTATTGATCAAAGAGAGTTGATCAGAAGGATTCCCCTTATAAAGTATACAGCACTCTATTGTCATTCATACAGTACAGTATACTGTAGTAAAGGGTAGACAACACATGGTCTTGCAGTATACTGTATTACTAAAAATCTGTCAGGTTGACCAGAATCACTGCGGATATCGGAAAATAATACAATTTTATTAATTCTACGTACTGTATATAAGGGGAATCCTTCTGATCAACTCTCTTTGATCAACACTGATAAATACAGTACAGTAATTTATCTCACACTCAGTACTACAAACTGCTTTTTGCTTGCAATAAACAAACAAACAGGGAAGCGCTACTGTATACTGTATGAGTTAGGATCAGGCCCAGCAGCCACTTTATGTTGAAAACCACATATGAAATGAGCATAAATTTGCATGAATAATTACACAAAAATATATAAAATAAATAGCACAAGTCTCTGACAGAGAGAAATTGTCCAGGTGGTGTGGATACAGGTTAATGCCCCTGTCTGATAGGACAGACTCGGGCAAGAATGGCCTGTGAGAGGTGAAAATCCAGAATGGTAGCTGGGATGGAAAGCGCTACCAACTGTGCAGGTATTGAAGTGTGTAGAAATGGGAAGGTGCCGTAGGCATCAAATGTGGAAAGCGCTCACCCAGACTTCATACAGTACACTGCGCTTTTTGCTTGCATACTGCAAAGCCGCAAGACCAGCAACATTGTAAAAAAAGAGCAAAAAAAAGAGCAATGAGCGCGAAATTGGCGTGGGAACTTCTGTTCTAGGGCCCCTAGAAATAATATTCTTTATTTTAGTTATAAACTCACATTTATATATAAAGTATATATTTATTTCTCTTCATGTACTGTATTTATTTAGATTTATTTATTAATTGTGGAGCTGCTGTGCGTGAGGGGCCATGGCCAGGATGGGGGGGGGGGGGGGGGTAACGGTACAGTATGTGGGTAGGGGGTGAGGGTGGTTAGACCTCACAGTACATTATGCACATTGGGCCCCCCTCCTCCCCACATTTACATACTGTACTGTACACTACACGACATCAATGCAGGGAGGGTTTACCAATGCAGGGAGGGTTTACCAATGCAGGTAAGGCTTTAGGCCTTTATATCTCTCTCCCTTCAGTGTAATCTACTTAACAGAAACATTAGGGGGGGAAGGGGCTTTAGGCCTTTATATCTCTCTCCCTTCAGTGTAATCTGCTTAACACAAACATTAGGGGGGAAGGGGTTTTTAAACAATGCTGTGTATAATGTACTGTATAAGGTTTTTTACAATTAGATAGATGTAATCCTTGGTATTGTAAGGGTTAGTTTGGTTTTAAATTGTCTTTTCTGGTTGTTACTTACAGTATATATTGATTTTGGTTTACTTGCTTGGTTAAAATACTTTTTGGTATTGTAGTGTGCATTATCCTTAGCGTTGTATACTGTAGGTGCCTTTAAACCCAGTAACCTACTGTATTGTGATTCACTTTGATTCTCCCTAGTGTTTTTTGAGTCACTATCCTTTTCATGTTTAGGGTTGACAGTGTGTGTCGTTCCCTAGTGCTGTTCATTAGTGTTTAAGGGTCCATGCCTCTTTTTTAAGTGTTTTTAAATCATGTACTGTTTATTCATCCCTTTTTGCACTGTGTCAAATAAATAAACAAATATATCAATTGCATACCTGAGTGCTCCCATACGGGTTACTTTTTTCTCTTTTCACTCACATACAGTATGTATATATATATATATATATATATATATATATATATATATATATATATATATATATATATATACAGTATATATACACAGTGTATATATGTATACTGTATATATATATATATATATATATATATATATATGTATACAGTGTATATACTGTACAGTATATACAGTATTTATTTCTCTTCATGTCTTTATTTATTTATTTATTTATTTAGATTTATTTATTAATTGTGGGGCTGCTGTGCGTGATTTTTTTTTATTGGGGTTGAGGGGGGTGTTTGGCCCTTGGTGTGAGTTTACGACTTGCAGCAGCAGCAGCACAATTAATAAATAAATATAAATAAATAAATAAATAAATGACAATAAATACATTTGAAATACATTTTTATTGATAGTGTACATGTGCAGGGGGTCTCCGGAGCTGAAGCGCACAGGTTTTAGGTCTGGGGACCCCGTGCCCCCCGAGATACAGGCCCCTTTAGGGGGTGCCGGTATCCCTCTGCTCTGCTTGGTTAAACGCAGAGCACTCAGCACTCAGAAACACAGGCCAGCCAGATTGAAACACACACACAATAGGGGGAGGTTTTTTTTACATAGCTTGCAGGGAAGCTTAACGCACACACACAATAGGGGGATAGGGGGATAGGGGGAGGTTTTTTTTACATAGATTAGAGAGAAGGCAGGGCGTTTTAAAAGCGAGAATAGGGGGAGGGGGTTTTACATAGATTTTATTTATTTATTTATTTAGATTTATTTATTAATTGTGGGGCTGCTGTGCGTGAATTTTTTTTATTGGGGGTGAGGGGGGTGTTTGGCCCTTGGTGTGAGTTTACGACTTGCAGCAGCAGCAGCACAATTAATAAATAAATATAAATAAATAAATAAATAAATGACAATAAATACATTTGAAATACATTTTTATTGATAGTGTACATGTGCAGGGGGTCTCCGGAGCTGAAGCGCACAGGTTTTAGGTCTGGGGACCCCGTGCCCCCCGAGATACAGGCCCCTTTAGGGGGTGCCGGTATCCCTCTGCTCTGCTTGGTTAAACGCAGAGCACTCAGCACTCAGAAACACAGGCCAGCCAGATTGAAACACACACACAATAGGGGGAGGTTTTTTTTACATAGCTTGCAGGGAAGCTTAACGCACACACACAATAGGGGGATAGGGGGATAGGGGGAGGTTTTTTTTACATAGATTAGAGAGAAGGCAGGGCGTTTTAAAAGCGAGAATAGGGGGAGGGGGTTTTACATAGATTTTATTTATTTATTTATTTAGATTTATTTATTAATTGTGGGGCTGCTGTGCGTGAATTTTTTTTATTGGGGGTGAGGGGGGTGTTTGGCCCTTGGTGTGAGTTTACGACTTGCAGCAGCAGCAGCACAATTAATAAATAAATATAAATAAATAAATAAATAAATGACAATAAATACATTTGAAATACATTTTTATTGATAGTGTACATGTGCAGGGGGTCTCCGGAGCTGAAGCGCACAGGTTTTAGGTCTGGGGACCCCGTGCCCCCCGAGATACAGGCCCCTTTAGGGGGTGCCGGTATCCCTCTGCTCTGCTTGGTTTACAGGCCGCGATCACGTGATCGGGACCTTTAAACCAAGCAGAGGGCTACCGGCACCCCCTAAAGGGGCCTGTATCTCGGGGGGCACGGGGTCCCCAGACCTAAAACCACCGCGGTTCAGCTCCGGAGACCCCCTGCACATCTACACTATCAATAAAAATGTATTTCCAATGTATTTATTGTCATTTATTTATTTATTTTTTGGCGGCTGCTGTGTGTGTGTAT
Source organism: Ascaphus truei (assembly GCF_040206685.1). NCBI lineage: Eukaryota > Metazoa > Chordata > Amphibia > Anura > Ascaphidae > Ascaphus > Ascaphus truei. The sequence goes on from NC_134503.1 coordinate 13,027,002, forward strand.
TTTTTTATTGTGGGTAGCGGGAGGGTGGGTGAATGGGGTATTCGCCCCAACGATGGTTGGGGAGGGCTTGCGGGGGGGGGGGGGGGGGGGTGGGGTAGCGGGAGGGCTTAACCCCTTCATGACCGTAGCGGTATTAACTGCTACGATCGTGAAGGGGTTAAGTGCACCCGCAACCCCCCCCCCCTCCCGCAAGTCCTAAACTCACACCAAGGGCCAAATACCCCCCTCACCCATCCCCACTACACACAATAAAGCGGGCACGGTGGGTTAACCCCTTCATTGCCTTAGCGGCTATCCGCTATGGTAATGACGCAGCATTTTCCGTATTTTTAATAATATTGATCAGGAGCAGGGGGGTTCCCTGAGCATTAATTTCTGGCTCAGGGAACCCCCTGCTCACTGTACAATATTATTAAAATACAGAAATGATGCTTCTTTACCATAGCGCATAGACGCTAAGGTAAAGAACGAGTGTTTATTTATACTGTATATTGTATGTGTTTTATTGATAGTGTACATGTGCAGGGGGTCTCCAGAGCAGAAGCGCACAGGTTTCAGGTCTGGGGACCCCGTGCCCCCCGAGATACAGGCCCCTTTAGGGGGTGCCGGTATCCCTCTGCTCTGCTTGGTTTACAGGCCGCGGTCACGTGATCGGGGCTTTTAACGCAGAGCTGGATACCGGCACCCCCTAAAGGGGCCTGTATCTCGGGGGGCACGGGGTCCCCAGACCTAAAACCACCGCGGTTCAGCTCCGGAGACCCCCTGCACATCTACACTATCAATAAAAATGTATTTCAAATAATTTTTAATGTGTGGATGTTTGCGCAGAGAGAGAGCAGCGGATCTCTCTCTGCTGCAAACACATCTCGCCCCCGCCGCCCATACAGTACTGTAGTATCATTTATGTATGTGCATATACAGTACAGTACAGTACTGTATGTTAGGGCTTACAGGGGTTGTTGTTATACAGTATATATATATATATATATATATATATATATATATATATATATATATATACTGCATTACAATTCATTATAGGGGACGGCTTCACAGAGAATAGCTCGCAAGCGCCACCATGTGTATTTTGACGGCATTGCAGTATTGTAACCAGCCGGAATAAAAAGCTTAAATTCCTGCCGGAAAATAACGCAATGCACTCTGGCTGAAAAATATCAGAAACCTGAATACACCCGAGTATACCCGAATTCGCGGGACTAGCCGTGCTCGAATAAAGTGTGTCGCCAGTGTAAGTGGCTCAGGTTAATTATTATACCTGGTTCGATTGCTATCACCAGATTCACAATGTTAAACCAGCAGATCTACTTAGCCTAGCATTGCTTTCATTTGTATTCCTTTATTCCTTTTGGTGGCGTTTTATTCACAGCTGCACTTTCACACTTACAATCGGTATCGTCTTTAAACATACACTGGACATTAAAAAAAGAGATAATGGGGAAAGGCAGGGTTGCAGACCTGTCTGAGGCATGTGAATGTGATCACAAGTGGTATTTGTATTTGCTAAACATACACTGAATGATAAAAACATGTTGCATGGCAGGGAAGGAACTTTAACTGAACTCACACATATGTTAGTGTAACACGTGTTTCTCCTCCCCAACCACCTTCATCTGGAAGATTTCACTGCTACATGGTGTGGTGCATACCTGCTGGCTCAGTAGATCTGAGCTTCCCGAGTTGTTGTAGGGGAGAACAGAATAGGCTTCTGGGATAGTAACTGATTCCTACTCACAATGACAGCGCCTCCATCTCTTGCAGGCCCCAGGGATGTGGAGACAATCCCTGCAGGAGAACTTACTTCCACTCCCCCTGACAGATTGCAGTCTCAGGCAGGAAGGTATATTTGACTAGGAACACACTTTATTCATACACACTGCAGATGGTCAGCATACACTGCTCACACAGTGGTTACAGCCTTCTTGGGGCTTCGCCCTCAGGATGTACCCTGGACCTCCACTCCAGGCCAGGGGGCCCTGAAGCAGTCCCTGCTTTTCCCTTACTCCCTGATGGAGTAAGGATTATAGTCTCTATACACTACCCTAAGGGAGGGAATACAGATTGGCAGAGCCCTGCACAACTGTTGTGGGTAGACCAGCTTCTCTCAAGAAGGTAGAGGTACTGACTAAATTTAGCAGTGCAGCCCTTTAAGTAAAGGGGAAGGTACCATGCCTGAAGCCCCGATTGGCTACACACAAGCATAGTCCCACCTCCTCTGTGACTCACTGAAGCTGCTGGGGAAACCCCATGATTAATCCTGGCAGGCCTGCTCTTACTGCCAGGAGAAGGGCAGACTGGTAGCCAGAAACCAGCCCTGACTACATTAGTATGTGGAAAAGTACCACTAAACAACAAACCAATACAAACGGATGACTCCTAAATGATCAAACTGCTCTGAGAAGATGGCACCATTGGCTCTCGTGTTTGTTAGAAAATACAGAGACATGGAGTAGGTGTGCAAGGAGAGGGGCCATGGATGCGGGTGGGGGGAGAAGGGGAAGAGTAAGGATAGCAGAACTAGACTTTTAGACCATTGGTGTGCCGTATGTGGCCTCAAGCGGGACAGTATACATGGTTCCCTGCGTAAGTAAAGGAGCGAGACAGTATACATGGTTCCCTGCGTAAGTAAAGGAGCGGGACAGTATACATGGTTCCCTGTGTAAGTAAAGGAGCGGGACAGTATACATGGTTCCCTGTGTAAGTAAAGGAGCGGGACAGTATACATGGTTTCCTGTGTAAGTAAAGAAGCGGGACAGTATACATGGTTCCCTGTGTAAGTAAAGGAGCGGGACAGTATACATGGTTCCCTGTGTAAGTAAAGGAGCGTGACAGTATACATGGTTCCCTGTGTAAGTAAAGGAGCGGGACAGTATACATGGTTCCCTGTGTAAGTAAAGGAGCGGGACAGTATACATGGTTCCCTGTGTAAGTAAAGGAGCCGGACAGTATACATGGTTCCCTGTGTAAGTAAAGGAGCGGGACAGTATACATGGTTCCCTGTGTAAGTAAAGGAGCGGGACAGTATACATGGTTCCTGTGTAAGTAAAGGAGCGGGACAGTATACCTGGTTCCCTGTGTAAGTAATGGAGCGGGACAGTATACATGGTTCCCTGTGTAAGTAAAGGAGCGGGACAGTATAAATGGTTCCCTGTGTAAGTAAAGGAGCGGGACAGTATACATGGTTCCCTGTGTAAGTAAAGGAGCGGCACAGTATACATGGTTCCCTGTGTAAGTAAAGGAGCGGGACAGTATACATGGTTCCCTATTTAAGTAGAGGAGCGGGACAGTATACATGGTTCCCTGTGTAAGTAAAGGAGCGGGACAGTATACACGGTTCCCAGTGCAAGTGAAGGAGCGGGACAGTATACATGGTTCCCTGTGTAAGTAAAGGAGCGGGACAGTATACATGGTTCCCTGTGTAAGTAAAGGAGCGAGACAGTATACATGGTTCCCTGTGTAAGTAAAGGAGCGGGACAGTATACATGGTTCCCTGTGTAAGTAAAGGAGTGAGACAGTATACATGGTTCCCTGTGTAAGTAAAGGAGCGGGACAGTATACATGGTTCCCTGTGTAAGTGAAGGAGCGGGACAGTATACATGGTTCCCTGTGTAAGTAAAGGAGCGGGACAGTATACATGGTTCCCTGTGTAAGTAAAGGAGCGGGACAGTATACATGGTTCCCTGTGTAAGTAAAGGAGTGAAACAGTATACATGGTTCCCTGTGTAAGTAAAGGAGCGGGACAGTATACATGGTTCCCTGTGTAAGTAAAGGAGCGGGACAGTATACATGGTTCCCTGTGTAAGTAAAGGAGCGGCACAGTATACATGGTTCCCTGTGTAAGTAAAGGAGCAGGACAGTATACATGGTTCCCTGTGTAAGTGAAGGAGCGAGACAGTATACATGGTTCCCTGTGTAAGTAAAGGAGCGGGACAGTATACATGGTTCCCTGTGTAAGTAAAGGAGTGAGACAGTATACATGGTTCCCTGTGTAAGTAAAGGAGCGGGACAGTATACATGGTTCCCTGTGTAAGTAAAGGAGCGGGACAGTATACATGGTTCCCTGTGTAAGTAAAGGAGTGAGACAGTATACATGGTACCCTGTGTAAGTAAAGGAGCGGGACAGTATACACGGTTCCCTGTGTAAGTAAAGGAGCGGGACAGTATACATGGCTCCCTGTGTAAGTAAAGGAGCGGGACAGTATACATGGTTCCCTGTGTAAGTAAAGGAGCGGGACAGTATACATGGTTCCCTGTGTAAGTAAAGGAGTGGGACAGTATACATGGTTCCCTGTGTAAGTAAAGGAGCGAGACAGTATACATGGTCCCCTGTGTAAGTAAAGGAGCGGGACAGTATACATGGTTCCCTGTGTAAGTAAAGGAGCGAGACAGTATACATGGTCCCCTGTGTAAGTAAAGGAGCGGGACAGTATACACGGTTCCCTGTGTAAGTAAAGGAGCGGGACAGTATACATGGTTCCCTGTGTAAGTAAAGGAGCGGGACAGTATACATGGTTCCCTGTGTAAGTAAAGGAGCGGCACAGTATACATGGTTCCCTGTGTAAGTAAAGGAGCAGGACAGTATACATGGTTCCCTGTGTAAGTGAAGGAGCGAGACAGTATACATGGTTCCCTGTGTAAGTAAAGGAGCGGGACAGTATACATGGTTCCCTGTGTAAGTAAAGGAGTGAGACAGTATACATGGTTCCCTGTGTAAGTAAAGGAGCGGGACAGTATACATGGTTCCCTGTGTAAGTAAAGGAGCGGGACAGTATACATGGTTCCCTGTGTAAGTAAAGGAGTGAGACAGTATACATGGTTCCCTGTGTAAGTAAAGGAGCGGGACAGTATACACGGTTCCCTGTGTAAGTAAAGGAGCGGGACAGTATACATGGCTCCCTGTGTAAGTAAAGGAGCGGGACAGTATACATGGTTCCCTGTGTAAGTAAAGGAGCGGGACAGTATACATGGTTCCCTGTGTAAGTAAAGGAGTGGGACAGTATACATGGTTCCCTGTGTAAGTAAAGGAGCGAGACAGTATACATGGTCCCCTGTGTAAGTAAAGGAGCGGGACAGTATACATGGTTCCCTGTGTAAGTAAAGGAGCGAGACAGTATACATGGTCCCCTGTGTAAGTAAAGGAGCGGGACAGTATACACGGTTCCCTGTGTAAGTAAAGGAGCGGGACAGTATACATGGTTCCCTGTGTAAGTAAAGGAGCGGGACAGTATACATGGTTCCCTGTGCAAGTAAAGGAGCGGGACAGTATACCTGGTTCCCTGCGTAAGTAAAGGAGCGGGACAGTATACATGGTTCCCTGTGTAAGTAAAGGAGCGGGACAGTATACATGGTTCCCTGTGTAAGTGAAGGAGCGAGACAGTATACATGGTTCCCTGTGTAAGTAAAGGAGCGGGACAGTATACATGGTTCCCTGTGTAAGTAAAGGAGCGGGACAGTATACACGGTTCCCTGTGTAAGTAAAGGAGCAGGACAGTATACATGGTTCCCTGTGTAAGTAAAGGAGCGAGACAGTATACCTGGTTCCCTGTGTAAGTAAAGGAGCGGGACAGTATACACGGCTCCCTGTGTAAGTAAAGGAGCGGCACAGTATACATGGTCCCCTGTGTAAGTAAAGGAGCGGGACAGTATACACGGTTCTCTGTGTAAGTAAAGGAGCAGGACAGTATACATGGTTCCCTGTGTAAGTAAAGGAGCGGGACAGTATACATGGTTCCCTGTGTAAGTAAAGGAGCGGGACAGTATACATGGTTCCCTGTGTAAGTAAAGGAGCGAGACAGTATACATGGTTCCCTGTGTAAGTAAAGGAGCGAGACAGTATACATGGTCCCCTGTGTAAGTAAAGGAGCGGGACAGTATACACGGTTCCCTGTGTAAGTAAAGGAGCAGGACAGTATACATGGTTCCCTGTGTAAGTAAAGGAGCGGGACAGTATACATGGTTCCCTGTGTAAGTGAAGGAGCGAGACAGTATACATGGTTCCCTGTGTAAGTAAAGGAGCGGGACAGTATACACGGTTCCCTGTGTAAGTAAAGGAGCGAGACAGTATACATGGTTCCCTGTGTAAGTAAAGGAGCGGGACAGTATACATGGTTCCCTGTGTAAGTAAAGGAGCGGGACAGTATACACGGTTCCCTGTGTAAGTAAAGGAGCAGGACAGTATACATGGTTCCCTGTGTAAGTAAAGGAGCGAGACAGTATACCTGGTTCCCTGTGTAAGTAAAGGAGCGGGACAGTATACACGGCTCCCTGTGTAAGTAAAGGAGCGGCACAGTATACATGGTCCCCTGTGTAAGTAAAGGAGCGGGACAGTATACACGGTTCTCTGTGTAAGTAAAGGAGCAGGACAGTATACATGGTTCCCTGTGTAAGTAAAGGAGCGGGACAGTATACATGGTTCCCTGTGTAAGTAAAGGAGCGGGACAGTATACATGGTTCCCTGTGTAAGTAAAGGAGCGAGACAGTATACATGGTTCCCTGTGTAAGTAAAGGAGCGAGACAGTATACATGGTCCCCTGTGTAAGTAAAGGAGCGGGACAGTATACACGGTTCCCTGTGTAAGTAAAGGAGCAGGACAGTATACATGGTTCCCTGTGTAAGTAAAGGAGCGGGACAGTATACATGGTTCCCTGTGTAAGTGAAGGAGCGAGACAGTATACATGGTTCCCTGTGTAAGTAAAGGAGCGGGACAGTATACACGGTTCCCTGTGTAAGTAAAGGAGCGAGACTGTATACATGGTTCCCTGTGTAAGTAAAGGAGCGGGACAGTATACATGGTTCCCTGTGTAAGTAAAGGAGCGAGACAGTATACATGGTTCCCTGTGTAAGTAAAGGAGCGAGACAGTATACATGGTTCCCTGTGTAAGTAAAGGAGCGGGACAGTATACATGGTTCCCTGTGTAAGTAAAGGAGCGAGACAGTATACATGGTTCCCTGTGTAAGTAAAGGAGCGAGACAGTATACATGGTTCCCTGTGTAAGTAAAGGAGCGGGACAGTATACATGGTTCCCTGTGTAAGTAAAGGAGCGGGACAGTATACACGGTTCCCTGTGTAAGTAAAGGAGCGGGACAGTATACACGGTTCCCTGTGTAAGTAAAGGAGTGAGACAGTATACACGGTTCCCTGTGTAAGTAAAGGAGCGAGACAGTATACATGGTTCCCTGTGTAAGTAAAGGAGCAAGACAGTATACATGGTTCCCTGTGTAAGTAAAGGAGCGGGACAGTATACATGGTTCCCTGTGTAAGTAAAGGAGCGGGACAGTATACATGGTTCCCTGTGTAAGTAAAGGAGCGGGACAGTATACATGGTTCCCTGTGTAAGTAAAGGAGCGGGACAGTATACATGGTTCCCTGTGTAAGTAAAGGAGCGGGACAGTATACATGGTTCCCTGTGTAAGTAAAGGAGCGGGACAGTATACATGGTTCCCTGTGTAAGTAAAGGAGCGGGACAGTATACATGGCTCCCTGTGTAAGTAAAGGAGCGAGACAGTATACATGGTTCCCTGTGTAAGTAAAGGAGCGGGACAGTATACATGGTTCCCTGTGTAAGTAAAGGAGCGGGACAGTATACATGGTTCCCTGTGTAAGTAAAGGAGCGGCACAGTATACATGGACCTGGGATGAGATGTATAAGCCTAGAAATGTACATTCCCCGTAACTCAATACACAGTCACACAGTGATATGGAAGAGAGCAGGAGTAATACATTGTAACAATGAATGTCACAGTTGTAACCGTAACAACACTATCACAAAGGCGACTTTAAAAAATAACAAGAACATACAGTGAATGGGGTAAGATGCTAGCTAAAACATCACCACACAGGGGGGGCACACCGGGCAGTCACGTGTGTATGTGTTGTGTGTGGCTTACAGACTGCATTTACTTAACAGTGTTTATTGCGGTATCTGTCTTTTGTGTGTGCTATATATATATGTATGTGTGTATATGTGCGTGTATGTTTGTACATGTGTGTATATAAACACACACACTGTACATACAAATACTGTATATGGATAATATACTCCCCTTCAGATGGGTCACGGGTGGCAAATCATGTTGCCCACCACCAGTGTGTGTAGAGAGAGAGAAATGGCGGCTTTCTTTGTACAGTGTTTATTGTCTTATTTTCTCTGAAAACTATTTTGTTTTTAGCTATAATACTTTATATTGTTGCCTGTATTTGCCGAAGCAATACATTATCGTTTATTTGTAAATAAAACCATTAAAAAGTATTTCTTCACCTGCCGTGTCCCTTTCTTTAATATCAGGCAAACTTCCATTTCAATCCAACAGGATTAATAAGCATCACCAGATACCCGGCAGTGAGGCTGGCCTGTGTGATGAAGTTTGCACTGCAGACAGCAATATGAGAAGACAGGATGGACATAATCCATTTGCAATTCTATAGGCAATCATGAGTCGTCTCTAATGTGCCAAAGAAAATAAAATGGTCGGGGTAAAAGTGCATGAAAGTCAAACTTGGTAAGGATGACAGGAAAAAGTATTTCTACATTTACATATGTTCCTATTTTTGTCCAGCCAGGAACATCCGGTATTTAACATGGTGAGGCCCCCTCTTACACCAACTATGATCTCTGCATTTTAATACTGCCATCATCTGTCCCTAGCAGACTATAATACTTGGGGGTTCTATATAACAGCAGTTGAGTAAACCAGGGGTGCTCAACTCCAGTCCTCAAGACTCCATAACAGGTTTTCCCAATATCACAGCTTCAGTACAGCTGGCTCAATCAGTGGCTCAGTCAAAGATTGAGCCACCTGTGCTGAAGCAGGGATCTCCTGAAAACCTGACCGTTTGCCCTTGAGGACTGGAGTTGCCCACCCCTGGAATTTACCCTTTGGGTACCGTAAGATGCAGCTCCTACATCATAAAAGCCGTGCACCCCACAACGTAGAGCTACGTCAATATTCCTGCTCATTTTTCTAGGGGAGATTGCGCTCTGCCACGATCTTACCGGGAGAGTAACGGAAGAGGAGGACTCATTCCGTACCGTCATCAGTGATAGCGAGTGCCGGAGGGGCCATGTCATTCTGGTGCCGTGGCCCCTCAGACGCACACAGGGTTAATGTGTGCATTGTTTTTATTTAGGGGATGGGGCAAACATTAAGTTGGGTTTATGGCATCAAGCAGAGCACATGTCTGCATATGTAAAACCACAAACCTGCATATGTAAAAGCTTCACCTTATTTCTTGGCTCAGCATGGCTAGGAACCAGGCTTACTTTGGGACGGGGGTGATATCTCCTGAACCAGGGATCGGAATAAGACCTTAGAGGTTATACTAAAGGGTAACATACTTATTGTCAGTATAAAATAGAGCCGTGTGTTTTCCTAGTGCAAACCATACGATTCAGTCACTATGCTAACCATGTCCATTCATTCAGCATCTCATTAACCCCAAACCATCAGGGTTAAAAACCATCATACTCCCCAACAGGTTTTAAGGATAGCCCAGCTAAAGCACAGGTGGCTTAATCAGTGGCTCAGTCGAAGACTGCCCCACCTGTGCTGAACCTGGTAAATCCTTAAAACCTGTTGGGGAGTCTTGAGGACTGGAGTTGAGCCCCCCAGAGTAAACCACTGCTGAATATATTCCTTTGTTTAGTTACACAGCTGATTTTAGAGATTTACATTTATAATAACAATAAAGCTTAATCAGGGCCGCAGCATTTTCCTGGACAAATTAATGCTGTGTAGAATTAGCAAACCCTATTAAAAGTGGAGCAATAAGATACTGCTAAAACAAGACAGGCAGAACACCACCAACTCGTGAGCCCAATCACGTTTCACTACATTTCCTCGGCCAGGCTCAGTATCGTATATCACACCGGTGTGCAAACTGGGGGGGCAGGAGAATTTGTAGGGGGGCGCGGGCAGTTACAGAGGCCCCTTGCTCTCCCCCACGGCATTTAAATTAAATGCCGGGGGAGGCGTGAGGCCTCCGTAACTCACGTACCTGCCCTCTGCGGGTCTTCGGCGACGCATCACAATGGCAACGCAGCGTAAAATTACGTGGCGGGGTCAAATGTCACCGCGCATCCAATGACGTGGCGGGGTCACGTGGCGTGATGTCACATGACCCGCGACGTCATTTGACGCCGAGTCATTGGGAGAGGGGGGCGCAAACGCTGAAGCCCCTGGGCAGGGGGTCGCAGCTCAAGAAGTTTGCGTACCCCTGGAATAGCATACAATATTTGAATGCCGGTTATCAAGACTCTGAAGCTGAGTGCCAATGAGTACAGGCCTCTATTTACTATGATATGAAGCTATTATTGTATCTGTAGTGAAACTGCAGGTCCCAGGTAAAAATGAATCCTTGATTATCCTTAGCTAAGAAAGTGATAATGACATCTTTAACATTACAAAGACATTTTACCAGTTTGTGTTAGCAAATGGATCTACATAATAAGAACAGGTGAGGGCGGGCGTGTTTGTAGGTTAGAAGACCTTAAGTCTGCGGATTCGGAATCCGGAACTTTGGGGAAACTATTCCCATGAGAAAGAAGTACAAACCAAAAGAAAATCTCATACTGCAGAGGGGAGACAGGGGACGAACTTTGTGATCGAACTTTATAGAACGTCAACTTTGCAGTTTGTATTTTTTGATGTATTTTCCATAATTTCTTTTTTTTTAATCCAAAAACCATTTCGGGCCTCCCATCCCAAACACTTATTTAGAGCCAAAACACTAACAATTTCAGAAGCAAAAACACCAGTGAAAGTGTTTACCCGTACTAAATACTAAACCGAGCTACACGTTTCAGGTGTCAAATCGGTGAGTTCGGTTTAACTTTATTTCCTTGCGCTGTCCAACTGTCCGACTGTCCCAACTGTCCAACAAACCACTAACTTAATCGCCTACAGAATGTGCATTTAACAAATAAAAATCCCACGTGTGAGCACATTCACACATGTCCCAGACAGGTCTGCCACCCTGCCTCTCCCCATTATCTCTTAGTATACAGTGCTTTCAGGGCAGTCAGGGATTCTGGGACATGACATGCAAATGAGCACACAGTACTTCATTTAAAAACGTTGTAATCGTTTAGAAAAACTGACTTATCAGCTGCAGGTGGCAAAAACACAGCCACTCATTGGTGTGTATTTATCAAAGTTCAACACCGAGTGCATCAAAGTAAAGAATCCCTAAAATTGAGGTGCAATGCTCCTTCTTTCAGGTGGCGTTTTTTTTTTGGGGGGGGGGGTTAGCACTTTTAGTAACACAGCAAATCACCCAACTACAAAGCTCCCCTTACTATAAATATTCCCATTTATGTAAGTGCAGGAACTGTCCTTACAATGAAATGACTGGACACACTGCCCACCGAACAACAACTGTAACTTTGTGTGCTATTGTGGTTACAATGGTAACAAGTGGAAATGCATCATTCTGCAAGGACATTTCTATTCATGCTCCCGGTAATTTGCCATTATTTTGCGATCCAAAACATTGTGTTTACTTTAGTTCCCCCCCCCCCCCTTTAATCTGTATTCAAACTGGGAAAATAATGTTCCCACCAATGCCTCCTGCTCACTCTCACCCCAGGAACCTCTTGTTAATAAAGTGGATTAAATTGGAAGAAAAATACCTGTGCTTCACCCGGGCATTCTCTAAAGGGGCATGTTTTTTGGGGCTTTTAACAGCTTTACGGACAGAGGGCCTGCCACTCATTGCAAAACAGCAGAGGGGGTAAGCCGCGTTCACGAGGTAAACATTTCAACTGAATTAAATACAGAATCTGTGCAGAAGATAATAGAAAATAAGTCTTCCAAACTAACATACTAAATGTGTTTTAGATCGCCTCCAGAAATGACCTCAAACTATTTTGGGGTCTTTAAGTAATCATACGTTACCCTCACGAGAACACCACCACTTATTAGCCGTCATAAATATATATGGGGTTGTACTCAAAAACATCATGTTCCCATTAAACAACGGTGACACAATACAAATCTTCACAATACCTTTAACCCCGATGGTTTGGGGTTAATGAGATGCTGAATTAATGAGCTTGGTTAGCATAGTGACTGAATCGTATGGTTTGCACTAGGAACGCACACGGCTCTATTTTATACTGACAATAAGTGCGTTACCCTATAGTACAATCACTAAGGTGTTATTCCGGTCCGATGCCTGGTTCAGGAGATATCACCCACCCATCCCAAAGTAAAGGCTGGTTCCTAGCCATGCTGAGGCAAGAAATAAGGGGAAGCTTTTACATATGCAGATTTTAATTTCACAAGATGGTCAAATATGCTCTATGCTAATTGCCATATAACCCAAATTAATGTTTGCCCCCGTCCCCTAAATAAAAACCCTGCACACATTAAACCTGTGTGTGTCGGAGGGGCCAAAGTACCAGAATGACACGGCAGAACGTGATGTCCCCTAAAAAAATGAGCAGGAAACTTATGACGCAGCTCTACGTTGTGGGGTCCCCGAAGTGCCAGACTTCCTAACGTAGGAGCTGCTTCTAACGGCACCCAAAGGGTTAACCCAGGGGTGGGCAACTCCAGTCCTCGAGGGCCACCAACAGGTCAGGTACGCAGGATATCCCTGCTTCAGCACAGGTGGCTCAGTCAAAGGCTCAGCCACTGATTGAGCAACCTGTGCTGAAGCAGGGATATCTTTAAATCCTGGCCCTTGAGGACTGAAGGTACCCACCCCTGGGTTAACACCTCGAGAGTGGGAGAGAGATGTCCCGAGCTGCTGGCACTCCTGATATCACTTAGGTTTTTTCATGCATAGGGAAGACAGACAAAAACTACCAGTGGTTTGGGGTAACCCCGTACTCCATAAAAAGCCTCATGATTTTGAAGAAAACAATTCTATTCTCTTATGTGTAGTAGACAGAAACAAAAAGACAGCAGCGCATTGCCAAGGGAGTCAGGTGGTATAAAAAATATATATATTATATATCAACAGCATTATCAAAAGGAGGTGTAGGACCTCCTACGCGTTTCGCACACGAATGTGATTTATCAAGGAGTATGGGATTGTTAGCCAGGGACCCTCTTTAAACACAGTGAAAGAATACATCTCCAATCACATTTCGCACCAAAATCGGGCCTGCGCATGAGGTCATAGAGGACGCGTGCACTTCTCCCTCCCCCTCCTCTCCTTTTTCGTCTATGGCGCCATTTATTAAAATGGTTAAGATTATAAATATTTATTGATTTTGTTCCTTATAATCAGATTAAATGAGGTTCCGAGAACTAAGGTTTAATAAACTTAAAATTGTATTTAAAAACAAGGTTTAATTAGACCACAGATCCATGCATTTTCCGGCATGGGCAAATCTGGTCTTTGGGTTACGCAAAAACAAAAAGAGAAACAGTGCAAAAAAACACATAGTGTAGTATATTAAAAATGTGTTTATAATTTAAACGGGTGAGTATTGCACGTACATCAAGGAAAATAAATATCAGCATGACATGTGTAGGGACATGTTACCACTACAGTAAACTGCAACCAGAAGGAAGAGGGCGCGTTCCAATCCATCACCTATTGAGGTTTTACTTTTATTGCCAACATTGACTCAGTTCGGGACACTTTTCGGCTGCTAAATTGCTGAACTGCAAAAGACGCGACGTGAGAATTTTGACGGTGCCATTTGATGACGTCATCAGCGCATGTGTGGTGAGCCGAACCAGGAACAAGCAAGGGAGTCTTTCTCTTCGTGCCAGCGGCAGCTGTACCCTCACTATACAGTGAAGGTTTTTACCAACTCGAGTGGAGGGTTTTTATGACTGCCACCAGAGAGGAGAAGGAGAGACCCGATACGGTTGCTGGGCTGAAACAACACGGTTGCAGTTTGCTGTACTGGTAACATGTCCCTACACATGTCATGCTGATATGTATTTTCCTTGATGTACGTGCAATACTCACCTGTTTAAACTATAAACACATTTTTAATATTCTACACTATGAGGTTTTTTGCGCTGTTTCTCTTTTTGTTTTTGTATTAGTTATCGGTTTGTGGAGCCATCCCGCGAGCACAGCAGCACTTACCTCCTTCCCAACAGGTTCAATACTTGTTTTAATCACATATTTATTTTGGGTATATACACGGTTATCACTTTGCACCAGGTAATTTTATACCTGAACACATTATCACAATTTTATGAGCGCAGATCACTTTTTTCCTCACTCTATTCTTCGGGTTACGCAGCTGTGATATTAACGAGCTACAACGTTTTTGTGTTAGGTTTCAATTGTATAAGCAGAAAAACTCTCTTGCCAGTGGAAAGATTAATATAATCATAGGGGGAATGAGGCCATCAAATTACTTTCTAGTGGCAGTTTTCCCAATCTCACCAGGAGTTTCTGTCCATTAGTCACTCAACATGACGTGTTTTACTTATCCCACACCGAGTGTTTTTGTGGTGAAACTAGATGAATATGCATGAGATTTCGGAGGACCTTTTTCTGTACATGACGGGTAACTCCTTGATGAGCACCAATGGTAATTTGGAGCAATCACACGACGAAGGAGAAAGGAAGAAAGTGGTGTTATTTCTCCCCCTATTAAACACACACAGATTCATTGTGCTGGGCTCCAGCAATGGTCATTGACTACATCTCCATTGTCTACATCTCCATGGAGGTGCGGCGGTGAAGCGAGGAGAATATTAAAAAGGAAGTCATTAAGACGGAGGACACTTTTGGATCCTCTACTTTCTCAAATTAAACACTAATTGGGCATTTCAATCCCTTACTCATATTCATGCAGTGAGGACTAGAAAGATCGCTGAATGGATTAAAGGGTGTATCAGATCAGGATACCAAATCAGAGCCACTGCCTACATTAGTTTTACTGCTCCAGTGCTGGAGACTCCTGCCACTGACCTGAGCCTTGAAAATAAGCTCTGACAGGCTCCAAACAGCTGGAGGCCGCTTCTATATAAGCTCCTTCAGGATGATGTATGCACAGCTCTTTAAGGACATTGGGTTGGGTTGAGGTGCAATTATATACTGTATTACTCTTAATTTTTGTGATTTATTTTGCATTTCTACATAGCTGGGAAGTAGGGATCTCCGGAGCTTAAACAAGGCTTCAAGCAGCAAAACGTGTGAAATCTTACTCATTTTTTTGTTTTTAAATAAATTGGTTCTGTAGTATTAGATGATACACGTTTTTTGTTTCTTAATTTTATTTTATTAAACTCTTAATGCAATTTTTAATGAGTTTTAAAGCATCCTTTCATTTCTGTAGCATTAGATCATACATTTCTTTTTAAATTCAACTTTTAATTCCATTTTTTATGTGTTTTCATTAGTGATGTACTGAGCATTCGGAATTACCCGGCGGATTTTCAGCTACCCAGAAATTACCCGGACCCGGCAACCGAGAAGTGAGCCCGGCGCCGGGTAATGTCAGGGTAGTTGAAAAATACATCATTACTTACCTGCTGTCAGCGACGGAAGGTGAGGAAGACCCGAGAGGAAGCCCGCGGCGACATCCAGGCCGGTCAGCAGACGTCCTGTGGCGGTGGCAGCATCAGCAGTGTGCGTTCAGCTGGCTGTCCAATAGGAACGCTTCTGCTCCTGCTCCGGTCACATGGTTCCCCAGCTCACACTGCTATGGAGTCCTGCAGCTCCCGCGCGGGCTGAACACACAGTACTGATGCTGCCACCGCCACAGGACCTCTGCTGACCGGCCTAGATGTTGCCACCGTCTTCCTCCACACCCAGGTAAGTGCCAACCGGGTACCCGGCCGGGTAGATCATTTGACTTTGGCCTGGTACTCGTTACCCGTTTTTTTTTTTTTAAAGTGGGACCCGGTCCAACACTAGTTTTCATATAAAGAGCCATCCTTTGATTTCTACAGCAGGTCTTAACCCACCTCCCCAGCACTACAAGATTTTTGCAATGCTTTCCCGTCTGTGATAATTTGTTGCCAATGTTTCAAGCAGTTTGAGCTGTAAACTGTAACAATATGCAATGTTACCTTAGTAATATAAGGATACATTGTAGTTGCTGAGTTGCACTGACAGAAGAATTTATTGGAACTGAAAGGCAGCCATTATGTTAGGCACACAATCAGGATTTTTTTTTTTACAGATTAATAACAGGAACACCAAACGTTTGCCAGCTTAAGTATGTAGAATGATACATTGCCACATGCTTCACATATGAATATAAGGAAAAAAAGGGGGGAATGGTGTATTGCTGCTTTCAGCTCCTAGTTACCCAGATACATACCTATAAACATAGCGCTGGTACCGCGCCCTCCATGGGAAACAGAATCAGAACCCCAGTGCTTTTCCTCTTCGTTTGAATCACTGCAACCTCAAGGTCAAAGTGCTTCTTTCAGTACAAACTATGAACACAGGCCTGGGTTTCATGGCAATTAGTCTCGCTCGTGGCCTTTAATGTTTGGGATACAATAACCCCTTCAGTGAATAGGGGGCATTGTACCAGGGGTGGATCAACATAAAGTACTTTAGGAGCCGGTGTATAAATCGGTGGGGGTGATTGGGGAGCACAGAGAGACACAAACTAAGACAGACACCCATACAAATAAATAGATGGACACCCACACAGGGAGATAACACAGCGACAGACACACACAGACTCACTCTCACTCACTCCTCACCACCCATCACCCTGGACACACTATCCACCCAGAGCCCTTCACATCGCTCCCCTCCCCAAGGTAACTGCAGGGACATAGTCCCGAACCGCTGCGCCTCGTTCCCCCCCCCCGCCCCGTGCTGACTGACCTGTCCATCACTGTGCGGCCGGCAGCAGTGCTCCGTTCATGCTTAGCTCTCGCGTTAGTAAGGTATGATTGAGAGCGCTGTTGCCGGTCTCAGCTGTGACTTGCCAGCACAGAAAAGTTAGGCGCCTTGGATTTTTCCATCACTTCATTTAACTCTCTAGCACTGATGGGCTTAAAGCAGCAGTCCAAGCTGCCTCCCCCCCCCCCTTTAATATGTGCATCAATACATACCACACAATGAGAATTAGCCAAGTTGCCGATCGATCCGTTCTGCTGTGATCGATCGGCGAAGATTCGGCTCAGGGGTTCACTAAATGGCTGTCAGTGCAGCAGGAGAGGACCAAAGATGCAAAGTTCTGTGGGGAAGATCATGGCAAGACCAGGTAGTCACTAGATACAATTGGTGCACTGCTAGAGAGAGGGCAGAGCTCAAAAAGGGGTGTGCCAGAGCCTGTTTCAGAAGAGGAAGGGGATGTGACTTTGTAAATGGTTGCTAAACAAAAAAAGTTTGTTACATTATAATAAATTAAAAATGCAATTCAGTTTTTGTTATTATTTGTAAATGCTACAAGTCTACAGCTTTGTGTTAATATCGTCAAAACAAAAAGAAAATGAAACAAAGTTGCATTAACTCAAAAATAAAAAAAATTTAAGCAGCAATACTACCTTCCAGTAAGAAACAAGAGTTACGCTGCTCAATAGGGCTTTTTGGATGGGATGCAAAAGTTGCAAGTGTAATATTTTGCCTATTTGTCACAAGTGAGTGGTGAAGGGGTGCTGCCCGTGCAACAAAAGAATTGCAACACCAAGTTTGAAGAGACACTGAGAAGAGATCACAGCGACCTCCAATACAGATAGCACTCAGCGGAGCCCGCCCTGGGCTAAGCAAAACTTAATGTTTATTAATGATAATAAGAGGATCGACACAATGACATAATATGTAGTGAAAACACATACAAGGTGTAAACATACAATCAGGAAGGGAGGGCAGGCAATGGGATGCGAGGCAAAGTGTCTGTATGGCAGTGATTGAGCAGGATTTTTACCCCTGTGCTCCAAATTGATTATTGAGAGCAGGCTCCCCTACTTAGTAGTGGAAGAAAGAAGTTCCGGCGCCACAGCAAGTGACAGACATCCAAGGTACTTCCGGGTTAGTAGGAAAAAAAAAACTTTATTGAAGCCTCACAGACACGCGGCTACACCACGATCTCCCACTCAACGCGTTTCATGCTATGGCGCCGGAACTTCTTTCTTCCACTTCCTATCTTCAGAAGGCTGCACGCCGGGCATCGGAGCACAGAGGAGAGCAGGACCCAGGTCTGAGAGCTTCAATAGGTAAGGGAATTTTCCCTCCCAGCTCTGATCCATTTTAGAGGTCCGTTATTGCACTCTCCTTCTCCCTCCCATGTGACCACACTGACACCTACGGGTGCAGGGACTAACTGCCGGAGCGCTGGACAGGTTTTCTTTCTTCCCCTAGTTAGTAGGATTAGGGGGGCCAAGTGGTATGCTTCATTGACTGCAGTAAAACAGATAGGAGCAGTAATAGCTATTGTTAGATAGCATATTAAATGATGTCCAATTACTAAATATTACCAGACTTGGGATAATTACATAGCTGCAGTGAACCTATAATTGACACCTCAGATTTTTTGCGTAAAATAGAGATGTAAGCCAAGCTCGCAGAAATGATCTACACTAAAGTGTATTGCTCCAGTGGCAATTGAATGAAGAGATGTCCGTACTGCTTATAGATTAAAGTACCATCATAATTGAATTGACCTGAAAGTAATTGAATCTGAGTGTAGGAAGCGTAATCCTGAAACTTCCCAAGCTATCATGAACTCACTGGCTAGATAGAACTAAATCATGCTTAATCAAACGAGGACCCTCCGCTGACACTGCCTAACCGACGCCCTCCACTTCCTGAATGTCACAGTGTCATGACGCCCGACGCGTTTCCCTCACGTGGGAGCTTCGACAGGGGTGACGCTACCCGAGGAGACCAATTGCTGCCTTTAAGTAGTGTCCCGTCGTCGTTGGAACAGATCGGCTCTCTAAGTTTAACCCATCGGATGCTGGTGGCGAGCTATGCTGCGCAAGCTAAGCAAGGTCCTTCTGGTGACGCAAAAATTGGTGCGATGCTAATATTGAGGTCTTGTGTTTTCCCAAACTCAGAATGAGTATCGTATTAAAAATTAGTGCTGAGTGTATTAGTTGTGGTGAACATAAAATAAGTCTGGTAGGACATACAAATTTAACAGACTCGTTATTTTAGTATATATTCAAAAACCGTTTTTGTATATACATATTTTGTCAATTTAAAAAAATTAAAAAAAAGTCTGGGACAATGATTTGGCCACATGGCTGAGCAAGAGTTTGAGGGTGAGGCTTATAGAGGTTATCATGCAGAGTGTATGGTGGGCCCGTCCTTATGATAAATGTTGGAAAAGTGGGGATACAGTTGCATTCATTGTATAATCCCTTAACATACATACATACAATAAATATATATTCACCGCGCTCCTCCGTGTAAGGAGCATGCTGCTGGTGAAAGGATTGGCCATACATATGTGAAAAAACAGACAGTGAATCCCTGCGCTTCTCCCATTGGGATAGCAATAAATGGGGAAATAACTATACAGAGTGCAAACTAAATCTGTAAGGCAATGGAGACATTTGGTTACATCCTGTGATCAAATAATGCCAAGCCTGCTAACCAACGTCAAGGTACGTCTCAATAGCAGGTCCCTATGCTAAATGCATACAAATGTTCTGTGAAATATACCCTGAAGGGGTTAATATACTAAGCATAAGCTTATATGTAACTTAGTGCAGTTAAAACTGGTATATACTGTACCAGTGAAGCTACTTACCTATAAGCAAGTAGTGAGTTGTGTGTGTGTGTGTGTGTGTGTGTGTGTGTGTGTGTGTGTGTGTGTGTGTGTGTGTGTGTGTGTGTGTGTGTGTGTGTGTGACCAATATCAGAGTATAACTATGAATACAGATGATATGAAAACACTGCATGTCAGAGTGTAACCCTGGCTGCGTATAATAGGATCAGATAAAGGGAGTGTATGTAAATCCCTCATTCAATCCATGTGGGCTCAATGTCTTAAGTCGGTAAATCCATTTGAACTCCTTACGCAGTCTAATGTCCAAATTACCCCTCTCATAGTGCTGGTAAGATGGTTTATGCCAGCGAAGGTCAAGCAGCTAGCGTTTGCATAATGTTTTAAATTAACGTGTGGAGCCACTGGAGTGTCTAGTTCCTTTGTGACAGAATTGACATGTTCCAGAATGCGTCTGCATAGTTGTTGTGTCTTTCCTACATATCTTAGACCACACGTGCATGTTATTAAATAGATAACATTGGTAGTTTTGCAGTTGATGAAATCCCTTATTTATAAATGATTTGGTATGATCACTGTTGCTGAATTTCTTAATCAGCCCAACAAATTTACAAGCCTTACATCCATTGCATCTGTAAGCACCTTTTAAAGTTAATGATAACCAACTTATGCTAGGTTTATGTGTAAAATGGTTGTGTACCAGCATGTCACACCAATTGTGTGACCTTCTGCTGGTAATGCTTGGTCCTTTGTGGAGTACTTTTGCCAAGTCCTCACCGGAAGTTAGAACATGTCAATGGTTGCCAAAGATGTGTTTTATTTGTGCCAGTCTTTGGTTATATGTTCCATTACATCAAATCTGAGAGGACTGCTCTCTTCTCTGAGTTGAGAGTAAAGAGTCTCTATTACTCATGAGGGCTCGATTGTAAGACTTTTTAGGGTATGGGGCAAATATCCACGATTTAGGAGCCTTTCCCTTAAATCTTTAGCCTGTGCTTTAAACTCTGTTGTTGTCACTCTGTTGTTGTGGAGCAATTCCTCCTTTGGCGAAGATATTGGCTTGTGGAGATGCCTGATATAAGTGATCTGGGATGCTGGCTGTGGGCAGATAGTAGGCTGTTGGTTGCCGTACTTTTCCTGTGGTTTTAATCATATTGTTGCTTTCTTTACTAATTTTCAGATCCAAGAATGAAATTTGACTGACTGAAATCGGTGGTTAGTTTGAGGTACAGTGTGTTGTCATTTAATCGTTTAACAAACTCATTGAACAGACTGAGATCCATTCCAGATTAATAAAATATCGTCTATGTACCTGAGCAACAGTGCTATATGCTCAGTGTACATAGAAAATTTGTCTGAGAATACCAATGTTTCCTCCAACCAGCCCAGGTACATGTAGGTGGGTGCACATGATGTGCCCATCACTGTACCCTGGGTCTGGTGGTAGAACTTGCCATCAAATACTGTAGGAAATAGTTGTGTTTTAAGACAAAATTCAGAAGGCCCAGAGTAAATTTGTTATGCACATACTACATTCCCCCTCCTTTTTTTTCTATATGTAAAGCAGGTGACAATGCAGAATTCTACATTTTTACCTAAGCTGGCAATCGTTTGGTGCTCCTGTTATAGTTAAAAATCCTTGCTGTTTGCCAACATAATGGCCGCCTTCTTACTTTCTGCTGCAGTCTGTGAAATGCTGCAGTAACATTACATTATTAAGTGTAACACATTGTCACAGCTTCCAGAGTGTGATACTTTGTTGCCATAGGGCAGAGCTCAAAAAGGGGCATGTCAGAATCTGTTTGAAAAGAGGAAGTAGATGTGACTTTCTAAATGGTTGCTATAGCAATCAAAAGGATGATCAGAACATTAAAAATGGCATTAGAAGTTAAAACAAAATGCAGACAGTATTTTCTAAAACTACAGAACGGATTTATTATATCTATATATCTATATATATATCTATATCTATCTATATCTATCTATCTAGTATTTTTCACGTTTTGGTATTTTAATAAACTAAAAAAAATCTACATTCTGTTTGGGTACCTGCTCAGTTTTTAACAAAATTACCATCACACGATCCAGGAAATCAATTGTCTCTGTCATGACATTTAATAAATACCAGCAGATCTCTCTAGATTGCAACCAGATAAAAACAGCACACATCTCTATAGGAAGCAGCAACATTCTTGTTTAAAGGTAACGAACAGAATAATGTGCATTTAAACAAAGGAAATGTGGGACAGATGTATTTTCTTCTAAGAAGAAATAGCTTAGTGCATATAGATTTATGATCACCACATGTACCGTCTAGAGTAACTCACTCCTTGTTTGCAATTCTTCGCATAAACTCTACCCCATTCCATGGTCTTCAAGTGACAACCATATACAAGGTCAGTGGAGCTGGGAATAAGTGAGAAAGTCTTCCAATAAACACAATTAACATCATACAGCTGTAGCAGACATGATTATCACAGTTAGAGTGAAATAACAGGAACGGTAGTGGCTTCTAAATCTGTACAGGTGTCACTCACTGCCCCACACATCTGGAATGCCCTTCTCCTCAATATCCAACAAACACCCTCTTTCCCCACATTTAATACCCATCTTAAATCACTTGGCTGTGCACTGCTTTTTTCCAACTCTCTTTCACTGGATTCAACTGAAGCGCTTGGCCCGCCACAGAGAGATTCCCGACGTGGGCAGCATCTACTAAATACTGTGAGTAACACATATCCCGAATGAAGATTTTGTTTTGGAAGACACCCCCAAAGAGGTTCTGATCAAGTGTGGGGTACCTCACTTTTTTCAAACCTTCAGGGGACATCTGTCAATTATATTCATATTTCCAAATATATCGGGACTGCATATATGTGCTATATTCTTCTTCTTTACCTGCTTTGGAGCGCTCTGCTTACACTCCACATTATTTTTGTTTGATCCAGTTGTTAGAGCACCCTTATACCTCTTTTACTATTGCCCATCTTAAATCACACCTCTGTATCAAAGCATTTGGGTAGCTCCGCTGGCTGATATTATACATCTTATATTAACTGACCTTGGCCCCTCGCAGACGCACCTACCAGAACACCCTCTTACTGTCTCTGTAAGTTCTCCCCACTTACCACTTAGATTGTAAGCTCTTCGGAGCAGAGACTCCTTTTCTAAATGTTACTTTTAAGTCTTTAGTGCTTATTCCCATTATGTGTTATATTATTATATATTAAAATATTATATTATATTAATATGCAACATGTCCTACTGCACAATGTATATGGATAGCACTATATAAAGCTATACAAACATCTAATACTACAAAATGGATTTATATATTAAAAAAAAAACAGGATATTGAAGGTTTTGGTGCTTTAAAAATAAAAGTGTTCATATAATCTGTGATAGAATAAAAAGTAAAGAAGAGATGAGTCGCAGTGATGGACGCGCTCATGCTATAACATTTGATTATAAGAGGTATTTGTTTAAATCCAACAACTGATCCATGTATGCTGATTTAAAAAAAAAAAAAAAAGCTTACAATTAATCTGAGCCAGCACAAATTTACGAGTATAATCATGTAACACAATACATTTTAATTAACCTTTTAACTCCCATATCAATTACTTCTTATTAATTACTTAGTAAATGTTGCTCCAGGTCAGTACTACACAGATATGTTAATAGTCAAACCGGACATGGTTGTGGACAGCGGTTAGGAGCTAGAGAGAAAGTGGCCTCCGCAGTGATCATAGAGTACAACTTTGATGTGAGTTTACTTATGTTTTTAATACATTTATGTTATACCTTTACCGTACACTTTTCGTGTATACTTTTTCCTTGATTGGGGATCTCCTGTGTGTGGTGGAGAGGCCGGGGACGTACCGAATACAGAGGGGATCGCGTCGAGAGAGGAGGAAAGAAAAAGGCTGTACCACTGTGAAAGAGCCGGGAAAGATACCTATCACAGCACTGTACTCACACAAGGCCGTGTGAGTAAATAGTTTATATATTAACCCCTTGACTGCTGTCATCTCATTGCTATATCCATTGATTCATCCCTTGATTCATTCACTCACTTTGTGAGTTTTGTTGGTAAATAGCCCACAGCATATGTTATAATAATAGCAGGTTTTAGTGCGCTCACCTTGTATTCTCCCTAACAATAGTCAAACGTGAGATTGAGTGATGGTTAACTCCCAAGTCATCCTCAAGACAAGATTAATGAAAAGTTATGTATACAGACGAATGAAATCCATCACATCCTTTTCATTTGTTACTGTGTTTCGTGCGTCATTGTTATTAATATTCTTGGACCCCCTGGAAAATTACCATTAGCTATTTTAGTGTATATGCTGGGCAGGAAAAAACACGTGCAGCTTAACATAATGACACAATTTCCATTTTGCTTGTAGCGACTGCCACTAATGACTAAGGACATATTTTCCATGTTTTCTTGCACTGCCTTTGGAAAGATCAATGTCAAGATTCAAATAATAAAAGCACACTGGTTCAAGCCATTGCAGTACTGTGGTTTGATCACATCAAAATGTCTTGCTAAATGCAGACCCCTAAAAAAAAAAACAGAAACTGCAGCTGTGCAGATCGTAGACTTTTTCTTTTTCTTTTTAAAATAATGGAATAAACTATAAATACAGTACAGTTTAAAGTGCATAGATAATACTATGAGGAATCTGTGCAACTCAAGATTTGTGGTATATTTTATTGTTTTATTTATCCTTTATTTCAATGCATTTTATACTGTACCTTAAATATTGTTGTTCAATTACAACTGTATATAATCTAATGCCAAAGTAGTATGTAATCAGGTAAACAGGGTTCACCCACCAGGTGCTTCAGAAACAAAAAGTAGTGGTTGATGCACGTATATAGTCACATTTCATGAGGCAAATCACAGGCAACTACTATGAACTGTATGTGTGGTCATTCTCTGCAACTGGCTCAGCTATGAGCACCAATCGTGTTGTATTTCAAAAGGACTCACGGTTCTGTAGTTTGAGATGCCAAGCCTTAGTAAGCCGAACGATGGTGGTTGCACCGCCAACCCTCTCGCAAACGTTCCGTCGCGTAGGGCGGTCACATGACCGGCGGTGATGTCATCGGGGAAGCCAGGAACCACCCGGCGTGCTATCCGGAAAGGAAACGAGGTAGGAACTCCTCCCACAGGAGGCTGGAGCGGAGCACAGCCGTCAAGGAAGCGAGGGTAACAGTGGTGGTGACTAAAGAACTTTATTGGACAACAGTGTACAGCTGATGGATCCTCTGACGCATTTCAGCCCTCAGGTCTTTGTCAAAGATGCCAAAGTAGGTTTATCATTTTATTTCACTGATGTATTTAATTTATTTTTCTCCAAGACATGATGTATTCAAAGCAAATTTACAAATCATATTGAGGGGTAATTTTCCCATATTAAAACCTTCATTCCAATTGAATCCTAACCACGCTTCTGCGGATTGGTTATCATGTGATAGTCACGGAGGTCCAAATGACCTGCACACTTCAAGCAATTTCATTCAAGGTTGCTGTTGACCTCGAGTTACACAAAGCCACATTTTGCATAGGCAGTAGTTTAAAAATGGTCCTTGCCAAAAGCAACTGGTATAACTGCCATTAGCAACATGTATCACTAATAACAATGGTTATTAGAATGTGGCAGGGTCTATTGTACACACCATGAGCACAGCACAGGCATACCCCGGTTTAATGACACTCACTTTAAGTACACTCGCGAGTAAGTACATATCGCCCAATAGGCAAACTGCATCTCACGCATGCGCCTGTCGTCACGTCCTGAACAGCAATACCGGCTCCCTACCTGTACCGAAGCTGTGCACAAGCGGGGAGACAATAGAGCCTGTTACAAATGCGTTATTTACATCAGTTATGCACGTATATGACGATTGCAGTACAGGACATGCATCGATAAGTGGGAAAAAGGTAGTGCTTCACTTTAAGTACATTTCCACTTTACATACATGCTTCGGTCCCATTGCGTACGCTAATGCGGGGTATGCCTGTACTGACTCACATCCCTTCATGTTTCAGGTAGAAAAGACACACACAGACAAGGACACACACCACCTCTGAAGCCTGTTTGCTTCAATGTACCTTACCTTGGAAAAGTTAATTCCACCTCACCAACATTCATACGTAGCTCTCTATTTATATATTTATTCACGCATACAAATGCCAAGTTTTGTACCCAGCCAAACACATTTCTGAGGAACCCTAATACATCTAGTGCTGCCAGGTTACAAACAATAAGGAAGGCGAGAAGGAGGTAGAGAAAATAATAGAACAATAAGCACTTTAACAGAGAATACTGAAAACAAAGCTTTAATTCAAGTGGCACGCTAGCAGGATTAGAAGTAATATATTACTTTTCGGTACTTGGCAGAAGAAAATTGGGGACCTCTGCTCCTAAACCTGCAAAATTCAATCTGTTGGAGACTTTAATCTGATACTTTGGTTACAGTCTCAGTTTCAACTTTTACTTAAAACAGAGCACATTTTTTTTTTTTTTTTAACTTGTCCTTCAGGCTTTTTGTTTCATATCTTGGAATTCGCTTGAACAAGGAGCCCTGGAAAGCGCGGCGCTTCCGTCAACAAATACACAAGGAGTAAAGTAACTGGTATGTGAACCAAAAACTAATCCGTACCCAGGCAAGAAATTGGACCATAGATGTACATGGTTTCGTAACTAAATGAGCCGTACTCTCTGGTGATGTCTCCCAGAGATATTTAACGCGCGCATCTAAGATTTACAATCTCTTATCCATTGTTCACTTTCTGAACATCAATTGATTTTCATCTATCTGATTTAGGATTCTTACATCAATGTTGCATTGGAAGTCGACAGAAATACTTTATTATGGAAAAGTTATGCTGGTTATCAACCCTTGTGTTTCCGCTTTACAAATTATTTTATATTCACTTATTTTACTAAATCACACGGGATCCGATTGTCTCCGGATGTGTTTTGTCTGGAGCTGAAGTTTGAGTCTGACTCATAACGGGTCACTTCCTAACTCTTAATTGCGGAAGTAATACCCATATTATTATTTTATTGTCATTCATGTAGCAATATTGCTGAAAGAGCAATCCACACAATATCCTACATGTGTTTTTATTCTTTAAAATAAATCAGTTCTGTACTATTAGATAATACTTCAAAATAAATAAATTCAACTTAATGCCATTTTTTAAAGAGTTTTAATATACTGAGCATCCATAGATTTCTATAACCGGCTTTAGCCACCTCCCCAGCAGTGAAATATCTTTGCAACACTTTCCTGTTTGTGATAATTTGTTGCTAATATTTCAGGCAGTTTGAGCTGCAAACTGTAACAATAGATACTGTTACCTTAGTAATAAAAGAATACATTGTAGCTGCTGAGTTACACTGATTGAGGATTGATTGAAACTGAAAGGCAGCCATTTAGTGAACCAGGATCTTTGCTGAGAGATTACAGGAGAATTAATTGATTGGCAGCTTACTGTAGGTTATGCCTTTTCAATAACGGTAATCAAAGGCTGCATATATTAAAGTGTCGCTTGGATTGCCTCTTTAAATCCCAGTTCACATAGTTACAGAAATCCAATTTGAAAAAAAAGCTGCCCTTTACACCTTCATTTATGCCGACAGTGACAGACACGGACTTCTATATCACTGTGAAGATCTTACAAAGCGTTGCATGAATCGACATTGCAAAATGATCCCTGGCTTTCATTCATATATAGGGTAGCCTTGTGTCTATCCAAGCATGTTTGAATTCCCTCACTGTAATACCTACCCAAGTAGAAGGTGCTCTGTACGTGGGATAGGCTGGGACGCTAGTAAAAGCAATGGTCAGCATTTAAAACAAAGGAGCGAGTTCATTTCCAGCATTCAATGAACTGCTGCAGTATTCCTTGGGAATTACAGTCAAGGAAAAAAACAAGAAGTTTGGATTTACCATCTGGATTCGTAGTTGACCTTACACAAAAGGCAGACAGACAGATTACCACTATGTTCTGCTAAAGTCCAGAGTCTTACATATAGTTACCCCAGGCAGTTCTAAGTAAAATGTAGATTGATGCAGATGCAAAGTATGCCAAAAATAAGTGGTTTAGTTTACAGAGAGGAAGCAGAGAACGATTCTCTGGAGGTAAGAGTTTGAGATATACCTTGACGCTGCAGGACGACGGCCATCACAGAGCCAAAGAAAACACTTCCAGAGTTAGACTTTCCAACCCTGGCTAATAAAATGTGCTACTGTGCAAAAATGTTCTTTCAACATCTGAAGCCACCAGGATGCTATCCAAAGAATGATCTCATGGGCAGCTGCTTTAATATTCAAATAACTTTCCATCCAAATTGATCGTTCATTATTTAGTTCAGCTGCTGTTCTATTCTGCAAAATATAGTATACTTTGGGGCTAAAATGTAGCATCCTATCAGAATACTATACAAAATATGTATTGTGCAAAATGATTTCTCATGGTTGATTACTAACAGCACTACAGTACAGAAGCTCGGAATAGATTTGAAATGGGCCCAATATATAGTAGGTGAGTTCAGTAGGCTTGATATTTAGTGAAAACTTTGACACAGTGATCTCTGTTTTCTGCGCAAGAACAATATCCGAGTTGGGTAAAAAAAAAAAAAAATAATGAAATTGACTTGGCTGATTTGAGATGATCAGTACTGTTTTGGGCATTTCAAGCACAGAACACGAACACTTGACAAGGTGTAAGAATTTACCCCAGTGTATATGTGCACTGATGCAAGTGGGGTTTGCCAGACGGCTTCTCCAGAAATACTGGACACAATGGTGAAAGGTGTGACACGTTTGAGACACGCAAACATCTCTCACCGCTCCATGCGGTTTCCTCCTCTCCTTGGCCTCACCTCGAGGCTCCCGACACCACCTCCTGATTGGCTGCTGCTGGGTAATGCAGCCAATCAGGATGGCGGAAGATGCCCAGCCCTCTAGAAACAGCCCTGCTCTCTTCGTGCTGGTAGATATCCCGCTGCCCCCCCAAGCCGGTTCAGACACTTTATCTCTAGAGAGGTAATACCAGACACATATATGTCCAAAAAATGTATGGACAGTGTCCAAATACAGGTCTTTCCGTTTCAATACTGGACACCAGGCAACCCTAAGGCCTCGTCCATGGTTGCTGCTTGCTGGCGGAGGCGCGCTCCCGCTCAGCACTGAGCCCCTACAGCCACAATTAGAGCAGCTTTAGTAGTGGCTCGCCTACACTTCCGCAAGCGCGCGGAAGCGTAGGTCTTACCAGAATTTTAGATTTCCCCGCTTGCCGGCTCGCAGGGCCGGTCACGTGAGCGGTTCGCCCAATGAGGCGAACCAGCTCCATGACGTCACTGGCCTGCCCCCAGACGGCGCGCTGACTAAGGCCAGGGAAAGCACCCGCTTTCCCTGAGCCTCAGCGCGCCACAGCACGCCAGCAGGTAACATGGCCGAGGCCTAAGAAGTGATTAGCAACTTTGTTACGTGACATTTTACACAGATCTCTTAGGTGCACAGATTATTGGGAAGAAAATGAATAGTGTTCAATGAATATCCAAACTCCGATGTTTCCCATTATAAAATTGAGCTGCGTGCGCTCCTCAAATTGCTCATTAATTAACATATATTTTTTGAACATTGATTCCTTATTATTTTCCTTGCAGACTACTATGGTTATAGAATTTATGTTAATGCAATATTAATTGTGCCCCCAAATTTCTCATTTAAAGCAGCAATCAGAGCCAATCAGTAGTTCCCAGGTGTAAAGGATTCTCCCTCCCCCATCCCAATATATATTTCTAGTGCCACGGCCTATAACATACCAAGAACGTCAAAAGGGCACTGACCAGTAATAAAGCAACAGATAATGTGCTACAT
The DNA here is from genome assembly GCF_040206685.1 of Ascaphus truei. NCBI lineage: Eukaryota > Metazoa > Chordata > Amphibia > Anura > Ascaphidae > Ascaphus > Ascaphus truei. The sequence goes on from NC_134503.1 coordinate 13,056,545, forward strand.
ATCAGTGTTTCCGCCAAACTGCAACTCCAACATCTGTTTCTAGTGAGAACCTTCACCTCTAATAATAATTGTTGAATTTATTCCCATCATCCACCCCCCCCCCCTTTCCACTTCTTGATTAAATCTAAATAAAAAGTCCCTGACACAGTGAATCTTGGCTGTAAGTGATTTTTTTTTTTTTTAATAACTTGACCTATTAACCCCCTCCCTCCCCCTACTCACACACCCCCTCCCCAAATCTTCCACCCATGTCTTCCCTAAATAACTCCTTCCAATTATTTATTTTTCCATTCCAGGTGGATTCTTGCTGCCGCAAGGTTTTTTTCTGTTAATGAAGCAAGAATTTTCATACAATTTCTAACTGTCTAGCACAGTGGTTTCTAGCCTATTTTTTTTTTGGTTAAGGAACCCTATGTGAAATTCTGAGGACCCCCAACCCTCCCTAACAGCGAGCCTGAGATCAGATGCATTGTAAGTAACCCCGACCCTCTCTAATAGCGCGTCTGAGATCAGATGCATTGTAAGGAACCCCAACCCTCTCTAATAGTGCGTCTGAGATCAGATGCATTGTAAAAACTTCTGTACTTGATACAATTTTAAAATGACCTGAAAATAACAGGGAACCCTATAGGGGTGCACAGGGACCCCAAGAGTTCCTAGGAACCCTCATTGAAAAACACTGGTCTAACATTATACAAACTGCTACAAAAACGCATCTACTATTATTGCAGTGGCAGTCATTTTTTTTATGCCCGATTACCAACAAATAAATGACAGTTAAACACTTGTCAAATTATATTTAGCTACTCACGTGTAAACAGTGTTCCTTTTTCCTCTGGCATTTATAGGGCACAACTCACTGATCAAATCTAGTGTGCATAATAAATGTGATTATATGAAATACACGTTTTCTGTATAGAAACATAGAATTTGACGGCAGACAAGAACCACTTGGACTCACCATGTTTGTCAGTTGTTGTGAAGCCACAAATCTAATATGATGCTTTATGGTCTTTCATATTTAGGATATTCCACCCAATTATTCATTTCTTTACTGTACAATTTTCTACAAGCTCTGTTGGGATGCTATGCCATGAACCCACCACTCTCTATGTGAAGAAATACTTGCTCAAACTTCAAGAACCTGCCCCTCTTCTTTCCAAGTATGACCTCTGATCTAGGACTTCTCTGAAATTTGCTTCTCTCCTGTACTGTGATACTAGTGATGATGTTAATGTATTCATGAGCTAGGAATAATGAAAGCTCACCCCATCCATGAGCTTCCAGTACAACGTCTATGGTTTGTCTCAGGGCTTGACCAACAATGGCCAGCAAGAGCAACCACACATAAGGCTTTCAGGGCAAAAATTACCTTAACAAATTGTCTTACTGAGAAGTAGAGCGGTGTTAATTGGCTATGTGAAAAGTCTTGAAAACTAAACGTGTTGGTTGCTATCAAGGACTGAACTTGTGGATTCCAGCTTGAAGAGTTTGTATCTTGTTCGCCCTTTCTACAATAAAGTGTACTCGGGAATACTATGGGAAGATGAGCCTGCGTGCTTCTGAATGGCTTCCACATGGTCTTTTTCCTTTGCTGTGGAATGCAATGCATGAGATGACATACATACTTATTTCACCAAGAAGAAATCATCCCTCAAAAATGAGTTTCAGATCAAAAATATCCAAATGCGCTACGTTTTCTAGACAAATCACCAGACTTTGCGTGCCCTCTTTATGACTAAATCACACGCCTACCCCTGCATAAATTGAAACGGTGTGTTACGACCACGATCAAGCGCCAATATAGCTTCTCTCCTGCGTAGATCTAATGTCTAATCTCCCCATCGTAAAAATATCTATGGGTAGCATGGGATAGACATGAAAGATTTCTAAGAAGAAACTAATTTGCCAGCTGAAATCACATTACAAAGTGCTTGCTATCCAATCTGTTATGCTTTGGCTGCAATAGAAATGGCCAAAAATAGCAATGGTTTCTTTTGACAATCATACATTAACTCTTTTTAGAAGCACGGATTGATGCTTCACGCAGAAAGAAAATGCTGCAAATCCATGTAGAAAAGGTGTTCAATTCATAAAAACACGTTTTCTCTGGGTTCAAGTGACATTTAAAAAAAATTAAATAAAAAAAAATAAAGCACAGGTTCGTGTGTGTGATTTCCAGACCCCCGGAACCTGTGGAATATGGTCCCACATGGTTTCAGATACTAGGATAAATACTTGGTCTTACACTACATAAACTCTAGAACCGACCTCCGCTTTCATCCCTAGGATGAAACGAGGACTGGGTCGCAACGGAAGATTTGCTCAATCCCATCAACGCTCATTTGCAGCCATTCCTGGGTCTCATTCAAACCCACGAGTGCTTTTATTGCAGCTAAGTTCGGCAGCACGTTCCTGGGGCGCCAGGTGCATCATTTGTCAACGAAAGGTTATATGTCAGTCAAAGGTGACGGGATCTCTGGCATTCAATATCCAGTTCAATAAATCATGTCACACTAAATGCATTCTCACACATCTACTTTTATTGTTTCAGCGCCAGAGGGGACATTGCTGGAAAGCTCCAGAAGTGAAAAGGTTAAATATGTCATGTGATTAATGCGAGGATGTTAAAGATTGCAAATTACAACCTTACCTTAAAGTGGCTGTATATTCCCACATGTGAATAATTGTAGTTACTTTGACTTCCTTTTTATGCAATACAAACAAAACCATTGACATAATATTATTTGATATGTTTGTTCCCGTGATGTCTCTTAGGGGAAGAACGAATCAACGCGAATGCAGTTTTCAGCAGAACAATCACTTTCAGCCCCAGATGGATTTTCCGTGGTTTTAAAATCTATATTTAATTCACAATCATTTTAAACGGCTCCAAAACAAAACGGCTTATTTTGCCAATTATCTGAGAGTGCGATGAGGACCAGAGACTTTGTTGCATGTACTGTACGTCAAGATTATAAATCCAGCTCTGTGTTCAGCTGTAGGAACAATAATGCTGACCTACGTAGAACAGAAAGAACACAACGTACTACAAAGATTTTCCTATAATTTTGGGACGTTTCTCAGCACACCAAAAAAAATTACAAGCAAAGCAACTTATCAATTTGCCATTATCCGGTGGAAAAAAGGGCTGTGCACTTAGCAGTCACTGAAACCAGACACTCCATTCTTTGTACGTTAGCTCAGAGTCAGAATATACCCCATTAGCCTTGTGGTTTGGCCAGAACTGTGAAATGTTGGATTTCATCGTATGTGAACACGAAGAACAAAAGATTATTTGCCCCCAGGGGATAAAACCCTAAAACAGTGGTTGATCTTAGTAGTTCGGGGTTACCTTTTTCCCAAACGAAAATCAAGCAACCCAAAGAAAGTGGGTTATTAAAGCAGCAGGTTTAAAGAGGAGTGAGAGAAGTGGACATGCCTCACTGTATGGTCAGGACTGTCCTGTTCATATTTACCATTGAACCCACACCAATAACCAGCAGAAGTGTTCAACATAATACAGTAGTTGTTTAGATGTGACTAGAGAGGGCTTGAAGGTATAGGTGACCACTCTGGAGAGGGAAGTCGACAGCTTTCCCATGGCCTAGGACAAGAGATGTCCACTCTCCTTTTGTCGGTGGCCTGAGAGTGCTCCTCCCCATTTCCCCCCTCCCCTGGTCCTACATGTGGAGCGGGGTACATAGGTCACCCAGAGGGGGGCCCACCCAGGTACAGGAAGTTACAGTAAGATACAAGAAGTTACGACCAACTTTCCGGCAGGGCCTACGTTTCCGCAACACTCCCCCCCCACCCACCCCCCTGCCAGGACAGATATCCCTCCGATCCCACCTTGTCAGTGGCCTGGCTGTGGATTTCACCAGCTACAGTATAATTAAATGAGGGCACCAGTACATTTTACTTTTATTTTTAAGACAATATAAGGGACTTAATTTACAAAAGCACCGCACCATTTCTATTTTAGTAGCCAGTTTAAAAGGATTATTCTCTCCCGCACTCTCATTGTGTAACCTACTGGCGTCTCACAAATAATTCAATTGAACAAAAATGCAAATGTTCCTGCCAGGACAGCTTGGGGCAGACATTTATTCTCAGTTTTAGCTCTAGTGGATTGTGTCCTTTAGATCAGTAAACACAATCCCAAATAGTAAGAACTCTGGATATGTAAGGGACTTTCCTCCTGTACTGGTTGTAGCTGTATTGCATGTATTGGGCCGACTCTTTCAGTGGCACATAGGGCTGGATTCATCAAGCACCGGTACAGGTTCGAATCGCCAATCCAACCGGTTGGGCGTAACGGAGCAGGATGAATCTGGCGTTGAGAGCTGAATGCTACAAACAGCATGGCATTTTAAGACTGGCACAAAGGTCATGCGAGTTCAGGTTCTGGTGCTTAAGGGATCCCAAAGGATATACGTAGATAATGAGCATGCATTACAGCTACTGCGGTTCTGTCAATAACTATTGACTGCACTGTTTATTGGGGAAAGTACCATTAGTCTTGTGGTGAGAAATTGCCGCAGAACTTACCCAGAAATGCTTTTTATCAGATTTAACTTGTTGCGTATGTAAGTAGCTACTGCAGAATTAGAACTACAATGCCTACAGAAGAAAAAAATACAATACACAGCGTTTTATACCCCGCATCTTAATTAAGGGCTTTTCAACTTCACGTCAAAAACAGTTTAGGTCATCATGTTGGGAGACTTGTTGGTGGGGACTGTAACTATTCATAAGTAAACAGTTTAAGAAATGCACGGTTTTGTTTATTTTTTGGCTTAAGTTGCTTATTAAGCTCGACTTTGAATAAAAGGCCAGCTGTTTCGGTCTAAAGCAAAAACATAAACAGATGCAGGGGGAAAAAAATGTTCAGTGACCTATCTGCGGAAAATGAGATTTGCACTCTCAGTATCAAGATGTATGTTTATACATTCACCGATGTGTCTGTTAATCTCTCCAGAGACGAACCAAATCAGATGCTTCCAATGCTTCTGAAAAAAAAACCCAAAATGTAATCTTCACACACATCATTTGTAACCGGAGTCTGGTAAACTTCTATTTCTGATGAATGATGATCCTTTCGTGCAAGAACAGATATGCTCTTCTTTTTGGTTTACAATTCTCCTGCCCTCACGTACCCTTGCTCCATTACTCAAGGGCTGATATGGAGTCCAGTCTCTCAGATGTAAAAACCCATGATGAATATGTAGAAGTAAGCAGAGTAGTTTGACCAAATACGCTTTGGTTTCCAGGTTTGTATGAAACAGACAGTTCAACATTATTGAGGCTTTTGCAATAGCTACAGGCACTGACCCTGCTGAGTGTACCAAAGTCCCTCATCATCGCCCATCAAATAAACTGCTACAAACATCTTTTTTTCATTACAGAAATCTCTTTGGTGCATGTCTATCATATTGGCTATTAATGTGGTTTATACAGCAAGGAAACACTCAGGATGTACATCTCAGGCAGGTAATGGTCTGCAGGTTTCCGCTAACTGCAATCTGTTATTCTCTACATTGTCAACCACATTGTATAATAATAGTGTCTCTTTTAGTGCTCCGGGCTGGGCTCCTTTTTCATGATGTAGAACCCAAGCGTTTCTGAGATTAAGGGGTGGGGGGGGGGGGGAACTTTCACATTATACGTCTTTGCTATCTAATTATTTAATTTATATAGGTCCATCTTTAATACGTGCTGCTATTCCATAAGACACCTTACGACCTCCATTAGACCCTTATAGCCAATTCATGTAAGCCTAAGGTGTCTTCTGGTGCCATAAGATGTATTTTGGCTTAGCACAACTTGGTAAATATGGCTCATAATTTGAATTCTGTGGATATATCAAATTATATCTTATACTATATAATTGAAAGCACTGTATGCCTGCATGCATGCTGGCTGGCTGTTGCCTGGATGTTCGGTGTCCCTAGGGGAAATCACATTGGTCCCTTGGGCCGCCCCCGCACACCTCTCATTGGCCTGAGGCGGAGTGACGGCCCAAAGGACACACAGTGTCTCACACACACACACACACACACACACACACACACACACACACACACACACACCCCCAAGCTCATCCCCTCCCCCAAGCTCACCCCCCCCAAGCTCACCCCCCCCCCCCAAGCTCACACCCTGGCGCCGCGAGTGACAGGCCGCGCGAGATGGGAGGGCGGATGCCCCTCCGGTCCCAGCTCCCCCCTGTCACCGCGTGACAGGCCGCGGGACAGGAGATGGGAGGGGGGATGCCCCTCCGGTCCCAGCTCCCCCCTGTCACCGCGTGACAGGCCGCGGGACAGGAGATGGGAGGGGGGATGCCCCTCCGGTCCCAGCTCCCCCCTGTCACCGCGTGACAGGCCGCGGGACAGGAGATGGGAGGGGGGATGCCCCTCCGGTCCCGGCTCCCCCCTGTCACCGCGTGTCCACACACACACACACCACCCCCCCCCCCCCCCAAGCTCATCCCCTCCCCCAAGCTCACAACCCCCCCCCCAAGCTCACACCCCGGCACCGCGCGTGACAGGCCGCGGGACAGGAGATGGGAGGGGGGATGCCCCTCCGGTCCCGGCTCCCCCCTGTCACCGCGTGACAGGCCGCGGGACAGGAGATGGGAGGGGGGATGCCCCTCCGGTCCCGGCTCCCCCCTGTCCCAAGATGTCATCTCCCGCTCTCTTCCCCCCGGTCCCGGAGGCTCCGCCTCTCCCTGTTTCCCGCGCATTCACCCCCCCATCCACGTGCGAGCTGCCGGACGGGTGAGGGAGCTGCCAGACGGGTGAGGGAGCTGCCAGACGGGTGAGGGAGCTGCCGGACGGGTGAGGGAGCTGCCGGACGGGTGAGGGAGCTGCCGGACGGGTGAGGGAGCTGCCGGACGGGTGAGGGAGCTGCCAGACGGGTGAGGGAGCTGCCGGACGGGTGAGGGAGCTGCCGGACGGGTGAGTGAGCGGCCTTCACCTCCCCTCACCCCCCTTCACCTCAGTGAGTTTACACATGTGCACCCCCTTAACCCCTCTCCCTGCTCACACCAGGGCCCTGTAACCCTTCCACTGCCAGGGAGCTCCGCAGTGCGATCTATATACATCGGCAGGACACATTCTATATATACACAGCAAATTGCATCTGTATGCAGAGAAATAGATCTGTATATAGAGTATGCCTCTGTATATACAGTATGATGTGCCTGTATACAAAGTAGCATATTTTATGTGTTATATACAGGACTTTTTATAGTGCATGTGCAGAGCGCTGTGTATAGTGCATGTGCAGAGCGCTGTGTATAGTGCATGTGCAGAGCGCTGTGTATAGTGCATGTGCAGAGCGCTGTGTATAGTGCATGTGCAGAGCGCTGTGTATAGTGCATGTGCAGAGCGCTGTGTATAGTGCATGTGCAGAGCGCTGTGTATAGTGCATGTGCAGAGCGCTGTGTATAGTGCATGTGCAGAGCGCTGTGTATAGTGCATGTGCAGAGCGCTGTGTATAGTGCATGTGCAGTGCGCTGTGTATAGTGCATGTGTAGTGCGCTGTGTACATCTAAATGTGTATCTTACACGTAGGCAAACTAAAACATCCCGGGCAACGCCGGGTCTCTCAGCTAGTATATATATATTTTAACACCAGAGCACTGGATATTTTGATAAAATACATTGATTTCCTGAGCTCAGTTCTGATTAGGATGGAGAAGTTGTTTGTAAGAGTTTATGCAGCAAACCAGGGGAGCGCACATTTTTGAAGCTGCGCCCCCCCCCCCCCCTGTCTGTCCTCCCCCGGTCTCAAGCCCCCTCTCCTACCTGCTGGCTGCGTCAAATGACGCCCCGGGTCTCATGATGTTGAATGACGCCGCGTTGCCATGGAGACGCGTCTGAATCCCGGTGTTACTGTTGCAGAGGCTTGACGCGATCCCCGGCATTTCATTTAAATGCCTTGGGGAGGAGCGCGGGATCTCTGCAACCGCCCGCGACCCCAGACAAATCTCCCGCCCGCCCCATTGCGCCGCTGCAGTAAACAATGCTTTATACCCACGGTTAGATTTTGCTTTTAACTATGCAATGTGACTTTAAATGTTGAACCAAAAAATGATCATAGAATTCATTTGCAGAAGTCAAAATAGAAAAGAATAGTACTTTCTAATGCTAGCTTCGTCTTCCAACATAAACAACAGCCTCATGAGTCTTAAGATTCACAAGAACATAAATGTAATTTCTTTAGATGATGCAGAGCTTAGGAAACCACCACAGCGATTAATCTCAACGTATCATTTCTTATTTCTCTTCTTTGATACGGATTCTTGAGCTCTTCAATGGAAAAAGTATAATGACTATAACGTACCAAGTCTTCTGGTTTTCTGAGAAAGTGTCAGTGACGGCAATAAAACTGAAGGAGGAGAGTTTAAACTCAATTACGCCAGTACAGTAAAAACAAAGGCACCGTTAGAATGCAGATGTCAGCGGTTTTCTTGGCAGTGGGTTGCGCAGACGGCAGAAACCACCGTGCGCATGTAGAGGTTAGCGAAAAAGAAACACATGGGCTTTTCTGTTATTGGACTATTGTAATCTCTAGAAGCAAATTGCTTGGAAAACACAGACCCAAAGGTTTAACGTTGTTAAAATAAATAAATAAACCCTTTACTTTACCTACATCTACGGATATTAAGTTGTGAATTTGCAAAAAATCTTCACAGCGCAGGCGTAATCAGTGACACTGCTGCTGCATAATGTGAAATAAGAGGCCATCAGTATGCTCAACTCCAGTCCTCAAGCCCCCCTAACAGGTCAGGTTTTCAGGATATCCCTGCTTCAGCACAGGTGGCTCAATCAGTCCCTGCTTCAGCATAGGTGGCTCAATCAGCTCAGTCTTCGATATCCTGAAAACCTGACCTGTTTGGGGGGATGGGAGCTCTCACAAGTCCTCTGGAGCGCCTGTTTTGCTGGTCTATAACCCACTTCCCAGTGGGGTTACAAAGCACCCCGCGGCAGATTGTACAGGTTTTTGTGAGTGCTCCCATCCTGCCTTACCAGATGCTACATGTGGACATCTTTAAACATCTTGCAATTTTGATGTGTACTGCCAACGGGGTCCTTAGAGCAGCAGTGACGGACGTGATTAGCCAGGATGTATCATGTCAGCCTGCATCTATGACCCGGGCAGGGGATGGAACGTCACCCAAGTCTGGGAATCGCACTCGCCCGACCAGCAAAATCTGAAGCAAAAAAAAAAAACGGCCTCCTCCCAAAACAGTAAAATACATTTTATAGGAGAAAACAGACAAACTAAAAAGAATCAACCTTTCTTTAGCTTTGAAAAAAATATAACAATGTCTATTTAAACTCAACCACATTTATCATGTCATCCTGACCTCTTCGTGCTGAACTAAGCACCAGTTCCCCAATACCTGCAGGCTAGGAGAGCAATACACTGAAGATTTTGCTGCTATTCATTTGCACTGGGAAGCGAACAGTGTATTGAAAAGGGACAACTGTGCTCCCCGTGCAGCACAAATCTCATGTATATTTTGGAAAGTTGTTTGTTTGTCTGGTCGCTAGGCATTTGGACACCTCGTAAGATATCGTAACCACATTTTGCATGATGGTTCCGGAGATCAAGGAGCAGTTTTTTGTTTGGATAGAATTGGAAAAATTATTTTTTTAATTCTAGGCGCTATTTCAATTTCTCTGAAAAGTAAGTCAGTCACTGGATGTTGTACCTGGTAGGCTATGTATCTGGTGATATCATAATGCACATAGCCTGGTGGCAGATAAAGAGAGTCAGATAGCTATAAAGTTTACACAGAAAGTAGACGAAGAAAGAAAGAGGAAGTCAGTTGGCACCTGAGGAGAACGTAAGAATACTGGAGAAGAGTGATGGGAAGGAGAGAGGCGAGGGGAAGGAGAGAGGCGAGGGGAAGGAGAGAGGGGCGAGGGGAAGGAGAGAGGCGAGGGGAAGGAGAGAGGCGAGGGGAAGGAGAGAGGCGAGGGGAAGGAGAGAGGCGAGGGGAAGGAGAGAGGCGAGGGGAAGGAGAGAGGCGAGGGGAAGGAGAGAGGCGAAGGGAAGGAGAGAGGCGAGGGGAAGGAGAGAGGCGAGGGGAAGGAGAGAGGCGAGGGGAAGGAGAGAGGCGAAGGGAAGGAGAGAGGCGAAGGGAAGGAGAGAGGCGAAGGGAAGGAGAGAGGCGAAGGGAAGGAGAGAGGCGAGGGGAAGGAGAGAGGCGAGGGGAAGGAGAGAGGCGAGGGGAAGGAGAGAGGCGAGGGGAAGGAGAGAGGCGAGGGGAACGAGAGAGGTAAGGGGGAGGAAAGAAAAGAGCGGGAGGAGAGAATATAGGGGGAGAGAGGGAGAATGGGGTGAGAGGAGGAGGGGAGGGATGAGATGTGAGTGGGAGAAGCGAAAAAAATTAATGATTTATAAATGTCAGTATTTTTTGATTTCTTACAATTCCCGAGCAGCGCTGGGTACTTTCAGCTAGTATACAGTAGTTAATAAAGGGCACCAGACCTTAGCAATAACAAGCAAAACAGAATAAAACCTGTCTGGTTAACAAGTAAGGCATGCACGTTAAAAGGAAATTGATGGTGCATGAGTGAGTATTCTTGAAATTACAATGCATGGTAGAGTAACAAAAAGCCTCCCTAACAAAGCAGTGCACTTGGCAAGGCTTAATCCGCTGGAAAGGCAGAAATGATTACAGCGACATATTTGAGGATTATACATCCTTCTCGTTTCTTATGCTCAGTACGTATGGTGTATTCTTGGAGCAATCCTACCCAACAATTGCTCAGCGTTTCCCTTTTGCGTTTGTTTGAGCTCACCCGGAAATCCCCCCCCCCCCAGAGCAGGGACGCGTTAAGTCTTCGTATTGGAAGGCCCAGGGTTCACCCTTTCTCCAGACCACAAAATAAAGGGTACTCTTGCCCGGGCAGCCAAACAAACAGTGAGTGCAATGCTATGCTTCGTCTCATCTGTTGCCTCAAAAGCGGACGGCGATGGCGGACATTTTTTCTTACTAGAAAAGTCATGTAAATTGGCTGAACCACTACTTGCTGGCAAGTCCATGACCACTGGAGCCATGCTACCATCAACTGGAGCCATGCTACCATCAACTGGAGCCATGCTACCATCAACTGGAGCCATGCTACCATCAACTGCAGCCATGCTACCATCAACTGGAGCCATGCTACCATCAACTGGAGCCATGCTACCATCAACTGGAGCCATGCTACCATCAACTGGAGCCATGCTACCATCAACTGGAGCCATGCTACCATCAACTGGAGCCATGCTACCATCAACTGTAGACACTCTGCCAACACTCTCTAAAAAGATTCCCCTGTTTCTCTCTTGACACAGATTTGTTTGGGGAGGCAAACGTCTCAGGATTAAACAGTCAATACTGTACAGAGTCTCAGCGTTTGGGGGGCTAGCCCTGCCCAATATATTATCAAATACTACCAGGCCTCTCAATTAGCTCAGCTCATTCTCTAGAACTCTCCTAAAGTCTCCAGAGGCTGGGTTGATATAGAGGATTCTGAATGCAAGACGGCCAACATCCATTCCCTACTATGGCTGTCTTGGAATAACCGCCCACCTGCAACCAAATTGCAGCCGATCATCAAGCACTGTCACTCTGTGGGACCACCTGAGGTCCCCCTATAGCCTGCCAAATAAGGTATGATCCCACCCTTCCTCATCCCCGATTTCCCCCCAGGCCTCTCGGTACAAGCATTCACATCCTGGAGGGTCGCAGGTGTCACGAAAATCCAAGACATGGTGTCCGAACAGGCAGTCAAATCTTTCATGCAAATACAGAAACAAAAAAAATCTACCCCGGTCTGAGTATTTCAGATATTTGCAGGTTGGGAACTTCACGATGGAGGTACACTCCAGGGCACAACGTTCCACGATCTACCACTTTGAAATGCTGTTCGATTCCAGGTTCCTCGAGTAAGGACTAATCTCTGCCCTCTATCAGCAACTTCTGAACTCAGTCTACAAATGCGATTACATGTCATGGGAGGAGGAATTGGGTGATATGTTAGAGGATGAAGAATGGGCGGACATATGCCTAGCGGTATTATGCCATTAATAGGTCACACTTGGCGGCCTGCTTTAGGGGATTTGGCCAAAACTGCTCTTTATCTCATATTTAGTGGTCTTGTCCCATAATAATCCCATTCTGGAACCAACTATTCAATCTTCAACCTTATAAATGCCCTCCTGAGAACATCGCTCGTACCAGAACCCTAAACAGTTCTCTTGGGTAGGCCAGTCCCTCATCTCACTAAACAAGACCGAGCTCCTCAGACACATAACAGCAGCTAAATGCAGTGTGGCGACTTCATGGTAGAAAACCCCAATACCCCTGAACATGGTAAAAAGAAGAATTTGGCATGTTTTAGCCATGCAAAGAATCACATCTTTTCTAAGAGCGGGATGTGCTCAGTTCATCAGGATCTGGGGTCCATGGTTTGATCTTGAGGGCTGAGGCGCTGGCAACATAGTGGAGGCACTCCTGTAGCAAATGGTCTTTAGAGGGAACTCTGGTGACTGCGGTTACGTGGTCTGTGGATCAGTATGGGCTCTTCCTCCCCTGGTATGGGCTGGCAGCTATTCCCCCCCACTCCCTCACTATTCGTATGTGTCTCACATGGTATGTACCAATATGATTATCGGGGGTATTGTCTCCTCCCTATATGAATGTATGTTCCCCTTCCCATTTTAATTTTTTGTACCCCATGAAAACTCTGATAAATAAAAAGTATATATATATATATATACACACACACACACACACACACACACACACACACACACACACACACGTCACACATATATATATATTTTTTAATCATAAATATGGGATTAGGAGTTGAAAAAAAATATGCAGCGTTATCCAATACTACAGAACGGATTTATATATAAAAATAAACATAGCATTTTGCATGTTTTGCTGCTTTAAAATGTTGATAGTGTGTCACATGCATCAGTACTTTGAAGTTGGCACAAGTGCACAATCTTACATTGGAATGTACATAACTGCTTTTGCACCATGTCCATCAAAGATATAAAGAATCTATGTAACATACAGTATAAATAAACCGCCAAAAATAGACTTCTGAAATCTAGTAGATTAAATAATTTGCACTAAGGAAACCATTCCAGTCAAAACAAAGCTTTAAATTAAGTGGAACTGACAAATCCATTGCACATTACCTCTACGGAGATTAGGGCAATCTGTTCTTCCAGTAAAGCAGATTTTTCTACATGGTTTCTGGTATCTTGGAAAGAGCTCAGTGGTGTTAGAAGACTTTGTGACGGGAGGCGGTAACCAGGCTCTCAAAAAAAAGGTTAAGTCCGTTTTGGTTGCCCCTGATCCGTTTATAAGGGTCCAAGAGAGTTAGCTCTTGGGCCCAGTAACATTGTACCATTTTAATGTGTTGCCTGTAAAAAAAGAATTTTTTTGTGTTTTTCCCTTTCCGGGCATGCCAGCCAGCAGGGATTACTAGGGTATGAGTTTCAATGGGGGGGGGGGGGGTTGCGGAGGAACTGTTGACAGACTGTGCCTAGGAGGTTGGGGTCCAGAGTTGTCAGTTCCCCTATAAATGTACCCGGGAATCATGCCTGATTCTCGGATACATGTAGGCACATTGTCCCGGCAATATCTCCCCTTGAAAACGCAAGCGCGACTCACCACTTGGGTACCCTGCTTCAGCATAGTCCAGCAAGGAGAATGAGGCAGAGGGATGAATAGGTATCCCTGTAGCTGAGGGAATATTTAGGTTAATGGGGGACCCCAGCTAGTGGCCAGAACCAGTGTAGGGTTTGTGGGTGCCCGAACCATATAGAAGGTTGAGGGGAGACACAGAGTCTAGTATGAGTCCAAAAGATAGTGTGTGGGGAATAATGCAGGTAGAAATAAAAGTACAATATCTTTCTTCTACTGTCCCCAGAGACTCAGAAGTATATTACCAAAATACCTTAATGTATTAAAGTATACTTTATTAAATGTAATGTGTTTTTACACTCGGAACCGATGTCCAACCAGGCTGCCCGAGCTAACCCATAGGCGCCGGTAAGTCTGCTGGACATCGGAGTTCGAAGAAGTCAGAGGATGCCCAGAGGTGAGAATAGCATTTGGTCAGCGGGGAAAGGCGGAGTACCAGGTCCGGAGATCAATGGCAGTCCTCCGGGCTGCCACTTGTTCTGCCAGACCTGGTGGAGCCTGTCCCAGCGGGCGGCATTGAGATAGCCAGGGAGAGATGTGGCAAACTTGCACATGTCCCTTGGCTATTTCAGATTTCCCGCTGACCCGGATTTTCTAGCCGGCTTGGCTCTGATTGGTTGCAAATTTTCCCACACGTTGATTGGCTGTTGAGTTTTGTGAATGAAACTCAGAACGCTCGGTCCTCCAGTAGTAGGAGCGCGGGGGCATTTCAATGTTGCTTCTGTGCAAATAGCAGAGCAACCGGTTTCGATTTGAAGCCAGAAACGTCTGCCTGCCAGAGTCTAAGTCCCGACTTTTGCGCCAGGTTCTCAGAAACGACTGTAGCGGACGCGGCTGGGATTTTATGCCGATTTGAGTTTGAGGATTTACCCTTCACTTGAAAGGGGGTAGGATGAAATATAACCAGTTGCTTTCAAACAAGCAAAAATGCACTAATACAGCCATTCCGAAAGATTCTCCCAATACTATCCAAAGTCATGTAAAAATGTGTTCACTCCCAATTAAGCGATTACTATAACAAGACAAATTTCCCTAGACAATTCCAATCTGGCTTTCGCCCCAAACACTCCACGGTAACTACCCTGCTAAAAGTTTGCAATGAAATCCATTGTGAAATGGAACGGGGACAACTCACTGGTGCAGTTTTCCTAGATTTTGCAAAGGCTTTTGATACAGTTGATCATGCTATCCTGCTCAACAAACACCAGTGCTCTGGAATAGGGAAGCATGCTTTAAACTGGATTCAGTCCTAACTAGCAGGTAGATCCCAACAGGTGTCCATCTCAGGCTCTTAACTCCAACCCCTTGGATATCACCTGTGGTGTCCCGCAAGGCTCTGTTCTGGGGCCCCTACTCTTCTCAGTGTTCATTAATGATCTTCCCACAGCTTGTAAGGAAGCCTCAATACACATGTATGCAGACGACACAATCCTATATGCACACAGCCCTAGCCTCTTCTACCTTTAACACATACTTCAGTCTGACTTTTTGAGACTCGAAAACTGGATTTCCCAAAACAAACCGTTTTTAAACACAGACAAGACTGTAACAATGGTATTTGGGACCAAGACTAAATTTTTAAAGCTTCCAGTGACTGAGCTCCAGATCAGAACCAACGCAAACACCACCCTAACTCATGTTACTAGTTTTAAATACCTGGGCATATGGTTTGACTCCCACTTAACATTCGGGATGCACATTGATACCCTGACATCCAAAACTTATGCCAAACTAGGTGTACTTTACAGGAACAAATCCTCAATAAGCCTGCTGGTCAGAAAGCAATCCCTCCAGCCAATTAGGCGAGGGAAGTCCATGACCAGGAGGCAAGCCCCCTCCCCCCTCACCTCGCTAGGATCTCTGGGTCGCCGTCGCGACCCCTGAGGGGGGGGGAGGGGGACAGGCCAAGGGAGGCTTCAAAGAGGCAGCCGGGAGCCGAATCTTCCATTCTGCTCCCGGTCTGAGACGAAATTCCCACCGACCCATCCCGTTAGCAAACACAGTCGGGGGCAGATACTTGCCCCCGGCCACTCCGTGGAGTAGTTACAATTCCCTGGGTGATAAGCTGTCTATACTGCCTGTAAGCTGTAACATGTACCATCATATTTTGCAGGGCAGAGTCCGAAGACCTCCCGAAAAACAAAGGACTGAAGTTCCTTCAGGAGGGTCCAGTTGGTCGTTTTGCCACTGTCGCGGCGGCAGTTCGGGGGTAAGTGCTTGTCCTTGCCAGATGGGCTCGGGGCGGGCGTCGCCCGGGGGTAGGAGCGAATGGGCGGGGTCAAGCGAACGTGACACCCGGGAACCCACTCGCGACAACGGCCGGCCCTTTAGGGGTCGGCCGGGTACGGGGGCAGCTGGCCAAGGCCTGGCTGACCCTCTGACCCCACTCTGGCATGGACTAGCGCTTACTCCAGTTTATGATTGTTAATAAACAAAGCCGCGGCCTTTTATACCTCCAAACTGAGTCTGTCATTACTTGTCTGTTATATGTGGGTACCGGTCCCAAGTGGGAGGGGGAGGGGGTCCCTCGCAGCCTCCCTGGTCAAGCGTATTTGCACAGCAGATGCTAATGCCAATCATCGACTATAGAGACATAAAACTCGGCTCGGCACCCCAAACCCACCTTAGCAAACATGACACCCTCTACAATTCAATATGCCGTTTTGTTCTCCAATACAACTACAACACACATCACTGCGAAATGCTCAAAGCACTACAGTAGATTGGTCATCACTTGAGTCTAGGCGCAAAGTTAATCTTTCCTGTCTTGCCTTCAAATACAGTACTTTCTGGGCAAGCTACCCATCTATCTGAACAAGCTCCTCACCCCTACCACATGCAGCACATATCATCCGAGATCTGACTCCAGAAGACTGTTCATGGTCCCAAGGCTCAACAAAGTATCCGGCCGTTCCTCCTTCTCTTACCATGCACCCCAAAACTGTAACAACCTACCGGAGACTCTCATATCCACCACCAGTTTAAGTTCTTTCAAAACCAAAGCTGTCTCACATTTTAATCTGGTCTGTAACTGTTACATACGCCTATAATATATATTATCTTTAACTTGTCTTGTATATAATGTCGTGTATATAATCTATACCCTGTTCATTTAGGTAACTGTATTTGTAACCATGTATTATTTGTAATTTAACTCTATGCCCAGGACATTCTTGAAAACGAGAGGTAACTCTCAATGCATTACTTCCTGGTAAAACATTGTATAAATAAATAAATTAAACATTTGGCAATCTTTGCCCAAAGCTGCCTGTACATGCCCTTGCTGTTTGGGTTCTGTTGCCTAAACATACAACCTCCTTTCATGAAACAAAATAACCAGTTGTTCAAAGCTTGCTGGCTATTCAGTCGAACAACGGCATCTAGATATTCAGCCTATTTTGGCTCGCTGTTCATTCTGCAGGCCAAGTAAGTGTGTGACTGAACTTTTGCAAGCAAGCCCTGGAGAATATCAACAAACAAAGGTAGACACTGGGCGTACACACGTTTAAAATACACACAGGAGGCGCCTCTTGTGATTTAGTACAAACAAACTAGGGACATCCCTATTTTGTACGGTTGTTCTTCACTGTAGAGAATTTCGATGATATAATTCACCATGAAACCAGATTTATTTGCACTTGTAACACGGCAGAAAAAAAGGCAACATAATTTGAAAGGAACTGTATAATGGAAGCAAGTGTGCACCGTTGGTGAAGTGGGCAGAGAGGTTAACATAAGCTTTCTTCCTCAGTTACCTTCTAAAAAAGTCTATGAATGACTATTGTTCCATTCATTCTGACCTGATTATCCGTAGTGTAACACTATCCTGTACCTCTTCATGTGTGGATGAAGAGGACTTTAACCCTAGCAGGTTTCTTTTTTTCTACAACTCGTACTTTCTGGCAAAGAGATTTACAGGCAGCTGCAGACAGTACGTTTTGGGTGGATAAAATGGAACAAATTATTAGCTGTAAAAATTAACTAGGGACAAAAACAAAACATTAAAAAGCATCAAAACACGGCCCTCCCAACACTATGGAGAAAACGTTGCGTTTACAAAAAAAAAAAAAATGCTACTACCTCGGCACATAAAGCATTAAATACTGATGGTGGTGTGTGGCTTCAGGGTCATTCATTTAACCCTTTAACTGCCAGAAGTCTTTATCACATAGAGAAACGAATGTTTGTGAGCGTTCCACAAAGCTCTATGGGAGAAACGTGCTGGGCAATGTGGAGGTGTCTGCATGTTAATTCCACAGCCAATTTCAATGTGTTTTTTTTTTATTGCGCTTTTAAGAAGATTAAATTAATATTGTATTATACGTAGGGTACGGAGTTGTTCTTTGTTTCTTTTACCATATACTATACTGTTGTGTTCATGGGTGAGCTATGTGGAGCATAAACATTAACTCTCCAGCAGTAACTTTGAAACCCGATTATTTCCCCCCCCCCCCCCCTCTATTTCCAAATTATAGGGCAGCCTAGGCTACAAGAGGCGTAGGACTTTCATATGGAAATGTTCCCCCAAACAGAAGCAAATGGCTCATGTTTTCCTTGATACAATAACTGGAAGGCCTTTGAGAAACAGATCCTTCAGATCGCTGACGAAGCAAAAACATTTTTATTTTCGGCTCTATAGCGGTCTTTGAATTTCAGAGCTATTTTTAAGAAAAAGCCCACGGGATTGTAACCGTATCTTGTGCGGTGGGGCCACGGGTAAAAGCACCATATGCGTTACTTTGCATTGCTGCCTGGTAGGTATATTTTACATTCCAAAGTATTTCAAGAAAGGGTTCAAAACACGTAGTTATTGACCTTCTTTTCAATGCAATCTACTACAAATCTCTTTATGTTAGGTCTGAGGTGCTCAACTCCAGTCCTCAAGACCCCCAACAGGTCAGGTTTCAGGCTATCTCTGCTTCAGCACAGGTGGCTCAATCAGTGGCTCAGTCGATTGAGCCACCTGTGCTGAGGCAGGGAAGTCCTTTAAACTGGACCTGATGGGGGATCTTGAGGACTGGAGATGACAACCCCTGGGTTACGTCATTTGTGTGTTCTGAAAAAAAACTTGCAGCTTATATCACGTGCATCATTGCTACACATTTAGTAGGGAATGCCTTTAAACCTATTAAAAAAAAAAGAACAGCATTTCTAAAATTGTTTGAAAATGTGCATGTCTAATGATTAAATTATATGAACAAATGGGAGGATCCAGGGCACTACGGATTTTTAAGAAAATAAATTTATTCTAGGCACACACAACGTTTCGAGCTGTACAAATCTCTCTCAAGTGACTCAGAAAGAGCTTTGTACATCTCGAAACGTTGTGTGTGCCTAGAATAAATTTATTTTCTTAAAAATCCGTAGTGCCCTGGATCCTCCCATTTGTTCATATATCTTGAAATTACACCAGACAGGTTTTTTCCCTGAACCACGGAGCACCGGTACCTCTAATTGCAAGTATATTGCTTTATTATACTCTTACAGGTGTGCTAGACATAACCCTCTTGTTTGATAATGATTAAATTAGCCATTCTAGCCATTTCCTTTGTTGGTTCTTTAACTTTTGAGACTATTGTGACAGAACTGTGAGAAACCAGTAAAGTGTAAGGGTTAGGCTGCGCTTATAGTGCCGGCACCGGCGAAGCGCCAGCGCGGCAAAACAAATGTATTGCCGCGAGCGCATGCGCTTATAGAAGCGACGAGACGGAGCGACTGCTTGGTCGCGATCGCTGGAAGCCAAGTCAATTTGATTTTTCCAGTGACCGCAGCGTGACGTCACTGTCGCCGGCACGATAAGCGTAGCCTAAGAAGTAATATGTGCATCAACAAGTAAATGCCACTTCGCTTACATACAGTAAGACTTTTCTGTGTCATAAATGGGCTATGGCTACTGGCCCCTTTGTTATAGTACAAGGGTCACGACACTAAAAAAAATTAATCTTTTCACCCACTAGCTATACAGTGTGTGTGGTCACCTATTGACATAATTAGCGTGGTTAATGGGGAGGGGAGGGGAGGTTGCCTTTGCTTTCCCATTATCCGCTGTTTGTTGTGCTAAGCCGCAGATCAGGGTGTTATCTTGTCCAAAAGAAGGTATGAAAGAGTATCCATCAAGAGGGATTATGAGCAAACTCCATTTATGCACTTGGAAATCAGAACAACATTTTCATACTCAGACAGATTTTGGACAATATGCTACATCTTGAGGATGAGAGGGAGCTTTTGAGAATATATATATATATATATATATATATATATAATATATAATATATACACACGTGTGTGTGGGTATGTGTGTGTGTATGTGTGTATGTGTGTGTATGTGTGTGTGTGTGTATGTGTGTGTGTGTGTATGTGTGTATGTGTGTGTGTGTGTGTGTATGTGTGTATATGTGTGTGTGTGTGTGTGTGTGTGTGTGTATGTGTATATATATATATATATATATAGTCATGAAACATTTGACAACACAGTTGCCATGTGTTGAATTATCAGTGAGTATTTATAAAGGCTGAATGAGTAATGGAATGTGCTTAGCTGTTCTCAGATGTGAGCACATCTCACCCACCAAAATATCTCCCTGTTGGTATTACATTTATATGATGCACTATGTGGAACAATACAAAAGCAATTAACCAGTGACCAGTGTGTGCCGTCTACTTTTGGTCTTAAGGACATGGAGATCCATCAATCAACAAGCCCAAGGTGAAAGAGTAAGGTCCTAGGTCAATGGAGCCATTGGGGCAAGAAATCCTAGCCACGTATTGATGTTGACCTTGAACTTGGATGATTCCCAATGGTCTGTGCCTTAACTCCTGAAATGTCTTCAATGCCAGAGGGACCTGCAACAGATTGCATTGCATGTCCCTTGGGCACTGCAGGAATTAAAAACACAAGGTCATCCACCATTCTCCATTGCCTTCCACAAGCAATAAAAGGGTGTGTATGTATGTGCATTCCTGGCGAGTTGTATACGAATGCTGGCTGGCATTAAAGAAAGGAAAAGGATGGATGTTTTTAACAGCTGGTATTTGACAAATATTCCGGGATTCCTATGGCGAGACTAAAATAGGGAAATTACGGGACTGACAAAATGAATTCACTACTATAAAGTACAGATAATGACCAAGACATTTCTTTAGATTGAATGACATTTATACAGCACAAATACCACAAGCTGATGTGGCAGGGTGTTGGGGGCAATAATATGAAAAGGTAGGGAAAAAAATAATAGAAGCGTTATGGATTTGAAGTAGACGTATTAGTCAATAAAGTGACTAAACCAGCATAATAGTGTTTCTGACAGCCCCCATGCCACAGAAATGTACAAATCATACATGTTTTTGCATGCTCACAAGCGGCTGGACCATACTCCCCTCTGAAGCACACTCCGTCCCACAATGAGCAGCTGCTTTACCTTTTCTTCCAACATTACCCCTTACTCATTCAAACTCGAGCAGGGCCCTCCATTACCTTCTAGAATCGGTTAGCGCTTGTTTGTTCTTATTTGGTATGCCATTCTGTTTATGTAATATTAGCTGAAAGTACCCGGCGTTGCCTAGATATTCTAAGAAACCAACCTCATTCCCTCTCCTCCTCCTATCACCCCTTATCCCCTCATCTCTCCCCCTCTCATCAATTTCCTTTAATACCTTATGACGTCCCCGAGTCTTTCCGCCTCTCTCTCCTTCGCCAGCATTCTTACTTTCTCCTCACGTGCCAACTGACTTCCTCTCTTTCTTCATCTGCTTTCTGTGTAAACTTTATAGTTATCTGACTCGCGTTATATCACCAGTACGATGTCACGTGCCAAATATATAGCCTACAAGACCCAGTGGCTCACTTGCTTACAGAAATTGTAATAACTCATAGAATTAAAAAGAGAAGGTACCCAATTGTATCCAAACAGACTAAACATTGCTCCTTGATCTCAGGAATAATCATGCAAAATGTGGTTACAATATCTTAAGAGGTGCCCAAATGCATAAAGAACAGACAAACTGCGTTCCAAAATATATAGTAGATGTGGTCCCACATAGAAGCAAACGTCCTTTTGGAGTGTTCGAGAGGACCCAAACCATGCCAGTTCACCTTATTTTGATCATAAAGTAATCCTTCCAAGTTTGGTTCTGCTAGGTCTTCTAGTTTGGGCATGCATAATGAGACACGCAGACAAACATTCTGAAATATATATAAGAATATAGAACTCTGTACCGCGCTATGGAATATGTTGACGCTTTACAAATAAACGAAGACAATAATAATATAAGGGGCGCTCGTTAATACCAAGGCTGTTATACAGGTCACTGAATTAAAGGCACAGATATCTTGATAAAGGTTCAACAGAGGGCCGAAACATTGATGAATAAACACAGATGTTTTCACACGCGGGTACTTGCTGCTTAGCATTTCTGTCACTGATTCCCAGTTCTGCCAACTATTTTTTTTAACTACATTGGTTCCAGTTAAATCCTTACAGGTGCTGTGTGGATAGAAGCACAGAAATGGCTCAGTGTGACTTGAATTCCCTTGTGTCTCTCCTACCCCAGAACAAATGTCATTGTCACATGTAAACAAATGTGAGGGATGCGGAGGAGCCGAACAATCCACAAAACTACAAAAAATCGACAACCTCATTTCAAACAAATGGCAATTACTTCAAAGGAGAAAGCACGCCGGGAAGCATCGCTCATGTTCAAGTAATGATGAGAATATGATGAAGCTGTGGGAGCAGAGAGCTGAACAGCCTGTGAACGAGTAGCAATTTTTGTAACTCCTCCATGACAGCTCATTAGTTCAACATTTTACCACTGCATTTGAGATCAAGTTGTACAAAGGCACAGCAGTAGGTTAGCACAGGAGCCTAAATTCAACAAATGATCTCATATGACGGGTCGAAGATTAGAATTCCCATCATAAGAAGTGCCTTCCAGAGTTTTGGCAGCTTAGAACATGCTACTAAAAGTCTGATATTGCAAAGTGAGCCGTATAGGTTTGGCCATTATCGATTACATACTAGGGCATATAAGAATATTGGTTACGTAATGTGACTATTAGTTTTTAGTTAAGGTTTTTCTTTTTTTTCCCTCTCAATTGGAAGATGCCGAATGTGCACCAATACGAGCTATATACACACACACCTTGACCTAACCACTAACCTGACTCTTCTTATGGGTATCCCTGAGCTCTGACTTCAAAGCATTGCAAAGTTATCTGCGGTAAATACACTCGCCTTGCCAGGCTGTGTATCTTTATTCTTCTGTAAATATGGTCATTACTCTTTCAATTATTATTGACATGGTAAAAGTATATTGGGAAATTGGGATATGATCCCAGACTGATGCTCAAGAAGTGTTCTATAGATTATTCATATAATAATGAGTAGACAGGTACGGTCAGGCTGACATCAATAATTCTAAATCCTCGGTCTTGGTATGTGTGGACATGCGAGCAGGAAGGGAGGGGGGTGAATGTGGCGGAACGAGGGAGAGGAAATGTTGGGCGCCCACCGTAGGAAAGCACCTAACACAATCCAGCCCACCCATCGATTTTTCAACTATTGTGTTTGGATCACTTTTTGGTTAGCAGTGCACCGCCCCATAGCAATTTTTCTATATGGTTCAAGTATAGATATATAAAGTAAATATATATATATCAATAATGCAAATGCGGAACTGCTTGTGTGAATGGCATGCTGTTTGCAATGGACTGAACTGCAAATGTCAGTCTCTCTAATAGATCTACTGTTATACTGAATACAGTCTAAACAAATCTTACTCAATAGCTGCTTTGCTCTGTGACTACACTGCATCTCTGTGAGTAATATTTACATACCGGCAGGCTCTTTTGTCCTTAACCGTGACCTTGCAAAAGAGGGAATGCAGAGCATATGAAGCGCTCGAGTATGGATATTCTGAAGTGGCCTTTCGAACGTTTAACACTGTTCATGGCTCAAACAGATGAAATAACTTAAATTTTTAAAATCGGTCGCACTCATAATATTTAAGAGAATATCAGTCCCTCATCACAGGAGGTTCTGGTAAAAAGCTGCAGAACATCTACAGAGAAGAGAGGATAAGCATGTTTTTATCATCATCACTACCCAACACACTGCAGTGGAAACAGTTTGATATTCCAATGCAAAATGCAATTGCAGGATCTATGTACAATAGAAAGATATAATAAGTTATGTAAAACGTGTTTTCTATGAAAAACTGTTTTATAGAATGTGAGTTATAAATAATTACGAGTGTGTCACTTTAAATACAGGGCTGTATATTGAAATAGAAGCTCAGCCTTTACAGGAGAGAGCAGCCTAAATCTTATAAATCATTTATCTTTAAAATGAAGTAACTAGAGCATTTAAACCTTTTTTTAAAGTATTAACTCAAATTAGTTCTGTGTTAGAAGGGCACACACTAAAATCACATGGAATACGGTAGTTTGTGAAGGTAGATTCCATTCCCACATGAATGTGAATATCCGATTACATACCCCTACTGCACCTGAAGATGTAAGTGCTGTGTACAGTATATAGACAATGCTGTAATGCTAATTATTATTATTACTTTACATGGATGGGAGGCAGGGGGTCACGGGAGCGGTTGCTATTGTTCCCTGCCTGACGTGGGAGTTTGAATCTGCCATTTCCTTGCTTCTGGAGGGGACAGCACCAGTGCTACCTATAAAAAGGTACAGGTATTTGTTTCGGAAACCAGGGGGTCCCCAATAGCTGCAAATACCACGTTTCAGCTCAGAGATGCCCCTACTTCCCAATCCATGTTAAAATTAATACATTTTAAAGAGGGTTAGCTGAGCTTCTTTAAGAAAAAGTGAAAATGTTCCCTTGAAACATATACTGTGTTCTATGATTTATTTGGGGTATAAACACAAACAATAAATAAACACGCTCCTTTAAAGGGGCAATCCCTATTAGAACCAAAGTGAACTAATTCCACTGACATTTTTAAGGGGACCCATTTGGGTAATTAATCTCCTTTTTACCCAATTCTGACACCTATAAGTATTTTTCATTTACATTTTTAAGTCAGACTTGGGAGGGGTACGATTTCCCTTGGGCTTCTCCCTTCTGTGTGATGTCACTGATCAGCAAGTGCTTGTGCAGCCAGTCACCCCTCCCCACCTCCCCTGATCTTTATTAGTTCTCTGATTAGGACAAGGTCAACACTCCCCCATTCAGGGACCCTAAAGAATTTAAACTGAAGATTATGTGGGATTGCACCATTAAGCCAATGAAAACACTTCTACGTAATATAACAATGTACTCAAATACATATTTTAAAAAAGACACTGTATGTTATACATCATATAGTAAAAAACTCGGAGAACGGGGGTTTAAAAAACTTCTAGTTCTTCCTGAACATGTAACACAGGCAGCATGAACTAAGATTGCTTCAGATGCACATTATAATAGACATGCATGTACTCCTCTTCTCCTTCACCACACTCTTGGTATCCGTAACAGAGCTCTATCTTGAATTTCCTCAAACCTCTCATCATACTTTCAGTGTCTCCTTTGCCAACACCTCCTCTGTCGATCGTTCTGTGGGCTTACCCCAGGGGGTCTGTGACCTTATCACATCTCTTGGGTTCCAATATCACCTCTATGCTGATGATACATGAATTTACTTTTCAACCCCTGACCTTACACCTTCTGTACAGACCAAAGTCTCTGAATGTCTCTCCACTACATCATCCTGGATGGCCATCCGCTGACTCAAACTTAACATGTCAAAGTCGGAGCTTGTCATACTTCAGCCTAAGCCCTACTGCCCCCTTCTACATTACTGTTGGCAACACTAACATACATCCAATATCTGAAGCGAGCTGCCTAGAGGTCACATTTGACGCCTCCCTCACATTCACAATGTAGCTAAAACATGTGTCGTTTTTTCCTCCATAACATTGCAAAGATACGCCCTGTCCTCTGACGCTCTACTGCTAAAACGAATGCAGGAACTCATTCTCTCCTGTCTCAAGTATTGAAACCTTCTACAGTCCGGCTTTCCTGCCTCTCATCTATGTCCCCTACAAGCTAAACGCTGCTGCTAGAATCACATTACTTTCGCCTAATCCCTGTCTTAGTATCCCCCCTGCTGAAATCCTTCTTCTGGCTTCCTATTAAACTACGGATTAGTAACAAAATGTCCCTCCTCTTTTTTAAGGCTATACACTCATCTGAACCTCCTTACATCTCAGCCCTAAATTCTCGCTATACATTTGCCTGACTCTTGTCTTCTGCTCATAGATGTCTTCGGTCTACCCCTTTTGTGCTTAAACCGCCCTCACTCACTGGCCCACACCTCTGGAATGCCCTTCCCCTTCATATCCGACTGGCACCCTCTCTCTCCACCTTTAGGACCTTTCTTAAAACACACCTATTTAACTAAGCATATGGGTAGCTCCGCTGGCTGATACAATCATAATATACACCTCATACATCGACCATGGCCCCTTGAAGACGCACTCACCACAACGCCCTCCTCTAAGTTCTCCCTACTTACCACTTAGATTGTAAGTTCTTCGGGGCAGAGACTCCTTTTCCTATTGTTTTATATCTGAAGCGCTTATTCTCATTACTTGTTATATTACACCACGTGTTACTCCTGTAAAGTGCTATATATCTGAATGGCGCTATATAAAGCTATACATACAGATTTATAAGTACAGCTCAAACCCTGCCTGTACATCACCCCCCTGCACATTCCATCCCTTCCCCCCCTGCGCAGCACACACACACACCTTTCCCCCCACCCTGTGCCTCCGCTGGGGGGGAGCTGAGAAGAGAGCTGGTTCCTGGCCGGGACACACACAGACAGCTGACATCACAGCACAGGCTGCATGAGATCCTCCCCCGCTCCCCCCCCCTCTCCCAGACTCGCACAGCACACAGTCTCTTGCACTGCACGGCTAAGTGCTCCTGTGGAGGGCTGCTGCTGCGACTCCGGGCTCAGGGAGAGCTGGGAGAGTTATCCCTCTGGCAGACACGGAGTCCCTGATCGTGGCGGCCATTTTTTTTAAAATCGCGATCCCGGTTATAACGCGGTCGTATCGGGTGGACCCCGAGGATCGCGTTATAACTTGGTTCAGTTGTACTGCATGTTGCTGTGTCTCTGCTTTTAAAGGTGCAAACCATGAACCCACAAAAAAAATATCTGGTAAAATAATGTAACACTCTAATTGCCTTACTTAAACAAATGTAACCTCTCTCTACTGGTTACGTGCCCTTATGATGTTCAATAAACATCATTTGGGACTTTGGGAAGACTTTACGTTCACTACTGTAACTGACACTTCTATTAGGGTGCACAGAATGGGGATCCATATCCCTTTGATCTTTACTAATCATATCCTTCAGATTAGCTCATTTGAAAATGGATTTGCAAACAAATTCACGTTTTGCATCATGTCACATACTCCTGTGAAAATACATTAATTGGAGCGTGTAAAGAGCTAAATGATGCACTAATGTGGAGTAAAGGAAAATGCAGTCCCATCAATGCCCACGGGATATCCAGGCATCCAGCATACACAATGTTGTCAAACATAGTTTGTAATTGGCACTGGATATAAACACAAACATAATTTTTTTTTAAATCAGCACTTCAAAGATATTGAAGAAAAGGACATGCATCAAAACTCATAGTTTATTGGCCCCTTAATAACTTAATTAAATAACAGATAACATATAATGGCATAATACCATGTAAACACAACGTAGCCAAGAGTTTGTATAAAGAGAAAAGTTCAGGAGACAATGGCACACCAGTCTCTAATAAATGAAACCCTATTTTTCATAAGGACGATATAATGATATACTTAGTCCTGGCATGTCTGTCCCTGCTTATTGCCAACATGAATGTATCTGAACACGTTCCATTAGCCACAAACTATTCATCATTTAGATTTCTCCTTTATACACACGCTACTATTTCCAATTGCTCCAAATTTCTATACAATTAGACCATAATTCGTCCTTAATCGACTCTATTATTCACATTTTGGGTGCTCATCAGTCCCCCAACTCTGCAGATATACACTTGTTTTGATCATTTATTGATTACTTACAGAGTTTCTTAATGTTTACTTGTCAGCAGCTGTATCTGCTCAGGACATATCGGTCCTGAGAGACAGGGGTGGGCAAACATTTACCCGTTTGCACCCCTGCCTGCTCTCGACACCTCGCGCCCCCCACCTCTGGTGTCAAATGACACGCCGGGTCATGTGACGTCACGTCGCCATGGTAATGTGACGTCACGTGACCCTGTGGCGTAATTTGCCGGGTTACCAGGACGAAGCGTCGCTGGAAGGGAAGGTAAGTGTATTATTATGCTTTGCGCTGTCCCCCAGCATTTAATTTAAATGCCTGTGGGGAGAGGCTGGACCTCTATAATCGTCGCGCCTCCCCAGAAAATCTAGTGCCCCCCATGGGGGGCGCGTCCCCCAGTTTACGCACCGCTGCTGTGAGACATAACCACACAGTGATTTCCTCAGTAATGCGATACACATACAGATGTAACCAGATCCAATTACACCTTACACGTCACTTGGAGCAGGTGGCCTGCAGCCCAGGGGCTAATAGGGCTAATGCCCATTCCTGTGTGTGGTGTTGGTGGTGGTAGAGGGGGTGGGTGAAGGGGGTGGGTGAAGGGGGTGGGTGAAGGGGGTAGTTGCCCGGGGTGGGTGGTTACGCCTTCCGGGGGGAAGCTAGACGGGTTAACACCTTAATTACCTTAGTGGTAGTAGCTGCTAAGGTAATTAAGGCTGCGCTGATAGTGCCAGCGACGTCACGCTGCGGTCATTGGAAAAATCATATTGACTTTACTTTCAGCTATCGCGACCAAGCCGTTGCTCCGTTGCAACACCTACTATAAGCGCGCAGGACGGTGGCAATACATTTGTTTTGCCGCGATGTCGCGTCGCCAAAAGCGCAGCTTAAGGGTTTAACTCGTCCCACAACCCTCCCGGGAGGACTAACCACCCACCCTGGGGCAACTACAACCCCTCTACGCCCAACAAACTGTGTGCGGTTGTTTAACTGCTTCATTAGCTTAACGGTTAGCCACGAAGTTAATGAAGCTCAGCTTTTATTTTTATCTTTATTACATAGGATTGGAGCATGGCGTCTCCGGAGCGAAACCGCATTACTTTCAAGTCCGGGGATCCCCTGCTTCCCGAGGTACCGGCACCCCATACTGGGGTCTGTATCGCCTGCAAATTGAAATGTCCCAGTCACGTGGGCCGAGACGAGGGACATTTAAACTTTCAGGAGATACTGGCACCCGCTACAGAGGCTGTACCTCGGGAAGCAGGCAGTCCCTTGATGTGGAGAGACAATTCTGGCGGATGGTTTTAGTGTTTGTGTATTTATAAGCTCAATTTGTGCTTATTGGTGATCTGATGGTGTGTGGAGACAACAAAACGTTGATAAAACTTGGTTGTATATATTCAAGAGCCATTCCCCTCTGAACGTTCCTGTACTGTGTAAATGCCGTCTCTGAATGGATTGAGCACCCAGCTAAGTATTTTGTTTGTAAGGTGTGTCCCCCCTGTTGTGCTTTTATATAAACAGACTCCTGTATAAATGCTAAGCACTACACCTGGGGTGGCCAACTTTAGCCCTCAAGGGCCACCAACAGGCCAGATTTTCAGGACATCCCTGCTTCAGCAGAGGTGGCTCAATCAGTGGCTCGATTGAGCCAACTGTGCTGAAGCAGGGATATCCTGAAAACCTGACCTGTTGGTGGCTTAAATAGAATTATACACATCTGCAGTAATCAAAGTTTGGCGCTATACAATTGCATTCGATTTGCATAGCAAGGATCAAAATTCAGTTACTCAAGTATTAAGGAAGTTTAACAACCATGATCATATAAAACTAGGGGCGTTATTTATTACAGTCTAACAGCTGGAAAAAAAACTGGGGCAAAGATAGCACAAGAAATATTGCACATAATCTCTTATTTTTAAATTATTTCATTTGTGTGTAAATCTGATGTAAAACATGACGATTGTAGTATTTGTAGCCTAAGCTCCTTACAGGCGGTCACATTCTGTAGGTCAGTTCTACTGCACCTCGCTTCCTGCCAATACACAACTACTCTTCTGAGCCAGCCAGTTCAACGTCTCTAAAGCAGAAGCCAGAGGGAAGAAAATCTTGCTATATTTATATTCTGGACATCGCTGTATTGTACGAGCCGTAGATTTCTCAGTGGCAGTCAATGACCTTGGAAACAACTCAATGTGGAGTCAATGATGAATGTCAGACTGCATTCAGGACTGAGTTGAGGTCAATCATAAAACAAACACAAGATTCGGGGAGCATTCATTTATACACTTTAAATTCCACCTATTAGTCATACAAAGCAGCACATCTGGAAGCAGGTATGCATTTGCCCTGGCCTATGCAAATTTGCTTAATCCTAAACCCTATGCTGGTACATGTCTGTCAAGACCCTAGAAATGTTCTTTGTGAATCATGCTCAGGACTTGACTCACGTCTACGACTCACAGAATGGTTCCATATGTCTTTTTAAAGTTGCTTGGGTTACTCTGACTAATTAGTTTGCTTATTTTGTCAGAACTTGTTGAAAGAAGACTAATCAGAAGAATAATAATTTAAAAGGAGTCGTTTAAGAGGGGATATGATAACTATATACAAATATGTTCGGGACAGTACAGGGAGCTTTCAAATTAACTATTCATCCCAAGGGAAGTACAAAGCACTCGGGGGCATCCCTTAAGGTTGGAGGAAAGGAGATTTCACCAGCAACAAAAGGAAAGGGTTCTTTACAGTAAGGGCAGCTACAATGTGGAATTCATCACCCATGAACACTGTGATGGCAGATACAATAGATTTGTTCAAAAAAAAGGTTAGACATCTTTTTAGAAAAGAAAGGTATACAGGGACATACCAAATAAGTAAATATGGGAAGGATGTTGATCCAGGGAATAATCCGATTGCCAATTCTTGGAGTCAGGAAGGAATTTATTTTTCCCCTTATGAGATATCATTGGATGATATGACTCTGGGTTTTTTTGTTTGCTTTCCTCTGGATCAATAAGCAAGTATAGATATAGGATAAAGTATCTGTTGTCCAAATTTAGCATAGGTTGAACTTGATGGACGTATTTAAACCTCCTCTACTATGTAACTATAGAGATACTTTTTTCCTGTGGAGCCGCTAAGAAAACAAACAGGATTTCCCATCTACAGTATATTGTCCAACCCATGTTACATATTAATGGCAGGTGTAATGTTAATCTTGACAAAAGCTCCACGTTGGGGCCAGAAAAGTTGATCTGACCACAAATAAAAGACCTAGGCAGGATGAATCATTAGTTGCGTCAAAATATCTACATCTACCCTGAAAAGCCCAAAAAGAATTATTCATCATTAAGCTTAAGTGCTAAATGACTTTCATTTTCCACGTGGTTAAACAAAATAATAGCCATACTAAATCCAGGGCCACCAATAAAAATCTTTGGGCCAAGGCAAATGTAAAGAGCAGCTCCCTCCCACCCCTCACACTGGAGGGGAGGCAGTACATGCCTTGGGTGGTGGGAGGAGGTACAGGCTTGGGGTACCCATGGGGTGCAAGGAGGTATGGGAAGGGAGGGGGGGGGTGTAAGAGGTATGGGTCTGAAAGGCGGGGAAGGGGAAGAAAAGTAGGTATGGGCAGGACAGGTATGGGGGGGGGCAAGGAGTGGGAAGTACGGAGCAGAGTGTGGAGGAGGGCGGCGGGACTACGTTGGCATGCAGGAGGGTGGCACAAGAATGTGTGGGCCTGCCTGTGGACGGAGCAACAGAGGCCCGTGGCAGGCCATACTGCAAGGCCTGAAGGGTGGCAGGAGGCAGAGGGGATGGGGACAGGAGTAATGGGTCCCGAGGTGGAGTGTGGGGGTGGAAGTATGGGCCTGGGGAGGGGAATAGTTATGGGCCTGAGGGGGCAGGGGGAAGGGGAGATTAGGAAATCAGCCTCGGGGATGGGATTAAATAATGGGCCTTGGGGAAAGGGGGATTGGGAAATGGACCCAGACGCAGCAGAGATGTTTGCAGAGGTTAGCCCAACTTCCTGTCTATGCCAGCCGGGTCCAGGTTTGTCCCGGCTCTCCCCAGTCAGTGGCTCTGACTATATCACTGCCATTTTATTGTTGCAGTTCAGTGTTTCTGAACCTTCTATGGAATGTTATTGTAGATATTCTGGAGGAAAAACTGAACAAATATATTACAAGATGAAATCCTGCATATGTCCACTTCAGTCTGACAGGTCATTATTCTTCACACTATTTCAATAATAGAGCAGATTATTAAACATGTTGCCATATTGCCACAAAGAATAGATGCAAACATTAAATTAACTATTCCTCCATTGACAACTCCGTAAATGATATGTAACATCACTGTGTCTACATAACATCTAGGCCAGTAGTAGCCAACTCCAGTCCTCAAGGGCCACCAACAGGTCAG
Source organism: Ascaphus truei (assembly GCF_040206685.1). Taxonomy (NCBI): domain Eukaryota; kingdom Metazoa; phylum Chordata; class Amphibia; order Anura; family Ascaphidae; genus Ascaphus; species Ascaphus truei. The sequence continues at coordinate 13,088,765 of NC_134503.1, forward strand.
GTTTTCAAGATATCCCGGACAGGTGGCTCATTCATTATTGAGCCACCTGTGCTGAAGCAGGGATGTCCTTAAAACCTGATCTGTTGGTGGCCTTTGAGAAATGGAGTTCGCCACTCCTGATCTAGGTAATTATTCTGCACTAATAACACACTTTATAATAAATAACATATATTTTATTGTAGATACATGAATATGGTTGGGTTTATTTCAAACATGTACCTAGGACGTTGAAATAGCTGGGGTCTCGTCACGGTGGGAAATAAATATATTTTTATTCTGCTTAACTCAACATGTGTGCAGGATGCTCCTTTCATTTGTGTGTGGGAGTGAGGAAGCCACCTACAAATTGTTTCCTTGAGCCACCACAAAATCCAACTTAAGACACATTTCCCCAGCAAAATACTCGAACTGTTTCCCACCACGGAACCCCTGAGCTGGCAGAAAATCGCAACACATTTCCTTTAAGCGTTGAACATGGAACAGTCAAAAAGTCTACATCATTAACATAAAACATACAGAAGCAGCATTGGCTTCAAAGGAAGAAATAAAGCATAGATAACAGATGGATATATGTCTAATGGGGGGAAAAAAGGACAATTAAACAGGCCATCAAAAAAGCTATTAAATATCCAATTCACATCAGCACAACAAAATACACGGAGAAGAATAAGAAGCCATGCTCTCAAATTCAAAACCGGATCCAAAATTGAACTCATCCTATTGCTGTCATCCACCCCCATTATTCGTACTTCTTTGATCCATTCAAGTTTCCCTCTGATTAATTACCAACGCATTTGCCAATTCTTTTTGGTTTTATTATATAACATTGTCTTAGTAGACATTGTATTCCTGCTGCTTTCTTTAGACCTTTTATATCCCACTCCACTGAATGAAAGGATCATCTTTTTAGAGAAGAATTCACAGGGCAATTAATGGCGCTTGGAAGACTCCCAACTTACTTTGATCTATACAAATGCTACTGTATAAATGCAGAAATAAATTTGGTGAGCATCCACTGCAACCTACAAAGACACACACTCAATCTACGGAGTCCAACGTATAAAATTCCTACCGAATAACTTGAAAGACCCAATGAACTAAGAGGCACCATGCTATTTGATCACCGGTACAAAGACTTAAAAAAGTGACTTTTCAACCCAATACCATATGCAAGCTTTTAACATTCAAATGTGGGTACGTAACTTCTGGAAATCATTACGATGATTCATCTGGAGATTTTCATAGGGTTGCCTAGACAATTCCAGGCTCCAATCCATTAAGGCATCTTAAACAAGCAAGAGGTATTTACAGACAATGCACGTGAGCCAAGCTACCCCTTTAGCCAAGTACAACCTTATGTTTATGCCAATGACAAACTCGCACGTGACCGTTTAGAATTCAAATTGTGCAGTACCCACATACTTCCTTTAATTCGCACGGGATTACTGTAACTTTGAAGCCATCCAAAGCTGTTGACATATAGTCAATTTTTATGATACTCATGTTAAATTGCCAACTTCAAGTTGGGAGACCATTCCACAGCTCAACCACATTGGTGCGGAAAATAACTCCCTTATTAACCCTGTCTTGAACGCACTGAATTGCAATGGTCTGCAGGCGCTTTCTGCATGGATGGGGCACAGGTAATAGATTATTGTCTTTACTTAGGCTGTTGATGATACTAGGTCACTGGATCCATGCTAATTGACAGCTCATCTTTTTTAATTCAGAAGTCTGAAATTATCAACAAATATTACGACTAATAATAATTGTCATTAATATAAAAATATTAAAACGTATAGCCAGCACTTCCTAAAAAGAGTTTTATAACACACTAAAAAGCATGGTCACAGGAACACCAAACAACAGGGGGAAATGATGCAGGTTCAATGAGTTGTATGTTAATAGTATCCTAACTTTAAATGTATCTGTACAGTTACTAATCAGACTTGTATATCACGTTTCATGTTATTACATATTACATAGGTGCAGCTAGCAGAGGGATATTGGGGGTTACTCAGTGCCATCTTAACGCATGGGCACGCTGGGCAGTTGCCCGGGGGCCCCACGAGCATAGGGGCCCCACGCTAATCTATGCACAGACCAGAATTTAACACTAATTTTCCGATCACCCGCCTCAACATTCAAATCTCCCGCTAACTCGGTAGAAGGAGAAAAATGACGACTTGTAGCGGAGAGTTGGCGTGTCTGCATTCGCGAGAGAGATTTTGCAGTTTTTATTGCTTGCAATGTTATGGAAGCAGAATATTGTAACGGATTCGCGGGAGGCAATTAACGGCTGGGGTTGTGTAGGCCGGGTCCAGTGCACTGTTTTGCCCGGGGGCCTACAATGCTGTTAAGACGGCCCTGGGGTTACTCCCTTCTGCAGAATTAAGGTTTAAGCTACATGGGTTGAAAATGCTAACTAAAAAGGCTGCCAGACCTCTTCCAGAAATCCTGGTTCTCGTCCCTTTGCCTATTCCCATGTCAGGACTTGTGTACACCGACCATTTCACAGTGCATCCCCATGTATTGCCATGTGCCTGGAGCCTGTATCCGGTAGCCTATGTGGCAGCTAGGCATAACCATATTTAGGTCATGCTGCCCTATGTTTCCGGGCCCGGGGAGCTCCGGTAATGACATTAAAGTACCTGGGCCGTGTGCAGAACTCAGGACAATAAGCACCCCGCCGTGAGACAATGTTGCCCCCATTGCGTCTTTTGTTTCCCCCAGACTTTGTGGTGGTTCCCTGCCAGTGAGAACAATATATCCACTGCCGCCGTCCAGAGCCAATCAGCTATTCTTGAGATTTTAATTCTGGTGTTCCTAATCAGTGCAATGGTCTGTGACTAGCGTGATCTGGACTTTACCGTCTCCTGTAAGGGTCCCGCAGGAAGCCAGGGTCAAGCTCGCACCAGCATCACCCTCCAGCTAGGAGTTTTCCCCGAACACCTGTTGCGGTAAAGTAATGCTTGTACTTGTGGGTGTTTTGCTGTTGGCTGCAACTACATAAACTCTGGTTTATGAAACACTTGCATTCTGTGTAGTGCTTGTTCGATCCTTGGTAGTCCTGTCAACCCCGATCAGGACACTAACAGCTCCTGACACCGATAGGTTAGATTTAAAAGCTGCCCGTCTCGATGCTCACAGCAGGGAAATACAGACCAAGAAAATCAACCATGCTAGAAGGGAATTCTGAAGTTGTCAAGGAATACACTTCATACAGCCTTTCATGATTAATTATTACATAACCAATAACACTGGAACATAAAACGATTTGTTACTAAATCAACAGCAAGGTAAGTTGGAGAGATGTGTTTGTCTTGGCATTAATAGTCCCTTTATTATTGCCTTGTTGCTTGATAGGCTGCTAAGGCCAGGTCCCCGCTGCCTGCTACAGCGCCGCATGGACAAGAACCGCCCCTCAATGGGGCTTGCTGCCTTGCCCGCCATGTTGTGTGAACAGATTTCCCTTAAGGCTACGACATCAGTGCCTGCGCTGCACGCGCGCCTGTGCAGCCAAGTCCATCGGTCTGCAGTGAGCTGCAGGGGGAAAGACAGGGGGGGGCGTGACGGGGGCGCGGCCGTGACTTCACCCGGCAGGTTCGTCCTCATTGGCTGAACCGCCGGGGGGTGTTGCCTAGCGCTCCATCGCAAGTCCTGCTCTCAATTTTCTTGAGCAGGAGAAACTGTCGGTGCAGCGCGGCGGCCCCCCCTCTCAGCGGGCCCGGCCCCATTGTGGGGCGGCTCTTGTCCCTGCAGCGTCCGCCACAGCGGGCGCAGCTGTAGCCAGCGGGGACCTGGCCTAAGACAGGAAATGTGTGCTCACAACTCGCGACGAAGCGGTGGCCACGCCCCCGGCGGTTCAGCCAGAGGGCGAACGTGCCATGTGACGTCGTGGCCGCACCCTCCACCTTTCCTCCTGCAGATCGGAGAACTCAGCTGCACGGGCCGCCAGCCTGGCAGGCGCGCATGCAGCGCTGACACCGGGGCCTCAGCCTTAGATTGATGTGTGTGCGCTAGAACATCTTCATGACCTTGGTCACTCATCCAACACGTTTTCTAACATTACAGCCGTTCGAGAACATTTTCTGTCAAATGACACAGTAGATAGTCACGCATATCTTAAAACCGGTGCCGAGAGAGGGCGAACATCTGATGTCAGGGAGGCTGTACCTGCACTAGTTATGCCGAAATGAATACATTGTGTAAGGTAGCTCTTACTGGAGCAATCCATGCAATATCCTACATGTGTTTTTATTTCTATATATCAGTTCTGTGGTATTAGATAATACTGCATTTTTTTTATTATTCAACTCTTAATGCCATTTTTTATTCCTTTTAATATACAGAGCGTCCTTTGATTTCTAGAACACCTCTCCAGCAGTGCAAGACCTTTGCAAGTCTTTCCTGTTTGTGATAATTTGTTACAAATGCTCTGAGCAGTTTGAGCTGCAAATTGCCTATTGTTACAATGTTACCAGGATACATTGTAGCTGACTGAAGGATTCATTGAAACTGAGAGGCGGCCATTAAGTGAACCCAGGAAAGCAGGATCTTTGCTGATCGGTTACAGCAGAACCAATCAATTTGCGGCTCAGGTTATTAGTTTTCAATAAAGGTAATCAAAGGCAGCAGCATATATTGAAAGAAACAAAAGATTATTATTTTGTTTTCTAAGTGTTGCTAGGATTGCCTCTTTAATATAACCGGGAAAATCTGTGTTGACAAGCATGTGCATACCATGCTTTCCAGGGCCCCAATGTACAGATACAAGAAAAGCACTGAGCAGATGAGCTGATGGTACCAAACGCCTGCACTGAATGAGCAAGCCAACCCGTAGCCAGAAAACAGCAGATCCCACATTTTCAGTAAGAGCACAGCCATCCAGATATTACACTGAGGTCATCTCCACAAAGTACGGGAATTACTAAGTGAGCTCATTTTAAAATCAATGCGAGTCTTATTCCCAACCCTAAATGACTACTGTACTAAATCATTCCCTAAGGCACATACAGTACTGTACACTGTAGCTTATATTTTTAGCCCAGCAACTGCTACTGCTCTTTAGTGAATATTGTAACCCATGGGGGTTTATAGAAACTGAATGTATTCATATGTCCAATCACTCTGCAGTGAAGCCGTTAACCCAGAGGTGGGCAACTCCAGTCCTCAAGGCTTTTTGCATAGCGCCCAAAACTTAGATTACTGCAGATGTGTATAATAACATCTATTTAATCGTCTAGTGCAGGAGCAGCCAACTCCAGTCCTCAAGGGCCACCAACAGGTCAGGTTTTCAGGATATCCCTGCTTCAGCACAGGCGGCTCTGTCGAAGACTGAAGCAGGGATAGCCTGAAAACCTGACCTGTTGGTGGCCCTTGAGGGCTGGAGTTGGCCACCCCCTGCGTTAACCTGATTGAAGAATAAAATCCGTTTCCTACTATTTATAAAGTGTCATTTTATTCTAACCTGTATATTTCTTTAGAGAATTTCAACAGAAGTGGCAAAGTTTATGTGATTCAACACAAAGCGGCACGAGGGATGATATTTGAGCGGTTGCTCAAAAATCAATACAGATGCTTCTAGTTTAGTCTGTGACACCACATTTTGTTGCAGCAGTTGAATAAAACAAGACTATGAGGCTTTTAAGGATGGAAGGTGATGAGAGCAGGAGTGAAGACAGAGGCTATTTTGTGGACAAGCAGAAGTAAAAAGTCCCAGAGATGGGGGTTAGCAAAGGAAGAACTTTCAGACTGAACACAGCAACATCTGGAGCACCAAGGAAAAAATACATGGTGATCACTGACATGAAGTTACATTGATAATGAAGTGATTTATAAAAGGTGTAGAGGAGAATCTTAAAAAGAAATAAAAACATATACTGTATGCAAAGTAATCTGCAATGAAATCCTAATTTCAAGGCATGGTTCAAGCCTCCTGGTTCCACAGAAGATCAGGTCTCAGACAGGTCTGCAACCCTGCGTTTCCCCATCACAGTGCTTCCACTGCAGCCATGGATTCTGGGTAATGACATGCAAATGTGCACACAGTGTTTACCTTTTTCTTCTAATCCCTTTTAACATGGATCCCTTAGCGCTTATGTCTGCCGTATAAGATCGGCAGAGCAGTGAAAATCAACCACAAACGAATTAGTGAATGTACAGATGCCGCAGCTATATTTGCTCACGCTGGCGTGTTGCACCGGAGGACACACAACGCTCCAACAGGAGCAGGCGCTATTCTAATTATATTAGCCGCACGTGATAAAGAGGCGGGGCTAATGCGCTATTGCCCCCATGCAAGAACGCCTGCTACATCTGTAATGAGATGGCCCTCACAATATGTTTTGCAATGTTATTACGGGTTCAACTCTTGTATGTGACAGCTATAATTATTAACATATTATTAACTTCAATGTCATCATAATAGAATTTATACACACACACAAAAAAAAAAGATCAAACGTAGGTTTGCCTTGCACATACCTGTACGAGCCAAACAGTTAAGGATTGTTTAATAAGAATGAACCCGGATTAAAATATCAAAAGATCTCTGGAATCCCACTTCAGGCCAACACAAAGATAAAAGCAGCATAGGTGGATCCAGGCAGCTGCTGTATACCTTCTGCATGGATATGCAGTAGTACTGTTGGCATAGTCCAGACATTATTGAGGCCCATGTTATCAGAACCTGCCTGAACCCTGACCCAGTAGCCAAGTCCTCCAAATAATTTAAAGCAGGGGTTCTCAACTTCAGTCCTCAAGAGCTCCCCTCCCTCCCCCCAACAGGTCAGGTTTTCAGGATATCCCTGCGTCAGCACAGGTGGCTCAATCGAAGACTGAGCCACTGATTGAGCCACCTATTCTGAAGCAGGGATATCCTGAAAACCTGACCTGTTGGGGGAGGGGGGGAGTGGGGGGAGGTGTCTTGAGAACTGGAGATGAGAACCCCTGACTTACTGTAAAGCATCAACCCCCCCTCCCCCCATAACCGTATACGAGTTTAATGGAAATGTTAGCACCTTGCCTCCTGAATCATGATTTTCTTCATCTCTACCTTGGTAACCTTTGGATTGCACTGGGTTGTGGTAAGAGCTCCATTTTAACCTCCCGGACACTTCATATTTCAAATAGATCCTGAACGCTGATGCAGATTTAAAAAATATAATTAAAAAAAACAGTGTTGGAAAAGGCAAAAAGAGATCTCTTAAAGGGACACATAATCCGCACTGCTGCTTTTAAAAAGGTGACGATATGAGTCGCCCCGATTTGCAGGTTCTTCATTCATTTTGAAGGAAGGCTTACACAATATGCTTTTTATTTTTAGCCATTTATTGTCCTGTGTGTTTATTTCCCACTCCCTCCACATCATCTGTCTTAGATTATCATCTTGGATTTTACATGTGTTAAAACGCATGGATTTTACATGTGTTAAAACGCATGGAAAGTTCTGTAAATCCGTATTGCTCGACGACCGGAAGAGAGTTGAAACTCGCAAAAGCTTGTCCTAAAATATCAAATAAAGAAGGTATCGCCTCATACAGAAGTACTCATTTATGCTGCACTATCGCACCTGAAGTAACACGGCTATTCCCACTTCATTCATATTACAATCCCATCAATTGGAAATTGCCTCTATGAAACATTTCTGACCGTAAATTATAAAACAAACATGGAAGATGTTCCTCTCATTGCCAGTCTCATTTGGCAGCCGATCTGGAAATGTAAACAGTGAAATCCCAGCTTTTTTTAGGACCGTTTCAATGTATTACAAATGCATAGGAACGCCCGCCCGGGAACCGCGTAGCGAAACACATTAGATCACGTGGGTCTCACGCTGCCCAGCACGCGGCGAGTAACGCCAGACAAGGCTATTCATTCATTTGTTTACAATTACTCAAAGTTAAAATCAATCATAACTAGAAGCGTTGCTACTGCAAATACTGCAGAAATGCAGATACAAGTGCATAGTGTGGCAGGACCAACTGAACAAGCTGCTCTAGGAAGCCAAGTGAACATGGCACCAAGGGTTAAAGAAAAATCCAAATCCTGCCCTCCGTGGAACAAACCCCTTTTATTAAGCGGCGGTATCTTTCTAAGCAATTGATATCTTTCAGCTCAGAGGTCTGCACGAGTGTTCCGCACTATGTCTGCCAAAGAAGCAGAGAGGAGGTTCTCCTGGATGCCAAATTAGCTTTGACTGTGAGAGCTATGACATCACCATGTTAAAGGTTTGATGCAGCCAGCCCTCCAGTGCTTGTGGTCAGGGGGGAGGCCCTCTGTGTGTCTCTCTGGTGGATCCCTTAGCATTTGTGGGAGTGGAAGAAAAAGTGCTGTCCAACCAGAACCGATGTGCTCGCTACATGCTTGATGAAACTTTTGCTCTGCTTTTCCCCCCAGCATGTAATTTCTCCACAAAAGAGCTGAAGTTCACGTAAGGCTGCAAAAGGATTTGCTTGAGATTATGGATTCTGAAAATTAGAGGTGAAATGTTGGAGGGGAAGGTTTCTGTATCAGCAGGTAGCGAGGGCTGCTCATAGCATGGAGCTGCATGGTACAAAAGCATGAATCACAGCAAGACCAAAGTCTGAGCATCACTCGAGACCAAAACATATGAGGACGTTTCTCTCTCATGGGACGGGTTTTGAACGCTCAGTGGCTTTAAGTTTTACAGAGAAAGAAGCTTAACATTTGCATCAGAGAGTTCTAAGGAGATGCTACGTTTCATATGGGAGACATCCTTCAGCTGACCTGTGCCTGAAACACAAGGAAGGAGCCAAGAGAAACAGGGTAAGGCTGACTGTATACACATTCATATCTGGTGAGCACAACCTTCACACTCCGAAGTAAGGCTTGTAATCTTGTTAAACACTAACCGAAATCGCATTTTGATTATTGAGGTGTTGATTGCTATTAGAAGAAAACTGGATTATACATACATGTCATGCACAAATTAGTCAGACAGGTGCTGTAAATAGGGTATCAATAATCTGCGGTTTAATTGATCATTGTTTAATCTTTGATACTTGTAGCTATCGTAACACAATGTTAATAGCATTGTCACTTTTACATTGATTTAGATTGTGACCCCTTACTACATAGATTAATTGTATTCTTAATTTAGAGGACACTCTTTATGTACAGCTGGTTCTCAAGTCCAATTCACAAGACCCCCCCCCCCCCCGCAAACAGGTCAGTTTTAAGGATCTCTGCTTCAAGCACTGCTTGCTCAGTCAAAGAGCCTGCTTCAGCACAGGTGGCTCAATAAGATAAGCCACTGATTGAGCCAACTGTGCTGAAGCAGGGATATCCTAATCTGTTGGGAGGTCTTGAGGACTGGAGTTAAGAACCCCTGACGTAGAGTATATTGATTCAGACAAAGTTAACCAAAAAAAACCCCCAGTAAAACATAATGCATCATCTTTCCTTTCTAAAAAGATGTCTATCATATCTGCAATCACAGTCTCCATGGCTAATGAATTCAACATTATAACTGCCCTTACTGCAAAGAACCCTTTCCTTTGCTGCTGGGGATATTAGCAAATATACAGAACGCTGGGATAACTTTCAAATATTCCTTGTGATGCAAATATCACTATGGCAACTAAGTGACACTATTGCTCAAACCCCTATTACGGGCTGTATGGGAAATAGTTTTGATGAACCCCGCTGATGACTTGAGTGCTTTACCATTATACTTTGACCAAAGGGAATGTGAGGTGACGAAGGTGCAAATAAACTTCACTACACTACCACAGAATGCTAACAATGTCAGCAAAAATAGCAGCAAACTTCAGACTAGTCAGCAGCTCATTGTAAGGTTGTCTCGCATTCCCACCATCCCAAACAGAGAGGCTGGGGTATTTCTTGTGCAATTAACACGCAAGCTTGACTTTGAGAGAACTGCACAAAGGGGAGAAGATGCTACGTATATAGGTAGCTGTACCACCCTTTAAAATGCAGCACCATGTCCAATTATTTTTCAGTGACTCCTCTCCCTGTTGTTCATTTGCTATTACACCGTTTAGGCAGCAGTGCCCTCAGCAACAAACTGTGATTTGGGATTCTGAGAAAAGAATGTGCTAGTGTGTTTTTTTCAGCTACTGTACAGAGCTGCCATTCAGTGCTGGCTAAATGAACCTGCATGTGTGGGTACTTTTCTTGTGGCACTTAGCCAGCTCCCACATGTGAAATCAAGAAACAAAATGACAAAATGCATTGCTAAATGTATAGTGGTAGTGGGATATCTACATACAGATTGGCTTCTAACATTCAACACCAAAGCATAGTATTGTGGCGCTTGGCTCTTTGCAAATAGAGGAGGGGCATTGCTCAATGTCTCTGGCAGAAATAGTGCGTTAATTTGAATACCATTATGCAGTTGCATCCCTGTGTAGCAAGGCTGCATATAGGTGAACATACGAGCTATGCTTGCAGATCTGGGAGATGTTTTTCAGCCACTGCTTCTTGGCAGTGTGATTTTGCAGACTGCAGCAGCAGCATTACCTACAGTACTAGCACAGTGCTGGCAAACTCCAGTCCACTAGGGCCACCAACAGGTTAGGTGACTCAGTCCTGTGCTGAAGCAGGGATAGCCTTAAAACCTAACCTGTTGTTGGCCTTTGAGGACTGGAGTTGGCCAGCCCTGTGCAAGCACAGGTTTTGTTACAGGATTATCAATTACAGTGTTTCCATCTGTATTGAAATTACAGTTGCAAGTAGCATGGGAAGGAGTTTACATTAGTAAGGGACCTGTTGCTACATTCTCACCACACTACATACAGATGTAGCAGGCTTAATTGTTCCCTGTCTCTGCGATATGTTGTGATATTGTGCACCAATATGGCCATTGAATCCAACAGAAACTCGGTGGTGGTATTCTCTGTTGTAACAAGATATGTTGTGTTTTCAGGGGAACAATGAAGTCTGCTACATCTGTATTTTGATCCATACACCGACCTTTCCCAAGCTAAAACAAACTTTTTTTTGTGGTAAGAATGAAAACAAATACACACACACACACACCGGAAATAGCATGTTAGTCCATTTGCGATAGTGCAGATATATATATATATATATATATATATATATATATATATATATATATATATATATATATATATATATATATATATATATATATATATAACACGCTTAAGCCTATAGGGAACCATGTTAAAAATTATTTTGAAGCAAAAGGTGACACTGTGGGCCCATTTGCATGTCATTTCCCAGAATCCCTTGCTGCAGTGGAAGTGCTGTGTGATAATGGTGAAAGGCGGGGTTGCAGACCTGTCTAAGACATGCAAATGAGCATACAGGAATATTTACATCAAAAAATAAATAGATGAAACCGTTCTGTGGCTAACGAAATGCTTTATTTGTGCGAGCTTTCGAGATACACTGATCTCTTCTTCCGGCGATGTTATAATGAATGAAGCAAGCAAAAGCTATACTATAAACAGTGTCTATTGGAATGTAATCTGTGCTGGTCCTTTCCCCGGTGTGGATGTGTTTTATGGCTGGAGGTGTCAAAAGGTTCCTGAAAGCAAGTGATGAAAGAGTGTGTATGTGTATCAGTCGTGCCTACTCGTATATCTTGAATGAAAGTAACACAGCTCCAAAGCCAAATTCCAAGTTAATAGAAGTATTGAGAGTCCTGAGCTCTGAGATATGGGATGTATACTGAAAGCTAAGCTATTCAAAAGTTGGATATTGGAGGGTCAAGGCAAATGTAATAATTTAACATTCGAGAAAACATTGTAGTTCTGCCAAGGTACAAAGCTCTGTGCGCAGAACAAAAAGAACAGTAACACTCACAAGACCATTTTATTCAGCATGAAATGGGAAAATGGGAATTTATTTGAAAATACGGGGTCTGTGTTTTAAACAGGTCAACGTTTACATCTGTTTTTTTGTTTAAATGGTTACATTTTATATGGTTATGCTAAGAATGATAACTCCTACACTGACCATACAAATCAGGCAGATTGGAAGTTGGCAGACATAACAAATTAACGGGTTGAAGATGTTTGCTTGTACGGTCTCTCTAAAAGTGACTTATAGATATATTTATCAAACAGTAGCACGTTTTCTTGTTTAATGATGTGATTAGGGTGAAATAGGATTGTTGGATGTATAACCCACACAAAGTAATTGAGTACAGCACATAAAAGAAATGTGCATTTTAGAGACCACAAATTTAGACGTCTCAAGGGAGTCCTCTTATCTTGATATGACCCTCTATTGTTTAAGGATGTAGGGGGTCCCGGAAGAGGGATTTAAACGAGAGATCACATTTCTGGTCATCTGTCACTTGTCTGAGCAGTGAATCCTGCTTTTTACAATCAAGGAACAGTGAGCCATCTGAAAAGATTTCACTTTGTTGGGATGAAGGATAAAGAACACTGCTCATTGTACCTCATTTAGATTGAACAGATAGGTCTAATGTGCAGCTGCATTACCAGATTTGATCCCCATCTGCATTGTAGTATTTGCCCTGCAGGCAAATGGGGGCCAAAGTTGCAATAGCACTTAGCATTGTTTACTGAATGTACACTACAGCAAGGGCACTCACCCATATAACACTGATATATTACCATTTATTATATCAACACATATCAGATTTCAATTCTGTAGTCTTGTAAGCTCAAGCATAGGAACATTTATGTAGTTATTTGTATGCTGTTTCAATAAAAATAATTGCAACATAATATTTATTTCACTAGAGCCATGACGTGTATTGTTTGACTATAAATAGTCAGCATATTCATATATAACAGTAGTGGGAGATGGAACACAATATAGGCGAAACCACTGATAATACTGTACCTTCAGTTCTGAAAGCTGATTGGCTGGTTTGCGGGCATATGTCTTCCAGCAATACCCTGTTCTTTGGGGATTACTACTTAAATTATTATAGCCAACGTGTGTGCGGTGCGGTGAGCATGCGTGTATGTATACAATGCGCCGGGAAATTCCTACTCAGGAGCTTACTATCTATGAGGACTTGGGGTATGGTCGAATATGCCACAGCTGTTGACCATGAGCCAGGCAGCTGAGCAAACCTGCTTGGCATGTCCCAGCTGCTTGTCATGAGCCCAGTAGCTGCTCGAAAGCACGCTTTGTGAAACATTGATATGAGACATTGTGTGGGGGATAGCCAGGTGAATAGGTTTCCTTAAAGCACCAGTCCCCCTGTTCCTGTGATATTTGGAGTCTTAACCACCGCTAGTCTTGTTGAGACAAAATGGGGTCCGCATCGGGCAGCAAATAGAATGTCATTAGATGACATTGCACCTTGCTATTGGTGAACCATGTGACCATATTTGTAGTTGTGTCTTAACCTAGCAAGAAAATATAAATACAGGCAGTCCTCGGTTATCCAACAGAATCCGCTCTGGAAGTAGCGTTGGATAGTGAAACCGTTGTAAAGCGAGTCCCATGTTAATCAGTGGCGGTGAGTGTTGGATAACGCATTCCGGCGTCGGATAACGCATTCTGGCTTCGAAAAATGGCCCATAGGGTTGCATTGTATAGCGTTGGATAAGCCATTCGTTGGATAGCGAGGACTACCTGTATCTCGGGAACAGGGGTGCCCCGGAGGTCAAGGAAATGCAGCTTGGCTCCGGAATGGGGACCGTGGTTCATGTACCATAAAAAAATATATATATATAGATAAATTGATTTATATATCAATTTGGGATTACTGCTTTAAATTAGATTTTTTTTTTTTGTGCCTCTTCTTTGGGACCGAAGGATGGAAATAAGTCTGATGTAAAAAAAGGAATCTGAAATTTTGAAATGCAAATGGTCCATTAATCAGGGCAGTAATTAGGACAGTAAACCTGCTTACGTTTTCTTTGCAGAAATTCCAGCTATTGAACACCTCCCAGCCCCTTTCCACTGCCTTCTGAAAAACCTTTTTTTTGAGGGTGGCAAAATACATGGAAGTCACGTTGATATTAGTTTGGAGTAATAACAAATAGACACAGATGTTGAAGGCAACGAGAGACCACGCACTGTACCCAACCAGACGTGCCCATTTGGACTACTCACTATAACAACAGATGCTTTCTGATCTCTACTTCTAACTCTGTACCAAACAATTTCATTACAAAATCAACAGACAGGCTACTACTTACAAATATTTCCTTGCCTGTTCCTCACCAATAAGTATCTCAAACTGAAAATATAGTTAACACAACCCAACTTGTAACCTCATTTTTGTAAAGCCCAACAATAAAAAGTTAACTAGCTTCAGAGCCATATAATAAGACCTAAATGATTACACAGAGTCGCTGGAAACCTCACGTTCTGGGATTCTGCCCTTGGTTAACCAATGCAAAGACCTTTTCTGCATTTTAAAAACCCCTGGGAGATTTATATTCTACGATGTCTTTTTCCTTTTCCAGACAATAACTCGGCTCTCATAAAGCTTAACCGCCAGCATATTAGGTTTCTAGTTCTTGAATTTCTATCATAAAGCCACCCTGGATTATATTGCCTTGCCACTGACATGATTAAAAGTACACATTGCTGTAAACATATAGGGCTTTCAAATTCAACCACATCCTCATTATTCCCTAAAACCTAAACTCGGGAGACTGGAGACCATGATGATCAAGTTTGTCAAGAATGTCTCAGCTGCTTAATAAAAGTACTGATTGCCCTGCAATTCAGTTAACACGTCTCATGCTGGGAGGAGGTTAACATGATGTCAATCTTGCAAGAATTACAGTAGTTTGGGCTATGGCCATTAAATGTTAGGGCCAAAGGGCACACAACATTTTAAACCTTAACTCCCAATTTTCACTATGCTGCTAAAAGTACACAGCCAAGGGAAATGCCATTTAAATATATGTGCACAGTTACACAAGGATAAAAAAGGACTCGCCCGTGTAATTAAACAGCTTCAATAACTCCACGAGTGGTCTACATGGTCCACCCCAGTTGCAATTAGGCTGCGTCCATGCTTATCACGCACGAGCTGCGCGATAAAACACAGGTGAATGGGATTGTGTATCGTGCGCGCACGTCGGGAAGAGCGAAGTTAGAGAAGACAAAAATATTTGTCTTTGTGGCGCGACGGCAGGGTCACCTGAGCAGTTCGCCCAATGAGGGGGAACCAGCTCCGTGACATCACGACCACGCCCCCCCCCAACACGCCTCCCCGTCATATCTACTTCAAGGACAAAGAAATCTCTCCTGCTACAGGAGTGCGTGACGCCGCGCGAATGCTTGCGCGCACTAACCATGGATGCAGCCTTATGCAACTCATGCTCTTCATGTACTCTACTGCAGGGGTGCGCAAACCTTTTCCCCTGTGGCCCCTGCCTGCTCTCCCCCTCTCTTACCTTGTCTCTGACCCGCTGCATCATGCCGTCGGAGACAATAAGAGAACTTACAGAGGCCTTGCGCAGTCTACAGCATTTCATTTAAATGCTTTGGGGAAGAGCGTGGGGCGTCTGTAAGCGCCGCACCCCCCCTACCCCTGGAAAATCTTGCGACCCCACTTTACACACCCCTGCTCTACTGTCTCTGCAAGTCTCTAGAATGTGAGCTCTTAGGGGCAGGGACTCCTCACTGTTTACATTTATGCCTTATATTTAATGCACTTATTGTATTGTATGTCTTTATTTATATAGCGCCATTAATGTACATAGCGCTTCATCCCAGATTGTGCCATGCTACCAATCAAATAGAGTATTTCTGAGAACGTGCATATGTGGCTGACGCTATATATAAATAATATATCCAAGCACACAATGCAGCTTCTTCATACAGAATTAACCGTTTTTGATCCCCAGTTCAGTTCTCCTCTCAATCCATAGGAACCTAATGGATGAACCAGTAGTCTCAAATCTCCCCCAGCATGAGGGGGAATCACCATCCACTACTACGTGCGAGATAAACATTAGCAAGATGCATAGAATTCATCTTACTCAGATATTATGGGGAGTTAAGAGTTTTGATCATTTTTGATGACGCATTTCACGCTTTAGTTCAATTTTTGTGCTAATATTAACTACAGCTTTATCCAGCATCGTCTCATCCTATACAGTGTTATATCTTGCCGATAGCATACAAAACACAAGGACAGTACAACTTCATAATATCTTATGGTTGAAATAAATATCAATGATGTCATCATAAATATGATGTCATTGATGACTATTAAGCATCTGGTTTATATATATATATATATAGATAGATATATATCTTTCATATATATATATATCTTTCATATAGCGCTTTCTCCCAATGGGACTCAAAGCGCTTCACAATTACAGTATACCCCGCATTAAGCATCACATTGTATTGTTACAGACATAGTCCCTGCCCAGATGAGCTTACACGCTATGATTTACAGGGAGACTTGCCCAAGGTCACAAGGAGTTGACACCGGGAATTGAACCAGGTAACCCTGGAGTCAGTGTTTTTACTCGCTGAGCCACTCCTTCTCCCCATGTGTGGGTTGGGTGGGTGAGTGTGGGTGGGTGTGGGTGGGTGTGGGTGTGACTGCAGAAGTAAAGCTTCTACGATAACGTTAGACTGGACACCCTCCACTTTGCATTATAATTTCCAAGTATATTTCATTTAGAACGTAAGCCTCTAAGAGCAGGGACCTAATTACCTATTGTTGCATTATGTTTTAAATTGTATGTATTTTAGGTTTTGTTCTTGTCCTTACCCCCATATGGGACTACACTGCGGAATGTCATATGCCACATAAATAAATATTAATAATGACTGTACACCACATGTTCTGGTTCAGTCTTGTTTTTTGTTTAGATTGACACCATAATGTCACCAGCTCCCTTGACCTTGGGTACCACAGTAGATGCAATGATATCTTTAAAGCAACATGGATCATTGTGTGCACTAGCAGTGTCATTTTAAAAGTGTAAACAATACATGTAATAACATGGGTAACGAAGCATTATTTCTATTTATGTTAATTATATGCTACGCCTGGTTGAAAGCTTACATACATAGCAGTTGTATTCAGATATCGTATGCAAACTTGAATTTTCACAAGAGCCTGTTGAAAGCTTTGGGATAATATTCTATCCATCTATTATAGCTTCTTAGTTTATTAGATGTATACTTATGTACCCTTTAAAACAAATGTTCAAAATACAGTGAAATTCTACAGATGTCACTCCACTTTATTTCAGATTTCTTAAAATAGGCAACGTTAGCTTCTCAAAAATGCTATAAATGAACCATACTTTACAGAAATAACAACACGACTAGATTACGCTAGTTTTGTAAAACGTTTGGCTCATAGCAGAGGCAAATTGTGTACTACGTCTGGTGCAGTTTCTTTGTTCATCTGCATGTTCTCGTCATCAAAAACTCCCATGGTACCTTTCTTATGGCAGTTAAAAGTAATAACATTCATATATTTTTAAAGGCTGTTAAAATCTGTGTGTAGAAGCCCAGAGACTAGGTTTAGAAGACTGTGGCTTCACTAAAGTATGTCATTTGTGTCTAATAAGCCAAATTGGCCGTAATGTGAGCCAGGGGTGCACAACCCCAGTCTTCAAGACCCCCCAACAGGTCAGGTTTTAAGGATATCCCAGCTTCAGCACAGGTTTCTCAGTCTTTGAATAAGCCACCTGTGCTGAACCAGGGATATCCTTAAAACCTGACCTCTTGGGGGGGTCTTGAGGACTGGAGTTGAGCACCGCTGACATGTGGAAAGCAAATATTTTACAATGTTGTCAATTTCTTGTAATAAGCATACAGTATATTCCTGGTAAGCAGAACAGAACACCCACTTCGGGACATGCCATGCATGGTATACAAATATTCGGAAACAATAATGAGTTTTAAGAAAACACCACCAGAAATAAAACAGACCTCTCACAAGACGGGTATCGCATTGCGAGGCGCTCTGGCCGCCCCTGAAGGCCCTGCAATGCAACAATATCTGAAGACAGACCAAACGTCCCACGTTCCCAAAAAGCCAAGATACATGCACTCTGTTTCAGTTAACTTTTGCTCTGCAAACACTGGCACAGTCTCATGATTCACTTCTACAGATTAAAAATATGCAGCAGTTAGATCAGTGGTTTTCAACTTTTTCTTCAAGGAACCCTAAAATGATATTGTCAAATTCTGGGGATCCCTTAACCCTCTCTCTATCCCAGTCTCTCTCTTCCCCCTTACACCTCCCTTCTATCTCTCTCTTCCGACTTACTCTTCCCATCTCTCTTGCCCCATTCCACTCCCCTTCTCTCTCCCCTTACACTTCCCTTCTTTCTTCCTCCTTACACTCCCCCCTTCTCTGTTTCCCCTCACACTTCTTCCCTTTTCTCTTTCCCCCTTCCACTCCCTAGCCCCCCATCTCTTTCCCCTTCCACTCCCTACCCCCATCTCTTTCCCCTTCCACTCCCTACCCCATCTCTCTTTCCCCCTTCCACTCCCTACCCCCCCATCTCTCTTTCCCCTTCCACTCCCTACCCCCATCTCTTTCCCCTTCCACTCCCTACCCCCATCTCTTTCCCCTTCCACTCCCTACCCCTCTCTTTCCCCTTCCACTCCCAACCCCCCTCTCTTTCCCCTTCCACTCCCTACCCCCATCTCTTTCCCCTTCCACTCCCTACCACCCATCTATTTCCCTTTACACTCCCTGCCCCCCCCATACTCCTCCACTACACACACCTTAACTTGGTGTGAGGTCGCCTCTGGTGCTGCGCCTGTCCGGAGATGCCACAGCTCCCTCCTCTGGTTTGACGGACGTTGGACGGCACCGACAGGAGGAGGGAGAGGGTTGCAGTGACCACCAGGCTGCTGCTGCATCGGGAGCTGCCGGGTCACTTAACCCAGCTCCTTCTTCCCGCCCCCCCCTCACCCCCCACGTAACCCTTGAGGGGTGCCCACGGAAGCCCGGTGGAAAATCACTGAGCTAGACAATTGAAAATTTGTTGAATGTTCTCAAATAAAATATATGTACGGTTACCAATTTCCCAGGAAAACCAAGTCACTGAAGCACCGACGCGTTATAACAGTTTCTCTTTTTACAACACACATGTTGACATTGGTTTACATTTAGCAAAGCAATGGCTACGTGATCTCCCCAACACCTACATAATATGACGTGGGAATATTTCTTTTTATTTATATAAATGTTTTACCAGGAAGTAATACGTTGAGAGTTACCTCTCGTTTTCAAGTATGTCCTGGGCAAAGAGTTAAGACAAATAATACATGGCTACACACACACACACCTCAAGGTGGAAATATAGAACATGTACACATTACTGAACAAACATGAACTTCTGGGAGATTACTTGACTAGATCAGTGGTCCTCCCATTACTAGACCATCAGTGGTCCCAGAAGACTTCCTTGGTGGTCCCCAAAGCCATTCTTAACTCACTTCGGGCAGCTCCCTGCTGCAGTTTGTTCATTTGCGATCACTACATCCAAAAATATGCTGAAGAAAATAGCCAAGTAGACGTACGGTAGTCCTCCAAACACTTAATGACACTGAAGTGGTCAGTGATAATAAAACAACGTTTGAGAGCCCAGCCTGTGTCTTGCCATGAGGAAATCTTTAACTTTGCCAAAAAAGTGATCAAATAAGCTACCGGCAAGATGACTGCTGTATGTCAATAAAGAAGGGTGGAGGGCAATGCTGGAATGTCACTACTAGCACAAATTGGGTCCCTTGATGAGTGTTCTTTCAGGTAAATTAAAAAACAATTGCGGCTTTAAGAAAACAACAGTGCAACATAGGACACCGCAGCTCTGTGCCTGTTACTATAAATTAGGACAGCTAATCTACAGTGACAGGGACACTTTGCTAAAAATTCCTAACTGTAAAAGCACTGCTTTGAATATTTACTTTGCCCCGTTAGAGGGGTTGTCGTTGTAAAGTGTGTTACAAGCCTCCTCTGACAATGGAGGCTATAAGACTCAAATCACAGGTCCAAATTGATGTCTCCTTAAGGAACGTGGTTACATGGTAGAGGAGGTTGAAAAAAAGACATCCATCCATCAAGTTCAACCTACAGTATGCTAAATTTAGACGACAGATGCTTATCCTATATTTGTACTTACAGTACTGTATATTGATCCAGAGGAAGCCAAACAAAAAACCCCAGTGACACATCTAATGATATCTCATTAGTGGGAAAAATACATTCCTTCCTGACTCCTAATAATGTCTACTTAAGTTTATTTCTGGCTACCCTAAATGTTTTCAGTGTGTGTGTTTAGTGAGACGTGACACTCAGAGCATACATTTTAATTTTCCACGAGTAAAGGGTCCTTGAAAGAATCACTTTTTTCTCTCTCAGAGTGCTTACATGTACATTAATACTTAGCTAGTTTTCAAAGCGACTAGTCACAAAAACTGCCCTTTCAGTAGCTTTCCAAACAGAATATATGAAGTAGATGTTTCTTTATCTGGACCATTTTTAGTTTAGAATTAAATGTAGTCAAACCTGCACATCTCTTGAAAGATAATTAGCCAACTAATTGTATCACTCTGAAAGTCGAGCGGCAGCTTGATGACATTTTTTTCTCTCCCATACCTGGTTTTGAACAGTGAGTCTGAAAATACTTCCCATAAATGTATTTATATTTATGCAGGCGTTACTCACACTTCTTCAAAATCTCCTACTTTGACATGATCTGGGATGTATGAGGACACTGTACCCCTTATGAGTCAAGAAAACAGTCATCTTGGTTGGCTTAAATAGCTAAGAGAACAGCAATACATTCTGGGTATGGTTGTATAAAGGATTCTACAGTTTACAGCAGGGGTGGCCAACTCCAGTCCTTAAGGGCTGACAATGGGCCAGGTATAGGGGATATCCCTCCTTTTGCACAGGTGGCTCAATCAGTGGCTCAGTCAAAATGACTGAGCCACCTGTGCTGAAGGAGGAATATCCCCAATACCTGGCCTGTTGGTGGCTCTTGAGGACTGGAGTTGGCCACTCCTAGTTTACATTATCCTGCCTTAACCGTCACTTCGACCACAGAAGGAAAGTGCACACTTGAGTTAAACCAACAAATCAACTAAAGCCTTTACACAAGGAAAAAAATGATTTGCCCTTTGTTTGTAACAGTATTTTTCAGTTTCGGGTTTGTTGCTTGAAAAGCCAGCATTGGATTTCTTCATCTCTCAACAAACCACTCCGCAAATACACATCCTGGGGTTCCAGTAGCTTTAGGATGTATAGGAATCTCTGGTGTATTTTAAGTTACTGCTTTTCAATAGCCACAAGCTGGCAACTTTATAGTTATTCAATACCTAGAAACACTTTTCCGCAGGGGGGGGGCACACCCCTCTGTGCCTTCAATATGTCCAACCACCTTGTCTATAAGGGACTGCAGTATGTGGCCAATCATGATTGTTACTGTACATTGAAACCTCCTCCATTCTGGCAGGGCTAGTAATCCTACGCATTCAAAGCCACAACCATTGCTCAAGGGGTTAACAGAACACTTGAATACAGTACACAGCTGTAGATGTTCTTGCACTATTCGTTCATCTTTCATGCCTATAGGGGAGCTAGTTTGATTCCAGTAGATGGGCTCTTTATGTGGTTATATTTAATATAGCTAGACCAGAGGCTGTACCTCCCAAGTCAAATTAAAATAGTGAATCAATAGAAGCAAATTGATTTAATATGACAAGGTTACCAGTCCTTCATCCTTGGGGTTGATTGTAAATATTTCATTGTAGCAAAAGGAATCCAAAAATAATAGCCAACCATTTTACACTGATGTGATGAATAGTTCCTTTGTACTAATGTTTTTTAATAACATAGACTTCAGTAAAATAGCACTACAGTGACATGCCAATAAATAAAGGCACAAGAACATTTTATAGGTCATTCTGTTGAACGTTTCCCACACTGTAAATTTCTATGCCGGCCAAATACTGAGAACATACATGAACCCCCCCCCCCCCCACCACCACCTTTTCTAGCATTAACCATTCATGTCCAGGAGTAACGCAATTAAACAAACAGATATGTACACATGATGCAACTAAAACAACACGTGTAAAGAATGTTAGCAGCACGGATTCGAATGGATGCACTGGTGTCAGCGTGATCCGTTCAACAGAAATGCCTCCCTATGCAACCACGCAGGCATTTTGCTACCACGTTACTGCGATGTTGCATATAAATTACATTCCACTAAATGCTTGTCTGCATTCAGTGGTAAAGCCAATTTGAGATGAAGTAGCTCATAGTTCTATACCAGGGGTACCCAACTCCAGTCAAGAGCTACCAAGAGGTCAGGTTTTCAGGATATCCCTGCTTCAAGGGAAAATACTCCAACGCACAGCCCTGAACAAAGTGGGTCCCACACCAAAAACTAATACAAATATATCAAAGTATTTGATATATTTTTATTAGTTTTGTGGGGGACCCACTTTTTTCAGGGCTGTGCGTTGGAGTATTTTTCCCTTGGATCTCTCTGCATTCTCCTGGCTGCACGCCCACCAAGATCTACAGGACTGGGGGAATACAAATTGTGAGTAGTTATTCCTCTTTCTACCTACCTCTGGACTCCCCCAATGAGGCTGTAGGTCTGATTTTCTTTATATTTCAGCCTTCAGCCTTCAGGGCTTGAGTTCTTGTTAATGGTATATGCTATATTATGAATACATACCTCACTAGCCCCAGTACCTATTTTTCTACATTATTACTCAAAGGATTTACAGACTTATGTTGGAGCGCATATCACTAATTGACTATCCCTGCTTCAACACAGGTGGCTCAGCGGTTCAGTCTTCAAATGAGCCACCTGTGCTGAATATAGACATATCCTGAAAGCCTGACCTGTTTGGTAGCCCTTGAGGACTGGAGTTAGCTACCCCTGTTCTATATCTACCAAACATTCAGCCATTGAGTGAGATATAATTACATCATAAGCATCTGTATTCCAAATCACATTTATTTAGCAAAATGCAATAACAAATAACAATGCAATAACAAATTAAACAGGCTGCTGAAGTCAGTCCTTGTATCGACATTCCGCATTCCTGAAAAAGGAAGTGCTTTAAAAAAAACAAAAGTGGCGTCTTCTCATTACAGTAATGTGTCTCCCTATTGCCGGATGTTGCATTATAGGAAGAGATTCAGTCTGGTTACTCGGATAAAAAACAAAACAATAATGGGTTAATAATGCAGGTTTAAGATGGTACAGTATGTGTCTGTCTTTTAGTACACTTTACTGTAAAATGACGTGTTATAGGAAGATTGAAAGGGTTATTCGGTCTAGCATGTGAAATATGAATCTATGATTAATAAAAATTAAATTAACATATGTTGGACATTTCAAGACAAATCTAGATTTTCTTTTATTGAGAAGTAGAAGTACACACACACACACACACACACACACACACACACACACACACACACACACACACACACCATTAAAATTAGAAATTAATCAATGAAAAGAAATTCATTTGAACATTACATTCTCAAAGAATTAGGAACATCTGTGTCCTAACATGTTCGTAGCCACTATAGTATATATTATTTATTTATAAAATGTTTTATCAGGGAGTAATACATTGAGAGTTACCTCTCGTTTCCAAGTATGTCCTGAGCAGAGAGTTATGATAACAATACATAGTTACATTATATATAATGTATAACCCTGTTCATTTAAAGACATTCCATGCACAGTTAAAGATAATATGTTATAGGCGTATGTAACAGTTACAGACCAGATTAAAATGTGAGACAGCTTTAGTTTTGAAAGAATTTAGACTGGTGGCGGCTTTGAGAGTCTCCGGTAGATTGTTCCAATTGTGGGGTGCACAATTAGAGAATCCGGCCGCTCCTCCTTTGTTGAACCTTGGGACCGTGAACAGCCTTTTGGAGTCAGATCTCAGGTGATAAGTGCTGCGTGTGGTAGGGGGGAGGAGTTTGGTCAGATACTGTAGGTGGGTAGCTTGTCCAAAATGCATTTGAAGACAAGAGAGGAAAAAGGATCTTTGCGCCTAGACTGTATTTCAACTAGATTAGAGAGGATGATGTCTATTTGGAATTTCAACCTCAGGAGCCAGTTTTAATACGACATTGATTACAGAAAACCAAATGTGGCAGGGAATGCCGTACAGTAGGACGTGAGACCTTAACTAGATCTTCTGAAGCCGCCGAGCATTAGACATAATGGCCACCTGTGACAGTGATGCACTTTGAACAAAAGTAGCAAATATACACTATTTACTCATTGTTGTTTTTTTTGTTTGTTTTTGTTACAGAAGTCAATAAAAGCTGAAGATCAAAAGGTAGTAAGGTTCTTCACCCATACTCCTAGGACAATGACTTCACGGAGACTAACCGCTTTATTACTGTTGATTATTTGGGGGAGTACAGATGGAAGCAAAACACAAGAATTTCAGAACAGTGAGGGCACCGACCGAGAATTCGTTTACATGAACAGGGACAAACGGTCCGCTGAATCACAGGATAAATGTACGTACACATTCATCGTACCCCAGCAAAAAGTGACTGGGGCCATTTGTGTAAACTCTAAGGAGACTGAAACCGTATTTGAAAGCAGGGTACAGAAGCAAGAAATTGAACTTCTCAACAGTGAACTTCTAAAGCAGAAGAGACAAATAGAGGCGTTGCAGCAGCTGGTGGAGGTGGATGGCGGTATTGTTAATGAGGTCAAACTGTTGCGGAAAGAAAGCCGGAATATGAACTCCCGAGTGACACAACTCTACATGCAGCTATTGCACGAAATCATCAGGAAAAGGGATAATGCCCTGGAGCTTTCCCAGCTAGAAAACAAGGTTTTGAACCAAACGGCTGAGATGATGCATCTCACAAATAAATTCAAGGATCTAGAACACAAATATCAACATTTGGCCACATTGGCAGGTAACCAGACCATTGTTATCGCACAGCTGGAAGAGCATTGTCAGAAGATTCCACAAACTAAGCCAATACAACAACCCCCCCAGCAACCGAACAAAGTGTATCAGCCGCCTAACTACAATCGCATTATCAACCAAATATCAACTAATGAGATTCAAGGAGATCAGAATTTAAAGGTGCTTCCACCTCCTTTACCCACAATGCCTTCCGTTACCAGCAGCCCAACGTCAACAGACAAGCCATCTGGTAAGTTCATTCTGTGCGCGTTTGTGAAATCGGAAAATATAGTCGGCACCTTTAAACTCAATGATTGACGATAGATGAGATCTATAAACAGTATGCAACACTGGATATATTAAAGTTGAGCCATGTGTCTTCCCTTTAGCAAATGGTGCCTGTGGCTAGAGTGGCAGATTATGCAGACTTTTTTTTAGCACTATGACAAAAAGCAGATCCGCACTCCTGGAAGCTCCCAATGAAGGTAAATCTGTTACTGACATTTCAGTCCCATCAAATGCACTTTTCTCTTCAAAAAGTTTCCACTTGATGGATTGAAAATGCTGGTTAATAGATTCACCTTGTGACTCTCCTGGAGTGCTACGTTGCTTTTATTTAAATGTTATTATTCCTTACCTTTGACCTCTTGGCCATATGTAAGCACTCACCTTCTTAAATTGTGGAAGTGCATGGTTTAATTCCAGCTCTCACATTTTTTCAGCACTACCAGAATATTCTCTCAAAAGGTATTGTGCCAAAATCATTGTATTTCTATACTGAATTGCAAATAGTGAACTCACTGTTCTAGACCAACAAGGTTGATTTACCAAGTGTGCTTTGTGCCACACAGTCCCTTATCATCAAACTTGGTTTCAGGGATACCCTAGTCCAATGGTGCTCAACTCCACTGCTCAAATCCCCCCTCCCCCCAGGTCAGGTTTTGAGAATAGCCCAGCTTCATAACAGGTGGATCAATCAGTGGTGATTGAGACATCTTGTGCTGAAGCTGGGAGAAATCCTCAAAACGTGACCTGCTAGGGGGTCTTGAGGAGTAGAGTTGAGCACCTTTGCCCTAGTCCATCAGCCTCTGCTCCAGTTTGTTGCTGTCCTGATTGTTATGACAGAGAAATACACATACTGTATTATACTAATCACTTATGTTGGAGCATTTGTTTACAGCGCGTATACAGTAAGGAGAGGGAGAGTCATCTGCAAGTTAGACAGACACACTGCTTGTTAAATCATAGAAGAATTTGTAGTAAGAGGATGCAGGTAATACTTGCACGTTTACAGATAAAGATTTATAAGTCATGTTCTTGCAGCAAACAATAAAAAAATGTTCATGTCATTCACACATTTCAGTTTGTAAGGACGTGACTATACTTGCAATACGTCTGATTAAGCATATCTAAACAAGATGGATATATTGGTCATGTATCATACTTTGTAATGTCATACCCAGCTGCCTTAAACAGTGGCAACTGTCTTTAATAGTACTTGACAGATGGAAACTTAACAGACAGATTTATCCACTCCGTTATAATTGCCAGATTCCAGAGCTTTTTTCCATTATCATTAAAAGACTGAAAACATACTTCTAACCTTTTAAGACAAACATTGGTTGCAAAGACTTAGCTGCATTTTAAATTAATTAGGACACATAATTAAAGTCTAAAAGAGTTACAAACATTTGAAGCATGTCCAAACATGTTGGCAAATATTGTACATTGGAAAAAAAAGATTAAACTGTACGAACTGCTAAACAAAAGAACAAATTACAGCTAATATGGAACATTCTTTCATTTTAATATATATATAGAGAGAACAATCATGTGGATTTTATGCAGACTTCTCCAACTTGACCTGCTTTAGCAACTAATAAAAAAATAAAGAGATTTGGTATATTTAAGCTTCATAAACACTAATGAAAATATTAAGCTTCTATCATGGTAAAAGTAACATGTAATGAGATCAACACCAATACAAGATCTGTAGAAAATTCCCAAAAGCAATAATCAATTTAAAACAACAGTGCCTTCTGCCTGGCCCCTGGGAAACCCATGGTCTGGTCAGGATCCCAGTTGGCCTTGGGAAAATATAAAATTATGACTATTATTGTACATGAGAGGGTTCATCTCAACATATAGCAGCCATTGACTGAGCCACTGATTAAGCCACTTGTGCTGAAGCAGGGATATTCTTAAAACCTGACATGTTGGTGGCCCTTGAGGACTGGAATTGACCGCCCCTGGCGTACTCCATTACCAAACCTGGCATACAAAGATCAGCATAAAGCAATCTCGGTCGGAAGCAGAGAATGATGTAATATGTTCCATGCCAGACACCAGACTAATCCTTTCGGCCGATCTCCACCAAAATCTGTTATCAGGGACTCCAACACCAACTTGTTGAAACAGCAGGACACATGTAACAGCCAGGGGTGTAAAGACAAGAGTTCACGACTCCACTCCTTAGTAAATATAGGATCCATAACGGTTCCCAAAATATACATCTGAAGCATCGTCAGAAAGAAACTATTTTGAATGTTGAGTATTCCATATCAAGGAAGGCTATGATAAAACATCTATATCTTTCCAAGCGTCTTCCAAGACTTGTGCCCTAAAGTAATAGGTTGCGCGCACACACACACACACACACACACACACACACACACACACACACACACACACACACACACACACACACATTATATATATATATATATATATATATATAAATAAAAAGATAAAGATTAGGCACATCAAGTGTGTTGTGTCGACTCAATGTTTTGGCTACCCTAGGGAGCCAATCGAGAGAGCATAGCTGAAACAGTGAGTTAATAAAATACACTTTTATTGTATAACTTTTTGGTGTGCCTATTGTTTTTATTTACAGTACTTGTGTGGTACTTTGATAGTAGCACCCATTCCAGTATTCTGGTTTTATCTAATTGGGGGGTACCCCAAATACCCCCACATTGATAGATAGATATTTATAAAAGCAGGACTTGACTCTAAAGGACAGAATGTATGTATGTATTTATTTATATAGCGCTTCACAGCAGTAATACACGTGACAATCATATAAATAACAAATAATACAAATAACAGACCATGGGAATAAGTGCTTCAGGCATAAAAGTAACATGTCAATGCTAAATCACCCACAAACTATGAGATTGCATAAGTATTCCACAGACTATAAATAACAAATTTCAGGCCATATCTATATTGCATTCTCAAGACAGTGTCTGATTTGCACAAAAACCTCAAAAGATCTTACTGGCTCTAGACATCTAAATGTAGAATTGTACATTTAGAGAACCCGATGATCTAATTAGGAAGAGTGACATTAATCCTGAGCACGTTGACATATTCGGCTGGTAGTGTAGAGTTTTAGAATATGTAAGACTAGTTTTGAATTTGAAGTCCCTATAACCTCTCCATGAGATATAATTTTCTACCTTTTATTCATCCATCACAATCATTTTTCATTTGCAAGTGACGTGTTCGTTTTGCTTTCCTGCCTCCATAGAAACACTGTTGGATTGTCTTCTAGATTAGGCAAAAGAATGTTTAATTGCATGTAACCCCTTCAGTCCCGTCTATTACAGGTCACCTGGCACCCTAGGGTCACCATGCCCTGCTAAAAGGCAAACTACCGCTGCCAATTTCCAGACAAAAGCTGGAAAGTTAAGCAGTTAACCAGATCAACAAAGGAATGTAACCAATCTTCTCTTTAAGAACTCCTATTGGGTTGCGTTCCAACGTATAGCTTAGTTTTCTGATTATATGTAATAGCAATTCACAGATTCTACTTCAGGACATTACTCATGAGGGGGGCAGATTATATAACTTGCTTTGCCAAACAGAAGCTCCGGGGCTGTGAGCCAGTATTGTGCTATGTACTTCCTGCAGAAATGACTGAACAGATGGGGTATCCTGAAAGCACAACACAAAGAAACCAACATTAAGTAAATAGTTCTGCTACACTACTGTGTTAATCACTTCACTATAACACGGGATTGGAGTTTCCTATGGATTTGTTCATCAATATCTAGAAATATTTAAAGGGCAACGTATTAGCTGGATGCTCACACTGTGGGAAGTCCTACATGTGTTAAGTGAGACTGAACTTTTAATGTCACACTCATCCCTTAATGACACTGCTGGCTGAAACATTTTAGACAAGTTACTCCTGGTGAAACGTGTCCTTTTAAGGAAACCAGAATAAAGCGCGATTGATTGGAATCATTGAAAATATAGGATTTGAAATACTGAAATATAATCATTCCTCAAGTCTCTTTGGAAAACTGCTACATTTTTGGCAGCTACAATACCAACTTAGTACCGGGGCATTTTGCCGCTGAGGTAGCGATTAAGGGCCACCATGTAATGCTGGTATTTAAACTTTGTTCTCTGGTATTTACTGTATGATCCGAGCCTGAGGCTAACAAATCCTGTTACATTTATTTTTTCTTCATTGTTTCACATTGTCTTTTGGGAAATGCGGCCTTCAAATTCTGCAACCATTACAGAAACGGTATTGACTTTTGGACAATTTACTTGCTGAAACACTATACTTTTTGTCCCCTTCGTTTTTGATTGTGTGCAAATAAAGGAGGCATCTGTTTCCTAAGACCGCATATCAACATGAAAACTTAAAACAACGTTTATTTTAGTCTTAAACTGCAAAAATGGCTCAAATCACTAAAACAAAAAAACAACCATTGCAAGCAGTCTGCTTTCATTGTAACTTAAAGTTCAACAACATGACCGTACATAGAAAATGCACTTGGTTTTTTTTGGCTTAAGTGATTTACATATTTAGATTGATGAATATTTACAAGTATATTTTGACAAAAGCCAATTGAGAACAAAGCGTTTTGATGTACCAACATTAAATGGTCTTTTACAATGGGTATGCTTACGTTTTTGACATTTATACTCCATTTGAGCAGATTTTCGGCATCTTGTTCAACAAACTTATTAATTTGGGATATATAACATGTGAGCAGTGTTACGCAATCTTATTATTTTAAACCGGAGTTGGCAGGTCAGTCATTTTATGTGAGGAGCCAACATGTAAACATCTCATACAGAGTGGATACTTTTAGTAAAGCAATTTGGAGCTTTTCAAAACAAAGATAATTTGTTGACCTATTTTTGCAGCTACTTTTACTCCATATCTCAGTATCTCACTATTATACTTACCGACTTAAACATTAACATAACAACTGATGTGCTTATTTCCCAAGATGACAGAACATAAAGTTGATCTTTTTAAATGTCATATAGAACATTCATGTAGTAAGGCTGCTGGGAATGCTTAATGATTCTTAATTTCCAAAGTAAACAGAATAGGCCCTTGCATGTATGGTAATTACCAGGGCGGCCGACAGGGGTGGAGAGCAAGGGCAAGTGTCCCGAGCCTGGCTGGTCTGGGGGGCAAGGTCGGCTGATGCCATAAGTTTGTTCCGCCTGGAAGTCAACCCCAACTTCAGCATCAGACCGCCATGGGGGTGGGGGGGCAAGCTCCCCTCGGCTGTAGAGACCTCTATAATCACTCCCACCCAAGGAACGTTACTCCGCACAGAGGTCCAGCCTAACTTCCACAGCCAAAAAGAAAAAAAGTACTTGCCCTGCACTTTCCGTTAGTATTTCTAAGATAACTTCTAGTTGGTATATTTGGTGGTGCCAGATATCTTCATGACGGGATCTCCCACAAACTATTACTGTTAAAATCTTTATCCAAATAAGAGATAAGGGCACCTGCTCATTTAAACAAGGTCCTCAAACCATTAAATATGTACACGCCTATAAAAGCACAACGTTTCGGGGTATAGATTTCACCTGGAGAAGGGTTAATCTATACCCAGAAACCCTTGCCCCCTCCCTTACTCAACAACTCTGGGGACTTGGTGGAAACTAATCCTGGACAAGTTATTGGCAGCCCTGACCACAACTATACACTCTCTGATCACAACCACTCACTTTCTAAGTGAAAGCTATCAATATAAGATAAACAACAAATAAGATGCCTCTCCCTCGTTAGAAAGGACTGCCAATTAGTATGGCTACCATGGGTAGAGGTTGAGAATTTTGGGACATCCGTGTTGCGGATCGTTGGGAAGTGTTCTTATACGGCATGCACGGGACTGTTTGAAAGCAATATTTTTATGCATTCGAACCGCAAGAGACGTACAATTTAAACTACAGTCCCATATGCATGTACAAATATTTTGTAAACTGTATAATAATGTAACTGGCTTACCTAGATGAAATTAGCAAAGTATGGTCCAGAACTAGGGAATGGTGCACAGCTAGTTAGACCCTCAGCAAATAATGCAATATAATGATTACCACAGGGACGGCATTTAATGGGGCTAGGTAGGCACCTGAGGTAGTGGTAAATATATATTTGAGCACCTAATATATATTCTGCCTAGTGAGACATCCAGCAGTACTCACAATAATGGCTGTAGTGCTAGAAAATTGTACTTCTAAGGCAATATGAAGGACTGTATAATGAGTATATGAATCCAATGCCAGTACCTTAAAACCTCCTCATTGCATGCCTCCTGTCCTCCTCAAATCCCATTGTGCAGTCCATGCGTTGAATCCAGAAGTTTTGCAATGTGTAGACGGAGCACTGAACCAGGCAAAAATCACTCAGTGGCCCCGTAAAAAAAATCATAGTGTGCGCGCACTTGTTTGTCCATGAGACTTTTATAAAAGTACGATTTATTGCGGGTCCATCGAGACATTTTTGCCTGGTTCAGTGCTCTGTCTACACGTGGCGAAACTCCTAGATGAAATGACCCTGCTTAGTCTTCACAGGAGGGACACCAAAAAATAAACTGCATGTCAAACGCATTCTCTACTCTAACCTTAACCTATCAACCTTGTCTGGAAACCAAGTACAGGTAGTCCTCGTTTTACAACGCTTCGCTTTACAACGAATGTGTATGTGTGTATATATATATACACATTCACATAAACAACATTGCAAAGCGTCGTAAGAGCGTATATATATAATATTATACAATATTATATTATACTATATAATATATTATTTATTATGTTATATTATATATATAATACAGTATATACACTATATAATTTATGTGTGTGCTGCATATCTTATTGCCTGCATAAAATATTTGGTGTATTTTAGTGTTAAAAATGCCTTCAGGAACGGAACCTCATATTTAAACAGTGTTCCTATGGGAAAACGTGTTTCGCTTTACAACGCCATTTTGAGTAACGCATTGTGTCGGATAACCGAGGACTGCCTGTAGTAATGGGGAAAGGCACTTTCTATCTAGATAACATAGCAAGAGATCAATACAAAATCAAGGTACAGCACAACAAAACACATTATCAATACAAAAGTATACAGGAAGAGGTTACCGGGTGCTCCAGAGAAGACAAAAAATCCGCTTGTCGCATACAGTATAAATACATTTTGATACATTTCCAGGAACTCCAAGTTAAATATTTGATCCAAACGAACATTCCTGTTACATAGCAAAGACTAACATTTTTGGCCTCTAAGGGCCTTCATCAGGCTCCCAAATGCCCTTAGAACCCAAAATATTTTGTGTGTAAAATAAATGGTATTTTTGGATCCCATATTCAACTTGGGAGCATTTTGAAATGTATCAACAAAGCAAGAGATCAGTATCAGATATGTGAAAGTCAAGTGTGATACATTTGGCGCAAATAAGAATGTTTGTTCTTTATCATGGAACAATTTGCATCAGCTACATACATATTGTATACCCCTCTAAATGCACCTCTGCAGCTTCGTCATGGTTATCTATAGCACAAAATCTTCGTGGCAGGTCTAATCTAAAATTAGTTCCATCTTGAACACATAAATAACCAAAGACTCTCCCCAACCTAGGAAAGAAAATTATTAGTGGTTAGCCGTATTCTCTCAACTGCTACTTTGGATCTCCCCATCAAATCCCATATCTGCACCTTAATTCATTCTGAGCAGTTTATTCTGGCACGCAGTCTCACTTTCCATGAGACCTCTTTGCCAGGTGAGGAAAAAAAAACATCTTATTCCACATCCACACTATTATAATGGGATTCAAATTCCACTCTTATTAATGTGACATTAAACAGCACGCAAGCAAAGGCAGCCAGGCCAAAATTATTCATTTTGCAGGTTAGATCCTGCTTATTTTAAAAAGCATGCACATGCTTTAATTTAAGAAAATATACAGTATGTGATTTACAATGCTAGCAACCATATTGCTATTTGCTCCCTGCTCCTCTTAGTCCTTTGAGAAAACAGTTTTATTCCTGAGGGTTTGCAATGAGGAGCCCGCTACATGCAAGAAGTGCATAAATACACATTGTATCATCAAACTCAATGGAGCATTTATTTTTTCAGTGGGCCAAATCTTTTCCTGCAAACATGAAATAGTGTTTTAAAAAAACACAACAATGAAAATTAACCCAGTGTTACCAGATGCCAAGAATAATGATTTTATTTTCCTAAACTTGAGACCCTGTTTAAAGCGAAACCCAAACACTGATCTTATTTTTCTAATTTTGGGAACACCTGTTTAATGTATTGTTTTTGGATGTGATATGAAGAATACCGCCCTGTCTCCTGTTTCTGCAAGGTCCATGGAGAGACTGTCTACAAGCACTAGAAGATGGACATGATACGAGCACCATATATCTAGTGAAGCCTGACAACACAAACAGACTTATGCAGGTGTGGTGTGACCAGAGGCATGATCCAGGCGGCTGGACAATCATCCAGAGACGTCTTGATGGATCTGTAAACTTTTTTAGAAACTGGGAAACTTACAAGGTAAGTAGTCACAGGCAGTGGGTTCATATGCTCTGTGTGTTTCTGTTTTAAATCTTAGAATAATTGTAAACAGGTTTTGAATGTACCCAAAGTATTTACTCCAGTTTGGCCAGCAGTATGGGGAGCGGTCTGGAATAAGATGACGCACTTGATGTATTCTATACTATATTCTATATGTTTTTTTCAACTCTCACTGTCCTTCTCTGCATTTTTGCAAGTTATAGAACATGCTTGGCCTGAGCTGCCATAGCTATTTTCCCCAAGTGATCTGCATGAAACGTCTGAAGGATGGAGGGATGGAGGGAATAATACAGCACTAGAATGTTTTCCATGCATCTTAAACGCACCATTTCAAGTTTTAACTACAAAGGAGTTGCAAGCAGATAATAGCAGAGGACAACATATCAAAACTGTGCGTTTATACCTTCTAATGCAGGAATATTAAAGATCTTATTTACCGATAGTCAAATGAATTGGGTGTGTATAATATATATACACATACATACATACACATATATATTATATACACACACACACAAGCTGTACTCAGCGTAACATACGCCGATCTAGGAGATCTGAAAGGTTATTAATTAAACATTACTCTGTTTCCACCCCTCCCTGTAATGCCTTGCTGTCTCGTCCCCTCTTTCCCATCTTACTCTCTTCTCCATCATGCCCTGCCCTACTGTCTCCTCCTCTCTGTGCGCAATACACTTCCTCCTCCTCTCCTTGCTCTGTTTCCTCCTCTCCTTGCTGTCTCGCCTACCTTCGATTTACACTCCCTCCTGCCACATGTGCACACTGCTCTCCATTCAACTCATAGACAGGGAGGGATGTGCAGCCTCACTAGCTGTCTCTGGGTGAGTGACAAGCCTATCACAGAGGGATGTGCAGACATCATTAGATTATACATATATATACATACACACACACACACACACACACACACACACACCTCAGAAAGGGCTGTTAATTGGCTAGAAACGTCACTCAGATTTTATAGTTTCTATCTGATGAGGTGTTAAATAAATGTATCTTTATATTTTTCTCATTCTGGAGTGCCTTGGACATTTTTTATTTTTTTATTGTTTTGATCCGAAGAGATGATCACGGATCATCCAGCAAGCACCTTATCCTACAGCCAAGTCTCTATTCTCATTCTATTTATCTTCAGGAGTGCTTTCACCAAATTTTGCATTTGTATGTGTATATATATATATATATATATATTTATTTATTGTGGCAAGACGGCCTCGCGATAGGGTCAGTAAGAGTCCAAACAGTATGTTTTAGGCTTTAACCATCAGTGGTTTCTTTTTCACATCAATAACTAATAGGCACACTGTACCATTAAGGCAAACCAAATCATAAAATAAAAACTTACTCCCCTTTGAGAGTAACTACACAACAGTGTCTGACTAACACAATGGCTGGCTAGCCCAGTTTCCAGCTTTAAACAATACATGCAGTATAAAAAAACATAATATCAAGTCCTTATCTGTGGTTGTGGGAACTCTGTCCCAAGAGAATCCAGGAAATCCCTCTGGATACTGCAAAACTGACAGGACTGCTCTGCTCCCTCAGCAGTCTATGGAATACAGGTTCCTTGAAGACAAGCCCCGCATCCAGCAGACTTGATTAGTTTCATGGAGTCTCTTCCTGTTTGTGGGTCCCAGATGGTGCAAGCAGGCCTGGGGAACCATACCAACCAGTGTCCTTCCTGGTTGGGGAAAGTCTCAGCTGGCAGCTGACTGCCTGCCTTTTAAACCTCTTTTTGTCACGAGTTTAGTCTGCTTAATTAGCATCTACAGAGGAGTTTAACCTCCTGCACGCAGGAAAACACACACACTGCACATCTTTAGAATGCGGATTGTAACTTTCTTGCATATTGCTTTTCTCTCTATTTCCATTTAGCAAGGATTTGGTAACATTGATGGAGAGTATTGGCTGGGTCTTGAAAATATCTACTGGCTTACAAACCAAGGCAACTACAAACTGCTGATTACCATGGAGGACTGGTCAGGTCGCAAAGTATTTGCAGAGTATGCCAGCTTCAAACTGGACCCAGAGAGTGAATACTACAAGCTGAGACTGGGACGTTACAATGGCAACGCAGGGGACTCCTTTACCTGGCACAATGGCAAGCAGTTCACTACACTGGACAGAGACCATGATGTTTACACAGGTACCAACTCATTGTTATACTGTATTACACACTTCACATTATATATAAACAACTAATAAAAAGGTTTACAAAAAAACAAACACCATTATATATGACCTTCCTATAATAAGTGGTGATATACATGGTCTGTCCCGGTTCTTACGGTCTGGCACTGGCTAAAGATATGTGCTCCCGGGCAGGGGGATGACGTTACAGCTGCCTATTGGTGAACACGTCTCACTGCTTCAGTGGCACCATTATATTATATGGATATTGGGGATGTCCGTTCCTCTGAGCACCTACTTCTTTATTTTCATATTGGATGAGAGAGACCTATACCTTTTATACCACAGTGTGTTTTCCACATATTTTATCTATCGCGTAAAACAGGCTTGTTTAAAGGGAATATCAACTAAAACTGGGTCCCTCTATCAGTAAGAAGAACAAAAGACAGCACCTTTTAAAACAAAAGCAACACTACTCATATAGTATTCAATATTATGAACTGAGAGACATATCACAAAACATTGGTCCAGTCTCTGCATTCTGGGGCCATAACGATCCCATTCCTCTATGGTTCATGTTGCAAAAACAGAACTGGACCCTAGATAGCATGAAGTCAAGTTGGCAACAAACACTGCCAAAAAATGTACTCTGGTATCTGCAAAGCAGCACATTTTTGGAGGTCTCATTGATATTCTGTGTTCTCTTCCAGGCAATTGTGCTCATTACCAGAAGGGTGGCTGGTGGTACAATGCATGCGCTCACTCAAACCTCAACGGTGTCTGGTATCGGGGAGGACACTACCGCAGCCGTTATCAAGACGGCGTGTACTGGGCGGAATTCCGAGGCGGGTCATACGCTTTGAAGAAGGTCGTTATGATGATCAGACCCAATCCCAACACTTTCCACTGAAAATAGAGCATCTAAAATGGTAAACCCTTTCACTACTGGATACCTTGTATTGCAACCATCTCTGGCATTGAAAGGGTTAGAGGAATGCTTCTTGTGCGACAGCCACACAGACTTTTACAGGACCTGGCAAACAAATACTGTAAGATGCTGTACATGTATTCATAATGCTATGACCTATTTACATTCATAAATCATTCCTGCAAAGACGCGGCTAACCGCGTGTCAAGACCACCGACAATTTTCATAAATACCATTTCTCTTTCAGTAAATCAAATTTAGATGATAGGAATACAGACACGTATAGGGTAACAAAAAGCTATAGGTGATATGTATGTAGGGCATAGCTTATAATATTCTAAAGTACTATGTACTGTGATAGAT
This sequence comes from Ascaphus truei, assembly GCF_040206685.1. NCBI lineage: Eukaryota > Metazoa > Chordata > Amphibia > Anura > Ascaphidae > Ascaphus > Ascaphus truei. Next base: position 13,125,931 of record NC_134503.1, read on the forward strand.
ACTGTATTATCATTTGGGATTAACGACACAGGAAATAACATCCAATGAAGTCATGTACCAATTAAAGTAGGATGTTACAGTACTTATTCCATTTTTTTTAAATTAGATGCATTATTTAATTTTCTTCTCTTTTTTAATTTACTCAACATTGCAAAAAGCGCTCGGTGTCACACTAAAATCCAAGTAACACTGTACCATCTGATTATCGAATGCACATGGGACTGTAGGTTTCTAAGTGTACGTAAGAGTTATTTTCTTCCTGCGTGGTTTACCATGCCAGCTAGTTGGAACCATCTGTATTTAAGAAGTGCACTTAAAATGAATTTGCACAAGTTCAACATGTATCCTAACTCAATCACACTGACTCTTAAATCTTTCTTTGAATCTTAACAATGTACTGTATCTGTATGCTAGCCTTCTTAACGTGACCTCTGATACACATGTATCTGATCAGGGAAGGACACATTGGCCGGGAGTCATCAAAGAACAATCTGGGCTATGGCACCCAAATCAGCAATATCTGCCACTGACTAATAGCAGGTGCTACAGATTCGGTCGCCAGAGGACTGATCAGGCTTTGATGACTCCCGGGCCACGGTGCTTTAAACAAAAACAACCTACCTGTACAGTATTTAGAGAAATATGTAAATATATATTTTTGCAGACCAAGTCAAAATGAATATACAACATACTCCGCTTAATCACAAATGTAAACCTCACTTTCCAGTTTGTTTGTTTTTTTTGCCATATTAAAAAGTCATTACCTGGTGTGTGTCCATCTAAAAAAAATAAATAAAGACAAAGTAAAAAGGCTATCCACCTTTGCAGGCAATTGATGGGTGCCAAATTTAAAAACATATTTAAATTTCCTGGGTGCTTAAATGCTCCAGACGGGGGACAAAAAATGTATTTAGAAAAGAACAGTCACACATGCACCATTCACCAAAGCCTACAGATCTTGTCTTTTAGTGAGAATATCTGGAATCAGAACCGTTGCAACTGCTTTCAAAAAGCTTCATGTAACAATGTTCAGCAAATCACTAATGTGCTATATAAGAAAACAAAAATCAGGAACTTCCACCAAGAAACAGAAACCTGTATGAGATAATAAACATCTGATCTAACAATGGGGTGAGAGTCATTTTTATCACATAAGCGCATATCAATGTTTTATTCTCATTTCCATCACCTCGGCATCGGCACGTCCGTAGCAGAAGTGTTGGTGTCAAGATTTCCGTTTTTTTCCCTGTGGGTCACATATACAAAGTTTGTTTTATGGAGACACAAAATAAAGTGGTACAATGTTTCGTGGTCTCTAATATCAGTGAGATCTTGTATCTCCCACCACCCTTGAACTTCCTGTGCTTCGAGTCTACTCCCAAGGGCAGCATTATTTCAGTAACAGAAGTTTAACACTACAAGTGCCCAGAATCCTGGGAACCGAACAGCAGGAAGGCATTATTATAATTATGTGCAGTCTGTGAGGATCCCTAGAGATCCAATATACCAGCACAGCACGAGGGATAATCACATCAAAGTGGTTTATTGGGTCCAAAATGTACACATATGCCCACCATTTCAGGGGACCTTCTTCAGGGGTGAATTATAATTATATATATATATATATATATATATATATATATATTATTTTTTAATGTACAATATTGGGAATAACTATAAAGTCAAACAAACAGAATACCCTTCTTCTGCTTTAAAGGAGCAATCCAAACTAGGACCAGCGAGAACGACTCCTGGTGACATGTTTAAGGGGTCTTACCTGGGTAATAGATACCCTTTTTTTTCAACCCAAATCTGACAACTAAAAATATTTTAAATTATTATTATTTTTTTTTAAATCAGCCTTGGGAGGGGGTTGAGTTCCCCTGGCTGCGCCTTATGTGATATCACTGCGTGATCAGTAAGTGCTTGTATAGCCAGAGACCCCTCATCTTTATTTGTTCTGATAAGGACAGAGGTGGGAAGGGTTAAGAAAACCCTTTATAAACAGACACCCATTCAGAGACCCCTAAGAAATTCAACTGGACAGCTAGGTGAGATTGTGCCTTTGAAAGCAACTATGCAGTTGAAGTACTAGATAATACTGGGCTGCAGAATGGTGCTAAAGGTTTGCTTTATGGCACTGTGTCTTCTGCTATATTCTGCAGCAGAAAACGGCTTAGAGCAGCAATCATCCAAAGAACAATGTGTCCATTTACACAATGTGAGATGTAACGGTGTTATAGAAAGTCGAGCTTTAGTACACGGCTCCCTATAAACCATGCAAATCTGCAATAAAGCAAACTATGCCATTTTTACCTAGCAGGATTTCATTCTCGTCTTTACACAAAACATCGTACAGTGTGGAATAAAAACTCGCATAACTAGAAAGGTGTTTTTTGTAGAGCGAAGCTCACTACAGAAGTTGGGTTATCCCTGGCTGAAGAATTGCTGTTATTGGGATGAATACATAAGCAGTGAAGAAGTTAATGCATGGATGCATTAAGGCCCAGATCCACTGAAGGGTGCCAAGCTTGAGCACACCTACCCTCCAATTCATATGACTGGAAGTAAAGGCGTGCTCAAGCTCAGCACCCTTTGTGGATCTGGACTAAGATGCAGCAAAGGTTTTGTTGGAACTTGGTAAGTCGGCCCAATGGGGATGAGGCAAGAGATGCAATCCCAGTAAAAACCTTACCATTTACCAGTAGCTTCCAGATCAAGCTTAAATTATGAAAACATAATACTTCACTCTAGTAACATTTTGAAAAACAAGTCGAGTGTAGATATGCTATTAAATGTTGTATATGACGCCATCACATGTAGGTAGGTACTCCTGCTGAACAGTACGGAACAGGTCCTCCTATACTGCTCAGGCTACAACACAATTCAGCCCTGAGTAAAAGCCCTTTGTACGCCTCTTCTGAAAGCTGCCAGGATGTCTCCACAGCTGCATTTTTATTGTTGCTGGACACCAGCTCTTTGTAAGATTTTGGCGCCCAACTCATTCTGCTTATTGTTAAAACAGGTAAGGTGTCGACAGGAGAAACGTACAATTAGTTTAAAATAGAAACATAAATAAAAGCAAGAAGAATATTTCATATATATTTTTTAATACTATTGGTGCACTGACGTTAATGCAAGATCTTGATAAATGTAAATTTTATAAGTGCTCTTATTATCTTTACTAGGTATTCCCCAGCCTGTTCAAATTGTTCTCCACTGAATTGTGGCAAATGCCATTTAAACTCTTTAGGCGTGTCATGAAATATTTTGTCTTGCATTACAGAATAGCGATTCAAAAAGAAACAGTCAGACATCTGCTAAACCAGCGGTGCACAAAGTGGGGGGCACGCCCCCCAGGGGTGGCGAGATTCACTGCGGGGGGTGCTGGGTTTACAGAGGCCCCCGCACGCTTCCCGAAGGCATTTAAATGAATGCCTAGGGACCTGCAAGACCTCTGTAAACTTCTACTTACCTTGATTCAGGCACTCCTGGTGACGCATCGCCATGGCAACGCGGCGGCAAATGATGCCGCAGGCTCATGCAACATCACGTTGTCATGGCAATGTGACGTCATGACCGCAAGATGTCTGAATCAAGGTAAGAGGGGGGTGCGCAAGGAGAGGGGGAAAGTCTGCAGGGGAAAAAAGATTGCACCCCCCTGTGCTAAACAGTTTTAGTTATACTGAATAACTTCACCATGAATTTTCATCATGAACTGTAACATAATCATATAAAACATGTAATTAGTTAAAGAGGTACTGCACCAGGCACTTAAAAAAAAAGGCAGCCTTTGATTAACTTTGTTGAAAACTAATTAGCTAAGCCGACGATCGATTCATTTTCCTGTGATCGATCAGCTAAAGATCCTGCTTACCAGTGTTCACTAAATGGCTACATTACAGTTTCAAGTAATCCTTCAGTTAGTGTAACTCAACAGCTACACTGTATTCTTACATTATTAAAAGGTAACATCTATTATTACAGTTTGCAGCTTAAACTCCAGGGAAGGTTGGCAAAAAGTTATCACAAACAGGTGTTGCAAATATCTTACACTACTGGGGACATATACTACAACCTGCTATAGAAATCAAAGGATGCCGAGTATATTAAAACGCATTACAAATGGCATTGAGAGTTGAATTGAAAAAGATTTTTTAGTATCTAATACCACACAACATATTTATTTTAAAAAAAAGCAACACAAGTAGGGTATTGCATAGATTGCTCCTTTAATAAGGTACAGTGTTCACTGCTTAGCCCCACTGATAAATAAATCAAGAAACTCTGATCTTGACCGTTAATAAGAGTCTAATTAAGATGAGGATATTGGTAAGCGTGACCCATCAGATTGCTAGGCATGGGGTTCATTCTGCACCTACATAGGTTGAACTTGATGGACGTATGTCTTTTTTCAACCTCATCTACTATGTAACTACGTACATGCTGCTCTCGCAGGTTGCCGCTCCCCAGCTGCTGCCTCTCTCACTGTGTGCTGTGGGGGGGCTCGGCCGGCGCTGGTTAGGCCGCTATTTGGCGCCCGGCATCTACCCAGCTGCAGGGCTGCCCTCTGCACTGTCCCACACCGGGTCTCTCTGATGCCGACACTCACCGGAAGTGCGCGCCACAACTTCCGGTGCGCAATGTCACAGAGCGGCCCGGCGTGGGACAATGAGGAGGCATGCCAGCACCTAGGGAGATGCCGGCGGCAAATAGAGGCCTAACCAGCGCTGGCTGGGCCCCCAGCCCGAGGACACAGTGAGAGAGGCAGAAGCTGGAGAGAGGCACTCCTCTACACAGACTACAAACTTTCACCATCACGAAGAGTCACGGTCAGGGAACCATGGAAAAAGACCGCTGTCTGTAATAATAAAAGAGCCGCCTGTGTGTCTGAATGTCTATCAGAACCATAGCTCCAAGACCCTGAACCCTATAGACCTGAAACTTTGCATGCATAGTAAGGGGGCCTTAGAGGGTGTGCACCCGTGGGTTATTTTGTTATTTTGGGTCGTCCTTCCTGTTTTTAACTGTTCCGCCTCCGACTGGTTGCTCCCTCTCCACACGGTTGCCGATTGGTCGGTTTCTCGGCACAGGGGCGCCGATTGGCCTTTGATTTGCAGGAGGTATGTGATTGGTCACCACGCTAAGCTGGAGGCCTTCCGGACATTCCTTAGAGGGAGAGTGTAGACAACTGGGGCAGAGGTGTAAGAGAGGGAGGGGGAGAAGTGGGGGTAAAAGAGTGGGAGGGGTGAGTGAGGGAGGAAGAGAGGGGAGAGAAATACATGGGGGAAGGACAGGATGACGGGGAGTGTGAGAGGTGGTGGTGTAAGAGGAAGGTCACTGATGGGGTGTGAATGTCACTGAGGGGACGGTCACTGGGGGAGTGTGTCACTATAATTTGGGGTGGGAGTCTCAGCGACTGAGGGTTGTGGGTGCAGCCTCACTCACTGCGAGGTGGAATAATTGATTGGGTTAAAGAGGGCGGCATTATCGATAGATTCACAGTTTCAAATCTGCAATGGAAAAGAGAGACTCCAGAGTCCTGCAACCTGTGCAAAGCCGGGTACTGTAACCACTAGTGTACAACAAAAATACAGGACTCCTCATTGGGTCCGCTCGCTCCAAAACGTTCTGCTGCTTTAATTATCACTTTACCCTAAAGGAAGCGCAACACGTTAGTCTTATCCGGCAACAAAATGGTGGGGGGGGGGGGGGGGAAATTACATCTCAAGATGAATGACTTTGATTTCATGCCCAGATATGTTGGCTTCCCACTCTACCAAAGCATGAAATAAGTTCCCAGTTAACGGCTTGTATATACGAATAGAAAGACATTAGAACTGCAGACATGTCTGAGTCTTCTGCTGTACAAGTTTCCTTTCATCCAGCCAAACGTTGGGATCATTCCACCGGTAAACAAACAAAGCTGTAAGTGTCTATGTAATATGAAGTGTTTTTCTAGTCATTTCAGGCAAGAAAAACCCATTTACAAGTTGAGATTCTTACAGTGTGCCAACCCTGCCCATCATCCCAAGGAAAATCCTGTTTTAGCTTTACTTCACTTACCTACCAACTTGATATATAAGCATGGTAACAAAGCCGAGGGGCGGCAAAGCTCCAACACAAACGAAATCAAGAACCAAATTACTTTGAACGCATTGTATCAGACATATTGCTACAAAAATATATTATTTTTTACAAGAGTTTTAAAAGGAAGAGCTGGATTTTTGGAGGTTTCAAGTCTAATCTGTTCAAGATGACAACACCAAACCTAAAGATACCAATGTGGGGTATGCGATAACAGCAGCAGATTTAATGCACGTTGTAAGCCAGTATTCCATAGGACAGTCAGCGCTGAGCCGTGCGGACGCTCCGCAATGAGCCCGTCATCCTCAATGAGGATGTCTTGAGAGGGGGCTCCCGCAAGCCTCCGCAGGCGTGCTGAGGCGCGGGGATTTTCAGCCGACAGCAGAACCTGTTTCTGAGCGCGCTGTCGGCTGAAAACCTCCAATCAGAGAGAAGCAGCGTCAACGTCACGGCGCCGTGACGTTGGCGCTTCACGGGCTATTGGCCCAGTGACGTCAGTGCCCGGCCTCCCCGCCTCCCGATTGCATGAACTAGCAGACCAGCCAGCGTGCGCAATCGCTCCTGATTGCGCAGCCGAGCCTCAGCGCGGAGGAGCGCGGCACCTTCTCTATGGACGCAGCCTAAGATACAATACCACTGTTCAGTGAATAAACTATTACAGGGGTGGGAACTGTAATCCTCAAGGCCAGCAAAAGGTCAGGTTTTCAGGATATCCCTGCTTCGGTACAGGTGGTTCAATCATCTGAATCCCCAAAGTGAACTGTAGAGTCCAATCGGCTTTGTGAAAGGCTTCGTTTTAACTTCCTGGGCACGTAATCTTTCAATTGCTTCTCTCCCTTGAGCGGAGCATCAGATTAAAAAAATAAAGGCGTCTTTGGAAAAGTGCAAGGTACGATCTAATAATGGAAGTATAAAATAAAATGCAATGAAAGGGCAATCAGAGCAAACTGCTGATTTAAAGTGGTGTTTTTGATGCCAAAAACAAGACTTGGGTTTCCAGGGCAATCTCCTGCCATTGGGTCTTATAGTACAGTATACATACAATCAATGCGGTTTGTAATAGAGGCTCAAGTTAGTTTCTCCAGACCTTTATTGTTAAGAAATAAAACAAAGGCTTTAACACCAAGTAGATTTAAAGTCATATCTTCTTTTAAAGCTGACAGCAGTGGTATTAATTGGGTTCTTCGGTAGCAATGAACTATTTAGCTTTTCCCCCCCTTTTTAAATCACCAAGTAATCCAGAGGAAATTATACTCAACAAGTATCAAAGCGGCCTGAAAACAGATGTCAAAGCTTGATTAATCATGTGGATTAATTGTTTGTAAAGAAAACATGTTTGGGACTTTGGAAAGCTCTCGGGAACGTGTCTTCTTAAATACATCCCCCACAAAGCACAGAATATCTGCTGAGCTAGTTTGAAAGGAAATATGTAAGCATTTGTTCCACTGTCATAACATCGCTCTTCTAAATGATGAGCTTGTAAATAACTGTATGGGGTAGGGGCAATTTCTATATTGCCGCTTTCCAATGGTGCTTAGTCTATAAATGCACATTTAGGATCAATAACACGAGTGGAAAAAGGTAACTTGTCAAGGCAAAACAGTGTGTAATAATGGCAGCTACAGGCTGACCTTACAGAGTTTATTTATAAGTTATAGCCCCCTGCTAGGGACTACTACTAGTTAAGGGGGCTAAGGACCCTAGAGGGTTAACAGTGTGGGGTCACACAGTTACTTCCCACCCCATCATGTGATACAGGAGGACTTGGCAGAAACTAAGCAACACCCACTTTATATCTGTGATAGTGACATCACCACAAGAATATATACTCAGCTAGAAGATTGTACAATCAGGTTCCTGAAGGAGTGACAGTGGAGGAGCCTCAAGTTATTTTTAAGTTTAAAGTAACTGTAATAACTATGTCTTGTCACCTTTATTGGTTTCAGTTAGGAGACGTACCCTTTACAGATAAAGCCCATAATAATGAACAGAGATTGTCCTCCGACTAGAAGAGGAGCAGGCGAATGTTCAGCAGAGAGTTCTCAGAGTAGAAACGTCCAAGCATAGCTGGATCGGGTTCACCGGAAGGTTCCTGGTGAAGCCCTGACCCAATAGGTATAGAGGTGGACTGTATACAGAATAACGGGATACAGATCCCGGAGGATATAGTGTGTTTCCACCAACGGGTCCTTAGTAAACTTTTTATCTGTTAAGTATAGAGGAAGAATGCCATCCACAGTAAAGGGATACTGATCACCAAGAATAGTGTGTCCCAACCAGTGTCCACCAGATACATGGGCATTAAGGAAGCTATACAAGAGAGTTCCAATCTAACATTACTAAAGGACACACGTATAAGTACCTCCCCAGCATATGAGTGAGAGCTACCAAGGGTATGAATCCTGAAGAAGTCTACAGTAAGTACTTCCCTAGTGTAGGACTGAGCTACCAAGGGAAGAAGCACTGAGTAACTATATTGTTAAACACCAGTTCATGTCTATATGAAGCCTGCCCTTGTATGTGGAGCATTATCAACGGATGTGAATAAAACTCTGTTTCTAATATAAAGGTTCCTGGCGCTCTTCATTCTAACGTCTGCATATTTATACCCATCTTGCACGGATCCAGCACCCTGAAAAGGTATAAGACACTGAGAACTGCCATGTAAACAGTCTATCATGATGTAAACTCATTAAAAGCCGGGCAGGGAGGGTTACAGGTACATAAAGGCCTCTCCAGCTCCAACTGGAACATGAATACCTACAGCAGAGTAATGCATGAAATAAATCCCATTCCTTTTGACTGGAGACATGGAGTTACATATATTCCTTACCAAGAAAGTCTTATTATCAAACCAGCTCTATGTACAACATACCACAAAAGCCGCCGTGCTGACTTATGACAACCTACAAAACACCAGCTGCAATTTAAAGAAAAAAGGAAAAGCAAAAAGCTAGCAATTACTGCATGTAGCCTGCCCTTCCCGAAAATCACACGTGCTATTTCTAGAATTTAAAATCCACCACTGGGCACAGCATACACCACAGCTATGCTGATGTCTGTATTTTCCTACCTGAGGAGCAAATGCAAACCTATAATCTAACAGAGGAGAAATCCTCAATAGAATCTTTACTTGAAAATATACAGCCTCAGCCTTCCTAGTTAACCTGTACAAAACCATGACTTTATAATCCGTCTGTATAATCTGTGCATCAATAGTGGATTAAATGGAGTTCCAGAGGGACACTGGGTATGACATCGATTTGCATATGAAGCCACACCCAGGTTGATTTCTTGTCAGGGCACCGTTGTATTTTTCTTACCGTGCTTTCCAAAATGTCTTTTATATTAAGAGAAGACAAGAAGAAAAATGCACATCAATGCGCACCGGAGATTAAAATAATGTAAATTATTTATTAATAAAACTGAAAATAACTGAGGGGATCCAACCCCACCTCAGTACACATGAGCCATAGATCCGGGTTAAGTTTACAATAAACAAAAACCACATCAATAATAAAATGTATCTAATTAAACTAAATCTATAAACAACGTAACAAAAATATATAAAAAAAGACAATGTTCAATAAAACGGGATATATATATCCAGAATGAGGCTAAAAGTAGTAGCTGAACAACTGCCTGAGGCTGAAAGGGGGAGACGGAGAGTTACGCTGAGGCCCAGAGCGGGTTCCGCGGTGAACGTTACGGGTCCGGACCGCGCCACCGCAGAGATGTGTCCACCGCCCGAGCTCCCTGCAAACGCCGTCTCAGCCTGTCAGAATACACGCAGTGACCTGTCGTGACCTCTACGCGTTTCGCACTACGTAGTGCGAAACGCGTAGAGGTCACGACAGGTCACTCTGCGCGTATTCTGACAGTTATATTTTTGTTATGTTGTTTATAGATTTAGTTTAATTAGATACATTTTATTATTGATGTGGTTTTTGTTTATTGTAAATTTAACCCGGATCTATGGCTCATGTGTGCTGAGGTGGCGTTGGATCCCCTCAGTTATTTTCAGTTATTTTTCTGTTTTATTAATAAATAATTTACATTATTTTAATCTCCGGTGCGCATTGTGTGCATTTTTCTTCTTTTCATCTCAAGGTGTCCCCCTTTTGGGGGTCACCTTGCTTTAGGAGCTCATTGGGGAGACGCTCTACACACATGCTGCAAGGGGATTAATGTTTCCAGCAAACGATATATCTGCAGCACGAGCGCTGAATTTCCTACATTATCTGCTATTAAGAGAAGACTAACAATCCCTTGGTACTAGAACCAACTGGGACAAACCCAGCGCCATAGAAGGAATCCCATTGAATGCAATTGGCGTTTTGCCCGATAAACCAGGTACAATTATTTACCACCAAACATAACTAAATCTAGTTGCTAAAAAAAAGTTTAAAATTTTTTATAAAGGGGTGCACTATACTGCAGTGAATCCTTAAGTAGGTTTTATTGAAACCCGTTACATGCTGGAAAGATCAGCAATGCATTGCACTGAAAGGGTTAAGATCACCACACAGTACAACACTGCTGCAAAGGAGTACTGAAAATGCACAGCTTTCATGAGCCAAACCTTTACTGCGCAGATTACATTGAAATAACTCTCTGAAAGGAAGTACATCAAGTTGTAAATGCCAAAGTAGCTATTCCAACAGGAATATATGTTCGGAAATATAGTGGTGAAATACATTAATTCATTTCAATATGTAGTACATCATGTACTTATACTATGTGTACCGAAGCCACATTTATGTTGATAGAGTTGCTATAAATTAGGGGAAAATCAGTGTTTGCGGACTCTGAAATATATCCCCTGTATTCATAGAGCGCTCTTTAACCTGGACTTCCACATATAAAAGGAAAGTCAGTTCCTACAGCAAACAGTGATGTCATTATACTGACAGACCTCATGTGAGCAAGAAAACACTCCTAGTCAGCAGCCAGGACTGACGTTATTACAGCTTGAAATGTTCTCACAGTCGCTCTGTCTCAAGGACAACCTAAGAGAACCAACCGCATGTTCAACGTGTGGTCCACTCCAGGTATGAATGCTACAAACGTGGCTGTCTATTAACCAGAACCAGCAAAGGCTTTTTATACCAGATGGAATAGGAGTCATTAGATATGTGTCAGTTGACACACCTACCCAAGTAGGGAATGGAGGGGACCATCTTCAAGCTTCTCATGTATTCCCGTGTCCTCTTGTAATTATCCTCTTTGGATAGTAAATAATCCAGCTTGTCGAATGTTGTCTTGTCTTTCCGATTCAGAAGCTAGAAGAGAACAGCGAGACCGTCAAGAGAGCCAGTGTGAGGGATGCATTGAAAGGCAAAAAGAGGAACACATGCTTTATGTGATGCTATTACTTCCATCGAACAGAATCTCAAAGGCCTTGTGAATTCTATCATGCTTTGTATGTGCTCATGTTCCATCATTTATCTAAATGAAACAACAACCAAAAGAATAACACCAAGTTTGAGGTATGAAGAACGGAAAAGCATTAAGTCGCGAGTTTCATAAAAGTATGCATTTATTTACATTAAAGTGATTTGGTATAAAAAAAAGTTTTTATATATATATATGTGTATATATGTGTATATATGTGTATATATATCTACTATATATTTCTGAAAGCACTGTATGTCTGCGTCCCTAGCGGCAATCTCATTGGTCCCTTGGCCCGCCCCCGCACACCTCTCATTGGGCTCACACACTCACACCACCCCCTTGGCCCGCCCCCCACACCTCTCAATGACCTGAGGCGGAGTGACGGGCCAAAGGTCCAAAAAAAAAAAAAAAAAAAAAAAACACACACACACACCTCTGTCCTCTCCCCCCCATCACACTCACCTCCCCCCTCCCCGGTGCTCACCTCCCTCCCGCTCCACTCCCTCCCCGGCGGGGGGACACGCGCCCACCTAAGACGCGCCCGGAAGCCGCTCCACTCCCTCCCGCTCCACTCCCGCACTCACCTCCCGCTCCACTCCCGCACTCACCTCCCGCTCCACACCACTCCCTCCCGCTACACACCACTCCCTCCCGCTCCACTCCCGCACTCACCTCCCGCTACACACCACTCCCTCCCGCTACACACCACTCCCGCACTCACCTCCCGCTCCACTCCCTCCCTCCTGCTCCACTCACCTCTCTCCCGCTACACACCACTCCCTCCTGCTCCATTCCCTCCCCGGCGGGGGAACAGGCAGGCTGCCACGCGGCGCGTAAGATGGCGGACCCCCTTCCTCCCTCGCGCTCCACTCCCGCTCCACTCACCTCCCGCTCCACTCCCGCTCCACTCACCTCCCGCTCCACTCACCTCACCTCCCTCCCACTTCACTCCACTCCCTCCCCGGCGGGGGAACAGGCTGCCACGCAGCGCGTAAGATGGCGGACCCCCTTCCTCCCTCGCGGCACCGAGTGAGAAGATGGCGGCGGCCGGAAGTACAGGTAGGTGTCGCGTGTGTCGCTCCCCCACCTCCCCCCCACCCGCGGCGCCGCACGGAACGGAGAAAGGGCACATCACGGGACTGAGACATGTGTGTGTGTGTGTGTGACTGTGTGTGTGTGTGACTGTGTGTGTGTGACTGTGTGTGACTGTGTGTGTGTGTGTGTGTGTGTGTGTGTGTGTGTGTGTGTGTGTGTGTGTGTGTGTGTGTGTGTGTGTGTGACTGTGTGTGTGTGACTGTGTGTGTGTGTGACTGTGTGTGTGTGTGACTGTGTGTGTGACTGTGTGTGTGTGTGTGACTGTGTGTGTGTGTGTGACTGTGTGTGTGACTGAGTGTGTGCGACACTGCCCCCCCTCCTGTCCACTGCCCCCCCTCCTGTCCACAGCCCCCCCCCTCCTGTACACAGCCCACCCCTCCTGTCCACTGCCCACCCCTCCTGTCCACTGCCCCCCCCCTCCTGTCCACTGCCCCCCCCCTCCTGTCCACTGCCCCCCCCTCCTGTCCACTGCCCCCCCTCCTGTCCACTGCCCCCCCCTCCTGTCCACTGCCCCCCCCTCCTGTCCACTGCCCCCCCCCTCCTGTCCACTGCCCCCCCTCCTGTCCACAGCCCCCCCCTCCTGTCCACAGCCCACCCCTCCTGTCCACTGCCCCCCCCTCCTGTCCACTGCCCCCCCCTCCTGTCCACTGCCCCCCCCCCCTCCTGTCCACTGCCCCCCCCCCCTTCTGTCCACTGCCCCCCCCCCTTCTGTCCACTGCCCCCCCCCCCTTCTGTCCACTGCCCCCCCCCCTTCTGTCCACTGCCCCCCCCTCCTGTCCACTGCCCCCCCCTCCTGTCCACTGCCCCCCCCTCCTGTCCACTGCCCCCCCCCTCCTGTCCACTGCCCCCCCCCCTCCTGTCCACTGCCCCCCCCCCCTCCTGTCCACTGCCCCCCCCCCCTCCTGTCCACTGCCCCCCCCCCCTCCTGTCCACTGCCCCCCCCCTCCTGTCCACTGCCCCCCCCCTCCTGTCCACTGCCCCCCCCTCCTGTCCACTGCCCCCCCCCTCCTGTCCACTGCCCCCCCCTCCTGTCCACGTCGTCCCCCCTCCTGTCCACGTCGTCCCCCCTCCTGTCCACGTCGTCCCCCCTCCTGTCCACGTCGTCCCCCCTCCTGTCCACGTCGTCCCCCCTCCTGTCCACGTCGTCCCCCCTCCTGTCCACGTCGTCCCCCCTCCTGTCCACGTCGTCCCCCCTCCTGTCCACGTCGTCCCCCCTCCTGTCCACTGTCGTCCCCCCTCCTGTCCACTGTCGTCCCCCCTCCTGTCGACTGTCGTCCCCCCCTCCTGTCCACTGTCCCCCCCTCCTGTCCACTGCCCCCCCCCTCCTGTCCACTGCCCCCCCCCCCTCCTGTCCACTGCCCCCCCCCCTCCTGTCCACTGCCCCCCCCCCTCCTGTCCACTGCCCCCCCCCCTCCTGTCCACTGCCCCCCCCCTCCTGTCCACTCTGTTCCCCCCTGTCTACTGTCCCCCCCCCCCTCTGTCTACTGTCCCCCCCCCCTCCTGTCTACTGTCCCTCCCCCCTCCTGTCCACTGTTCGTCCCCCCCCCTCCTGTCCACTGTTCGTCCCCCCCCTCCTGTCCACTGTTCGTCCCCCCCCTCCTGTCCACTGTTCGTCCCCCCCCTCCTGTCCACTGTTCGTCCCCCCCCCTCCTGTCCACTGTTCGTCCCCCCCCTCCTGTCCACTGTTCGTCCCCCCCCTCCTGTCCACTGTTCGTCCCCCCCTCCTGTCCACTGTTCGTCCCTCCCCTCTGGGGAGAACGGAGAAAGAGGGAGAGAGAAGGGAGCGGGAAATTTAACTCACGGGCAACGCCGGGTCTCTCTCCAACTCACCTCCCTCCCCGGCGGGGGAACAGACAGGCTGCCTCGCGGCGCCTAAGATGGCGGCGCCCGGAAGGACCCCCTTCCTCCCTCGCGGCGCCGAGTGAGAAGATGGCGGCGCCCGGAAGTACAGGTAGGTGTCGCGTGTGTGTCGCTCCCCCATTTCCACCCCCCGCCACTTCCCACCCCCCACTTCTCCCCCCCCATACTTCTCCCCCCCCCCACTTCTTTCCCCCCCACCTCCCAGAGCATGCTCTCTACGGCTCAACATCCCCGAGGAGCAGGAGGAGAGCGGCAGGGAGTTAATACCTCCTTTGTGCCACCGGGAGTCGGCGGAGGCCACGAGGTGGGAGAGAACCAGTGGCAGCCCAAGGAGCGCGGCATGCTGCCAGGTGAGGAAATGCAGGGGGAGGAATCCATGCCTTTGACGCCCCCCCCCTGCCTTTGACGCCCCCCCCCCCTGCCTCCGGCCAACGCCGGGTATACACACACCTCTCCTCCTCCCCATCACACTCCTCTCCCCGGCGCTCACTCCCCCTGCCTTTCACGCCCCGCCTCCGGCCAACGCCGAGTATACACACACACACACTGACTGACACACGCACACGACCCCTGGCAGCCACACGCACACAACCCCTGACAGCCACATGCACACACACCCTGACGCACGCACACACACTGGCTGACACACACACTTACTGACACACGCACGCACGCTGACTGACGCACACACACACTGACTGACGCACACACACACACACACACACTCACACACACACTGACTGACACACACACACACACACACACACACACACACACACACACACACACACACACACTGACTGACACACACACACTGACTGACACACTGACACACACAGTGACTGACGCGCGCACACACACTAACTGACGCGCGCACACACTGACTGACACACACACACTGACTGCGCGCACAAACACACACACCGACTGACACACACACACTGACTGACGCACGCACACACACACACTGACTGAGGCACACACACACGCACACACTGACTGTGTGTGCGTCAGTCACTCAGTCTGTGTGTGTTTGTGTTTCTGCGTCAGACTCACTGACGCGCGCACGCACACTGCATGAAGCTGTAAAGGGGGGAGACTGGATTGATGTGAATGGGGGACAAACAGAGAGAGGGGGGAAGAGAGAGAGAGGAGCGGGAACATTACATCCCGGGCAACGCCGGGTCTCTCAGCTAGTATATATATATATAAAACACAATAGTATACTATTGAGTTATACTATTCAGAAATGTAGCCTCTTCAACGTTATCAATTATTGTGCCATGTTTTATCTGGAATATAGTTAAACAGAATGACATATAATTATAAAGTAATCTGAAGCATCCTGCTACAGTATACTGCAGTCCCTTTACTAATTTTAAAACAAGGTAAATCATAAGTGATGTATCAGACAAAATAACTCATGTCAAACAGGGAATATTTCTGCAAAGAACACTTTAGGATCTGAAGTGAACTTTAATTCTAGAGCCGTAAGAGTTGATCCCTCCATTAGTTTTAATGAGGCTCATCAAAACCATCACCAAAATTGAACTTCTGATGAAGTACAGTATATTTGTCATCTTCCCTAATCCTCCTTCAGCCAACAAAATGTGTCCAAACAAGTCAGGGAGGTCCACATACAGGAAATATTTTTGTTGGTGTACTAGAAATCCAATCGTTCCATAATGCGTCAAGGATAAAAATGGATCACACATTCCCATTGGGTAACTTTCAAATATAGATTTGAAGAATACCATACAATTCGGAGAGGGGCTTCTGGACTGATTGATACCAGCTGCCACTTCCCTTTAACAAACACTTGTGCAAAAATTTGAAAGAACAGAGGGGAAATGCTTGTAGATTAAAAAAAAGTAGCAAGTGGAAACTATTCTGCTGAATTTAGGATCACGCCACAGGCTTTTGGCAATGCCATTTTAAGACTTAAAAATGTGTCTACATGCCTAAAACTGTTCTTAAAAATGTACATTATATGACAAGTTTCATAAAATATCGGATATAAAATAGTACACCCAATACTGCTAAGAAACCTGTCAGCTGCTGGCTTTCATGCAGCCAAATAGAAATGCTTTGCTGGGGGAAAAATCCTAATAGTAAGTCTATGTATCACTTTCATGTTAATAACTCAATGGAAAAAGCCTTAGGGGAAAAAAAAAAAACTTAAGCAAGAAGAGTTTGGGGTTAGAAGAGCTCTCAAACCTAATATTACGTCCACATTAAGTATGGACAAAACATAATAATATTGGTTTCCCATATAGTGCTGACATTGTATATAACATTTTGCTGGCGGAATGAGTCCCCCTTCCCCAAAGAGCTTACATGATGCTTGAGACACAAGGCGAGAATGCAACTCCCCAAGGTCACAAGGAGAGTTGGAGCCCCTTAAGCCCACACTTATTTAGCACCATCAGCAGATGCAGCACAGCTACATGCAATGTTATGCTCATTGACACAGATTTGCTTGTGGTCAGCAGCCAATTGTATCCAGTCCTAAGTCGTCCGGAATAGACCAGCTTATTTTTACTTACGGGTTACTATTACGTATAGAGGATTTCCCTCTGAAGAAAGGGCCCCCCATGCTATTACTTTTCAAAGCTGAGGACAGATGAGCTCATTTATACATGTGGCACAAATTATCTGCGAGGCAGCAACATAAATAATTTTCAATTTATATTATTTTATTTCTGGGTCATAAAAAAAATGAGCTTGAAAAAAACAAAACAAAAAAAGCAACAACATAATACATCATACTATGGCAATTCTTCTTCCAAATCTACTGAGCGAGGACACAAGACGCTACTTCCAGCTCTTGATCTCTCACTGTGGACTGTACAGCAAAGGGGAGATACAGTAAGACTGCTTTATTCAGTGGTCATGTCACCCTTCTGTTACCCACTTGGCCGAAGCAAAGCAGTTCTACAGGTCATAGGCCAAGTGGCTTCTCGAATATACTGGACACAATGGTGAAAGGTGTGACAGATGTGGACGTACGTACACACACACACACACACACACACACACACACCTCCATGCTTTTTCCTCCTCTCCTTGGCCAGAGGCTCCTGACACCGTCTCCTGATTGGCTACATTATCAAGCACCCGAGCAATTGCCCCTGTCCCTCCTCGGGGGAAATCCCATGTCCCCACAGGACGGTCAGATCACTATGTTCAGAGTGGTAACACCGGACACATACATGTTCAGTATTATCCCTAATTTTTTACTGGACAGTGTGTCCACATACAGGACAGTTCTATTCAACACTGGACACCTGGCAACCCTAGCCAAATATTATATATTGGGTGTCTTGGAGCAGGGGTGCACAAACTTTTACCCCTGTACCCCTCTGAATGCTGTCCCCCCCTGCTTGCGCCCCCCCCCCCTCCTTACCTTGGCGTCAAATGACGCCACGTTGCCATGGCAATGCGTCGCTGGAAGCCAAGGTAGGGCAATTTACAGAGGCGTCACGCGGTCCCCCGGCACTTCATTTAAATGGCTTGTGGGAGAGCGCCGGACCTCTGTAACCGCCGCGTCCCCCAGTTTGCGCTCTCCTGTCTTAGAGAATCGTTTGTAACGTGGAGTTGGACACAATAAAAGAGAATACAATATAGTTCTGTGCACAACAAATATATGTTTAAAAGCACCCAGAGCAATAGCTTTAGTAAGCTGGAAACTAAATAGGAAAGTGTATTGAAGAGTCTGCCAAACATCAATTTATGAAACTTTGTGGTTTCCTCAATTAAATTAAATAACGTACCCAAAGACCTATTTTTCAACTTTGGAAAACATAAGAACAATAGATTCAAATATTTCCATGAACATAATTAGCGTTGGGCTTTCTTTCTATATTATTAGCAGAGTAACCCATATAATAAAAAATAAACTGTGCGCCTTTGTGGTTTCAAATAAGGTTAAGTACATGGAGCAGATTGCTACAGTTTTGCTTATTTTTGATTATATGTCCATGTGGATAAACGTTAAACACTCAACAATGTAAGTTGCATGTGAACATTTTCCATACAGTGCCATCAAAACCAACGCAGAGTTCTGCAATGGGAAATCTGCAAATTGATTTAGTATCCAAAGTACAGTCGTTGGAACATTTCACAAATAAAAATATATTTTTTGAAGTGGGCTGTAAACTAAGAATTTATATCACCAACAAAGCACTCAGTGTCCACATGTAAACATACATTATCTTTTATTAGTTTTAGTGGTTCCACTGTTTGAAATATGTACTTTGTGCACAAATTATATAGCCCAGAAGCAAAACCCTTTAGTGAACTTACAAGGGCACACGATGCTCATGCTGAGGACCTTGAATCAACTTTGTCCGTTCCTTTCTATTAGATCGATAGTTTAGCACTGAATGGAAAGCAGTCGGGACACTAATGCGCCTGATTGCCTGGGAGCTACCAATTTAGGCTAACAGAAAGTGTTTCTTTGTTAAAAATAAAAATAACGGAGTGACCTGTGACAGAGCCGTTGATCCGCCTTAAAGGGATGAGAGTGTACAAATGGGCACGGAAACAGCACAGCCCATTAGGTGCACCAGCTACTGGGTGGAGAGCTGTACTAGGTTTGTAATAGAATGCGTTCACTCGAGCTTCACCACTGGCCTCTAGTCTAGTTGTACCTTCTGCAGCATCAACTAAGATTCTCTACCATGGAGCCTGGACAGCCTCGTGTACACTGCTTCCAATGTGCAGCTGGGCCCTCCTTCAGTAAGAGAGTTAACAATAGCATACATCCTGCTATTCGGATTTCTCAACAAAAAAAAAAAATAAGCACATAAATAATACTTTTCATGAGCTGTACCCACACCTGGAAACTATTAGTAGTTGGCAAACAATCAAAAGAAAATAAATAATTTCTCTAGCATTCTACTCCGATGAGAAAATGGTTCTGTAACTGGTAAAGCAGGGAAAAAATGAGACCGAGCAGGTAAATAAATAAAAAAATAAAAAAAGGATTACGAACGAACATGGCAAAAGCTTGAATCTATAAAGTTATATTACTTTTTACAATAGGAAACTATTAATTCCCTATACTAATACACACAAAAGGTGCCACTCATTCGGGTGATGGAACCAGTCTCTTATAAGGTTTGGGGATCAATAATGGGGTGTTGTGCAGTGCCATTGTTTAATAGTTTCCAGGTGTAAAATTGCACAGTTGTTGCTTTGCCGCTTGGGTATCAAATCAGAGGTGCGTGCTGAACGATCTACACGTGCAATTTTAACACATGGCGTTCTTTCCCGGTCTGTTCCCTTTTACTAAACACAAATTAATATCCTAAGCTCAATCAATGACATCATAACACATACTGTCCTGGAAGTGAACCTCTGGGATTCACCATAAGATCCCAAATACAACCATTTGGGATACGACCAGCAGGTAATAATACTAGACCAACATGTTTTTAACGATGCTGTTGTACATGACCCTGGCAGATGGAAACAAGTGGTTTCCAAAGCTCCAGCAACTATGAAGACCTCTGATGTTGGCTGAACAAAGGGTATCACACAATGCACAGATCCTCTTGAATGAGAAGGTCAACAAAAGCCTTGACCCTTTTTACAAGCTTCTCTTTGCTATTCTTTATATACAAATCTCACATAAAGGCTGTCCCACATGGTCACTAAAAACCATTCATTTGTGATCTAAATCAAATCGTTATGTTATACATGTTTTCAAGCATCATGGCACTCGATAGCAGGATTAAGTTAAGAGGGGAAAAAAGCTCTGATAAATTAAAAAAATCAGTTGGGAATATGAGGTCACAAAATTAAACAACAATATTTGTGTTTCAATGACAAGGCAAAACGTGCCCCTTTTCAAATACGTTCTGTATCTTAAAACTACCAAGCATTTGCTCATGTTTTTAATTTACGGGCTGATTTATTCTTAACAAAAGTCAACATAACAAATTAGGTTTTTCTTGCAAAGACATCTCTCCTGGTCCTGGATCTTGTTAAAAAACTGGCACAAATGCACATTTTCTAGCGTATTTTATCCCACAACAGTTTGAAGCTCAGACCTTCATGTATTGAACCGATTAAACCGGTTGGCTGCATTTTCGGTTCTGAGAAGTATTTGCAGAATTGTCTGAAATGGATTGTACTTGGGAAAAATATTTTGAAGGACATGTGATGGATGTGCCAAGATCCAACACAAAAATCCGGCAGACGAAATTCTTTTGTTACTGACCATGTGGTGAACCATCTGTAAACTCGCACAAAAAACACCTTACATTGGTAGAGGATTTGAATATATGGGTACAGTAATTTAATTAACAACACAATTTTGATGTTGAAGCTTAGCCAAGAGAGTCAATGGCATGGAAGGTTTCTCATCATTGATGTATAACGGGGCTTTACATCGAGTAAGCACTACTAGTATACGTGAGCAATTTCAAGAGTAACCATTGGAGTTAGACAAGGAATAACTTGTCCCGATGTATAAATTTTGCCTCTTTGGTAGTTGAGCGCTTCAACTTTTTCTTTGCATAAGTTAAATATATATTGCTGCGTTAAATTCTGTAGCCAAGATATCAAGGTCATATATAAGAGACATCGTTTTCAACGTCTTAGACATCGAAGCCGAAGAATATTCATGCACCGAGTCAAGATGCAAATACCGCTTTACACATCTGCACGGTTTCAAGTTGACACAGTTCTATATCATTCTAGAGCAGGGGTGGCCAAAGCCAGTCCTCAAGAGCCACCAACAGGTCAGGTTTTCAGGATATCCCAGCTTCAGCACAGGTGGCTCAACGGTCTGTGCTTTGGCACAGGTGGTTCAATCAGTCCCTGCTTCAGCATAGGCGATGCAGTCTTCAACTGAGTCACTAATTGAGCCACTTGTGCTGAAGCAAGAGATCTCCCTAATACCAGGCCTGTTGGTGGCCCTTGAGGACTAAAGTTGGCCACCCCTGCTCCAGAGTCTTGAAAATTGTTCATACGCGGAAATTAAAAAAAAAAAAAAAAAAACATTCTATATGTTCCAATTTTAATCCAACATGGTTAATAATGGGGGTCAAACCACAATGGACATTCTCCTAGATAAACTGGCAATGTTATTTAAAAATGTCAATGCCACAGTGGCTGGAAATGCAGTGCGGTGCACTGAAGGCAATACAATTATACGACGTGCTTGGTGGCGAATATATATATACTGTATATACCGGTGTGTGTGTGTGTGTGTATATATATATACACATATATACATACATATATATTACACCAGATATCAACCAAATGTAGATTTTATAATTGATTTACGGTCTTGTAAAGACTCTTATTTTGATCTTAGCAAAGCAAGTTCAAGATACTTGAATATTAAATACATTAGGAATACATGATCATGTGCTTAATATAGGAGAAATTAAAACACAAAGTAGCCTGAGAAAATGCAACTATATTGCCTTTTTTCCTTGTGTGGCCATTTTTTCTTTCTGATTGGCTGTACCATCAATTATCACATCGATTAAACTTAAATCTGCTTGTTTGATTCATGAAGAAGACAATCTTCAGAATGCATTATACTTGCCCTTAATAACTAGCCGTGTGTGTATAGCATTGGGATTCTAATAGAGGATTAAAAACATTTGTCATGTATTATCGCCACTTAAGTGAATAGCGACAAGACAAGTAAGAAATGACTTGCGCGGATTGGTAAATCTGGTGCGTATTTGGCATTATTACCGTTAATAAAAGAATCTGCTAGTGTAGGCTTTAACAAAAATAAACTAAATTTCTCCCTTCCTGAAAGGAAGTCAAACAAATGCAGATTATACAATGTGTTAAGTGATACAATATGGGTAGTTGTTTATATTAGAATTGTGATGCGAATTACACAAAAAACACATTTTTAAGCAACTGTGAATCCAAGTGGATATGTAGAAACGCCTGCCTGTGACTATGAACAAGCTGTGTACATGTGTATTTAATTCAAGAGGAGATCACCCATTGACTTAAAAACGCCAACAGTTTATAGGGACTCTCTCCTAAACTCCTAATTCACAGCTGGTGTCAATTTGGTGCATTCGTCATGATATTTTTGTGTTGTTGTTTAGAAGAGACAGAATCTTGCATCATTTTGCCAAGTTACCCCAAAGCATTTATACTCCTATAACTTCATCAGAACGTACTCGGTACAGATTTGTGCTGAATCGCAGCCAACATATTAAACTAAGTTTTCATGCTTTCCGGAGCGGAGGGCCGGTCATGTGACCGCAAACATCCAATGGGAACGAGAGACAAGCCCCGCCTCCCGCCACGCCTCCACCCCCAAAGCGCGCTCACTGCCTCACCTGCCAGGACGCAAAAAAGCACCAGCTTGAGCAGGCGAGGCTGAGCAGGACCATAGCTCAGCGCAGCCCGAGGCACCATGCCCGCAGCCTTAGCCTGAAGCTATGCTGCTGAAAGATCCTGTAGTGCTAAACAGGCTTGCTTATCAGATCACCATGGAGATACTAGGACCAGGGTGGGCAACCCTGTCGCCATTCGCCACTTGTGGCGAATTGGCAGTCAAAGTGTGGCGAAGTGTGTCAAGAGCAACTCCCCCCCCCCCCACATGCGCTGCTCTTTCTGCCAAGCGCTTGTTCAGCGCTGCCATTCCAACTCAGCGCTTGTTCAGCGCTGCCATTCATACTCAGCCCGATGCCAACCACAACATGGCCGTTGCATAGGTTCAGGACAGAGAGTAAGGAGGGCGCGCGCATAATGAAATCCTGAAGCACCAATCAGGTTCCACATTTGAGCCATCAGCCCACCTACCTGACTTCCCTTCCAATCAGCAAGCGAGCCCTGCGAGCTTTGCCTTTCGCCCTCACCCAGCACTGAAGGTAATCGGGGCTGCTGGGACAGGAAAGTGTGTGCTATTCGAAAACACCAGCCAACCGGGTGCGAGTCCGGGGCACTGGGGAGCGCTGATCAGGTGGTGTGGGCGGGGCTTGTCATTGGCAGCAGGGATCTGGTACTCTGGGAGAGTGAGTGGCCGCCCGAGGCTCGGAGCCCCTGGCCAGATCGACCAATGGAGCTCAATATAGTAGCCAACACTGTGTGTGTGTGTGTGTGTGTGTGTGTACACACATACACACACACACACACACGTTCTCAAACTGTGGATTGCTGTGTGTGAACATGCCCTCTGGCTATGTGTGAGCCTGTGTATCTAGCTATGTGAGTGTATAAACGTCACTATTCCCTCAGATTTATTATAACTTTCCAGTTTTATGTTTAAAGTGTTAAACCTAGGTGATTGATGTTTTTTTACCCAAATCTCACACCAATAAGGATTAATTTAAAAACATTATGAGCTAATATTTGGGGTTGGGGTTGATTTCCTATCCCCTTTGTCTGTTGTTACTGTGTGCACAGCAAGTACTTGCAGTCACCCACAGCCCCCTCTCCCCTTATCTTTATCATCTCTCCGATAAGGACAAGATATGCACAGGGTAAAGAAAACACTTGGTTGACAAGCACTTCCCTATTCAGAGCCCCCTAATAAATTGAACTAGTTAATTGGCAGTCAAAGTGTGGTGAATTGAGTAACTACTAGTTGTTTCCCATTGTAATGGGAAGCGTGGTGGCAAGTGAGAGTCCCCTCGCACCCCTTTCCCCCCCCCCCTCCCGGCAAGTGCGAGTACGCCGGCGGCGGCACTAGTGCTGAGGGGACGAGCGGAGGAGAAATAACAAATTTTCGCATGCGCAACACAATACCTCAATTTTAACACGTTGTGGCTATTTTCACTTCTAATTCGCCACACTTGTGGCTACATTGAAAAATAGGTTGCCCACCCCTGTACTAGGAGGATGGGTTTTGCCTTATTTCACCCATGTCATATCTTTCCCAAATATGTTCCTCTGGAGTCTAAAGATCTACATTGACCCGACCAAAATCACTAATGTCATTACAGCTACTATCAAAGTCAGAGGTTCAACATACACTTATGTTCTCAGAGAGAACACGCTCTGAGGAACCTTGAAGAAAAATGGCTTTACAAAGCAACTTTCAACCCATTTCCAGCTGGAATAACTCTTGCCCCACTCACATTTCTAAACCTGCATTTAATTTGCCTCTGACAGGACCTGTGCTAGAAAAATTGATTTCACTGGGAGAGCTGGAAAACAACACGAGGCTTATTGCCAAGAAACAAGAACACAAATCTAATCCAAAATGAGAAGGGCACTCATCTCAAAATTAATCTGATCCGATGCAGGGTGTGCCTGGTGAATCTGCTTTCCCGTGTACATGGCAGGATTCAAAAGCCCAAGTATACAGATCGCAAGTTACTGTACTGTATCAGAACCTTACATCCAATATAAAAAAAAAAAAAATGGAAGACACTCCAGGGTGATTTAATTGAAAAGGAGCAGATTCCCAGGTTACATCTATTCATCTTTAAAAAAAAAAAAAAAAAAAGATTTTAAATGCTGGCTTAACTTTTTACGGTGCCGGTTGACTGAGAAGATCTACTGATACCTTTAACCATCTGGATCTCCTGGAAGAATTGCAAAGGTCTGGACATTCTAACCAAGTTCACAAGAAAACGGTCTTGTTACAAAGAACATGTGGTTGAATTATTTATCCTTTTTCGTGTACGATTTGGGGGTTGACTTGGAAGTTAATGTTCCTTTAATCAGTAAACTTTCCGATTCTCAGAGTGGCTATAGACAAAGTGTGGGCCTGCACTTTCCTAGGGGAACTGAAGATTTATATATTGGCATATACATCACACACGATTTATATTAATCCTCAAATCAAGCGGCACAATGGTATTAGATTTGAAGGTGAAATGCAGTCATTGCTTTAAGATTCTTTCCCAAAAAAGCCTGCTTTAGCGGCAGGGTTTTTTTTTTTTCCTTACAAAATATTTTATGATGTTATATTGGTTACTCGTTTCAATATTTAACTTTACTTG
Organism: Ascaphus truei; assembly: GCF_040206685.1. NCBI lineage: Eukaryota > Metazoa > Chordata > Amphibia > Anura > Ascaphidae > Ascaphus > Ascaphus truei. Next base: position 13,151,313 of record NC_134503.1, read on the forward strand.
AACATCAGAAGGGGATACACCGCTCACTACTGAGTAATGCAATTTAAATAAAAATAGTGTGCACCACCAGTGTGCTTCTGGCTAGAGAATAGTTGGTTTTACCAACCATCTCTCTATTTTTGATACCTGTTGCTTGGCTGCACGTTCTTTGCTAAATGACGAGCTCAGAAGGGGCATGCTCTCTATACCACTTTTTATTTAAGAGTTGGGGAAATAAAAAGAGTGAGTGGGTATTAAGTGAGTATTACGCTAAATGAATCCCTGTGCTCTCGAGTTCATAACCATTGGAAGAGACGTCTCATATATTGGTAATCTTGCAGCCAACGTTTAAGTTCCTTTTTCTAGTTTGTTTCAAAACAAATACAAATCAAAGGCTTTAGAATTCAGCCTTTTGGGGTATACACGTTACATATTGTACACGAATGTAATTATCTTGTGAACAAACAAAAAGTGATAGACCGCACTCTAGTAAATGATAATGAGATACATACTCTGATAGTGAGTGCTCTGATTTGTGGGAAAAGCCTGGACGTTTTGTTGGGGAAAGAGGGACAAGGGAAGTACCTCTTGGTCCCGTTGGACCAGAGGGAACGGGCCTGAAGAAGAGGTTCTCACCTCGAAACGTTGCCCCCCTACCATACCCTCCTCCCTTTATTGTGTTCCCCTTCCACACTCTGTCTTGTTTTTTCACTTCCTTTCCCTGTGTTCTTTCCCCATATTTTACACCCCGGTGGCATTATTTCCATTGTGGAACATCACTCCAAGCTATTGTTTCCTTGTGGGTACATTAAATTCATTTCTTATTTGGACTTTATTCCGTAGTTGATTAGCATTATTTCTTTAGAGACAGTGAGTGCTGGAACATTTGTTTATGTTTGTAATTATCTTGCTTTTCATCAACTATTCAAGTGTGAAAATGCATGTCAATTTATTGTAGTGAAGACTGCCAAGATATAAATCTAAAAATAAACAAAAAAGTCACGGGAATTAGTTCACTTTAGTCTTCGGAGGGATTGCCCCTTTAACTCATACCACAAGTGCCTCTGTAGTTTTGACTCTACCATGGCCTTCTGCTAGTACAGAATTGTACAAATCGTAAACTGGGTTATTCATTGATGTGTATTATCGCCAACTGGTCATTAATCACATCGCAACTATCTTATTGCGGCTGAAGGAGAGCGAGGGCTATCATGATTGAACAAAGAGGAGCTTGAAACCTTATCAATGGTCAACACTACCTATACAGTAAGATGTGCTTTAGAGGACAACACATACAAGAAGAGTACATTGCTGGACAACTGGCTATGTTACATGGAAACCTCTTGGGTTGGTGATATTTGCTAACCAACAAGATAGTCCAACAGATTAAATCATTACCATAGTGGTTTCTCTCTTGATACCTAGACAGGGATAAATAAGGATTACAAGTAAGCAATGGACCACAATCTACAATTATTGGAGGACCCAACAAATTATTTGTCAATTTAGGGAACTGATATTGATAAGCTATACCATGTTGCCTTATCTTAAAGCATGCCACGTTTTAGAAGGGAAAAGAGATGATCCCAAATATATGATTTTGCTTGAAGATCTATTAACAACGTTTAAAGAGATTTGAGCCAATCTTGGTTCTTGTGAATTTGGTCAAGTCACTGCATCCTCCTGTAACCTGTAAGTAGGGACTTGGACTGAAATATCAGACAGGTAAATATTATAATTATCATGCTTTGATGGAACACCTAAAAGATGCGATCCAACCTCTATAATGAAAAAGGCTAAAATGTAATGCTGTGTATAAATATATAATGTATGCCTTAACAATAATACAGGTCCATGTCAATCTAATAAAGTTAGAGCACCTACAGTACTGTATTGTGGGTTATCTAGAACAGGGGTGCGCAAAGTGGGGGGCGTGAGAATTTCCAGGGGGCGCGGAGGCTACAGAGGTCCCGCGCTCTCCCCAAGGCATTTAAATTAATTGCCGGGGGGACCACGCGAGGCATCTGCAGCTTCTCCTACCTGGTCTTCAGCGACGCGTCGCCATGGTAACCGGCGCGGGTCACGGTGTCGTGTTACTATGGCAACGTGATGTCACATGACCCCACAATGTCATTTGATGCCGGAGCCGAGGAGGAGCGTGAGCCGAGAGGTAAGCAGGCGGGGGGGTGGGGGGGAGGTTAAAAACTTTGCACACCCCTGATCTGGAATACACCTTTGTCAACGAAAACATTTACACAAGCAGCTCTACCAGAAAGCAGTGACAGATTTACATTGCCTGGGACACAAGCCAGTGGTGTAGTTTGGAAGCTGTGTATAGATGTAACGGGATGCTGGCTGGATTCCATTGCCGATTGCTGATAAAGAAAAGCATGCAAAGCCAGTTTTAATATACGATTTCAAATGAAGCTGTAAGTGTAGCAGCAGTCCCATATGCACGGCTCACTGACAGACTTTTGGAAACAGACTGTGACACAGAATGAATTGCGTCTAGTTAACCCCTTCACTGCCAGAGGGGACAGCCATGCAAACCGGTAGATGGACAAATCAATTTGTATGTGTGGGTGCAGCCCTTGTCCATCAGGCCATTAACAAAAGACAAGGACCCCACTGAGACCCCGCAGCTGGCCCCCTTAATAATGGCTTAAACTACACATTTCAAAGCCCATGTGGCAGTGAAGAGGTCAGTTAAACCTCTATGATGCTGCAATGCTCACTGGGGATTAACCTTTGGTTCATATACTGTATATACCAGGGGTAGCCAACTGCAGTCCTCAAGAGCAACCAACAGGTCAGGTTTCAGGATATCCCTGCTTCAGCAGACGTGGCTTGAAGACTGAGCCACCTGTGCTGAAGCAGGGATATCCTGAAAATTTGACTTGTTGGTAACTCTTGAGGACTGCAGTTGGCTACTCCTGGTATATACTATTTGCTTATATGTTTAGCAATCAAAACGTTAAGAAAAACGTTAAAAAAAAAAAAAAATACATCTTTACCTTGTCCACTTCTCCCTTCCTTCTCCCTTCCTCCTCCCCCCCCTCCCCCATATGTTTTTGGTATACTGTAGGAGTTCTCGCGTTGAGCTGCCTTCTTCCACACCAAGAGGAAACATGGCTATACCATTACACCTACTGCATACCCGGCCAGGATGGAAATAAAACACCTGGGAGCAGGGAGACAATAATATCTCACTCTGTGCTGAACTGGTCACGAGAGTCAGGAGCGAGAGGTGAAAAAAAAGGATCAACTGCTATTGTCATGATGGTTGTTGCTCGTCAGATCTTGCTCCGAGAATTAAAATACACAGTCTTTGTGGGACACAATAGCACGGAGAACGGACATGGTAACGGTACAGAATAGATCAACAAAGATGAACACGTCGTCATTACAGTGCGACATTTACCACAACGTATTATGGATGGATTAATAAACATTATTCCCGATTCTTCTGTGAGGTTAGAAAACCAAATGAAATATTTGCATGGGCATTGCCAGGAGTTAAACATTTTGTTTGAAAAAATGCAAACTGACCATATGTACACCATTTACATGCTCGTCAATGTTAAATGGAGACTGGGATATAAACTTAAATAAAATATTTGCCATCACTAATTTTAACTTCAAAGAATGGAAGTGCATTAAAATATATGGGGTTATTGACAGTTTCCTGGAAAGACCTGACAGGAGTTGAACGTACTGTACCAAGCAAACAGTTTAGGATTCACACAAGGGAACCCTTCATAGGTTTAGAAACTCGAGAAAAACTTACAGCCCAGGTCTTGGTCAGTCTAAAAATGGGTGCGCTCTGCAACGCAGACACAACGGACATGAGAGAATGAAGGTTGTTCAGCTCTAGAAGTTTCTGGGGAGGGGGACAAAAAAAAGAGAGAGAATTACAGTTGTGTATGCAATAATATTACATGAATACATTAAAGAAACACACCTTAATCTCAACTCCACTAACTGCCAGGTTCCTCCTAGGATGCGGTGTCTCTCCTTCTGTGGAAGCAGGGGGTCTCCGGAGCTGAACCGCGTCTATTTCAGCTCCGGGGAACCTCTTTTCTGAGAAACGTAACGTCCGAAGGTTCCCCCGGAGGTTTAAACTCCTACGGCCTGAAAGCCAATAAGTAATCGCTTCCTATTGGTCCGCGGGAGATTTTGAAATGAGAGAGAGGGAGAGTGGAGAGAGAGGAGAGAGAGAGAGGAGAGAGAGAGAGAGGGGGGGAGAGAGAGAGGGGAGAGGGAGAGTGGAGGAGGAGAGAGAGAGGGAGGAGAGAGAGAGAGCGGGGGAGAGAGAGAGAGAGAGAGAGCGGGGAGAGAGAGAGAGAGAGAGCGGGGGAGAGAGAGGGGGGAGAGAGAGGGGGGAAGAGAGAGGGGGGAGAGGGGGAGAGAGAGGAGGGGAGAGAGGGGGGAGAGAGAGGGGGGGGGAGAGAGGGAGGGGAGAGAGAGGGGGGGAGAGAGAGGGGGGGGAGAGAGAGGCGGGAGAGAGAGGGGGGGAGAGAGAGGGGGGGAGAGAGAGAGAGGGGAGAGAGAGAGAGAGAGCGAGGGGGGAGACAGGGAGGGAGGGGGGAGAGAGAGGGGGGGGAGAGAGAGAGGGGGAGAAAAAAGCCTTTTGCTTTTTTGGGTCACTCTTCAACAGAACTCCAGTAAGCTGTAAGTACCACATGTGGTGGGCAAGTGCATCAAAACACATGGAACTGGATTTGTATTTATGGAAAGATGGCAACCACCTTCTAATGGTTTACGGTCCCACCCACCTACTCCCAGGGTGATCTGCTAATTGCAAGGCATAGAAGTTTGCAAGTCTTCCTCCATGAAAATTACAGACCATGTTAAGACCTGCCTGGTATGGGGTTACCGTGGCATATTGGGCACATTTGGCAAAATTATGTATCTAAACCGCTAATTACATTAAATATTAGATTTTTTTTTTTAGATGTAGTGGTCCTTGGATATACATTTAAATGCATTAAAAAAAATTGCCTGAAACAAAATAATCTGCACATTTCCTTTAGATATCTCATGTTAAACAAAACTACCAACTGCTGTTTGGTAAAAGTTATATCATGAAAAGCCACCACGATCCACAGTAACACACACAACCTTTTGTCAGCACTGTTTATTAGTTCGTAACGCTGTATACATTTGCTGTCATTTAAGGACTATCGGACTGGTTACTGAGCGGCCAAAAATACTGCAACAAACTAATGATAGTTTTGCAAGGGGTCAAAGAATACACAAAAGAAACCATTACACAGTATGCCATCAATGTTAATAAAAATGGGATGCTTGCATTATAACAACACACACATTGCAGGCATGACTGTCATTTTAAAAGGCTTGCCCATAAACTCTAAGGTCCACTTTGCATCTTTAATTTTCCAGATTACAATCATCATTTATATCTATTGATTTAGCTTTTCTCACTTATGTATATCATTATGCAGATGTTTTTTAAATCCCTTCTATTGCTTGAAACATGTGCTCACGCTTTTAATGATTTATGAATGGGATTTCCTTCTGACAAACATACAGAAGAAATTACAGAAAATTAATGAGCTAATTAGGAGCAGAAAAGTGGCATTCATTGCAATAAATACATTCTTGGCTTCCTGAATTTCACACAAGGTTGCTACAAAAGTATGGACAGTCTTCGACTGAGCCTCTGATTGAGCCACCTGAGCTGAAGCTGGGATGTCCTGAAAATCTGACCTGTTGGGGGGGGGGGGGGAGCTTGAGAACTGGAGTTGGGCACCCCTTGATGTATGGTAATCCTCCTAAACTTGACCCACGGGAAATCAACGCATCAATTTTGATATTGAGAATATGAAGCAACATTGTTTCTGTAGCACTTGGGGGTCTGTGCAGGAGATGGGAAGGAGGGCAGTTCAAGCACAAAACATCGTCATCAACTACACTCCTATTTATGTTAAGCCAAAAAATAAACAATGGCATGCTCTGCATCTTCACATGATTTGCTGCACAGTGCTGAGTGCAGGAGGAACACATTTGTTTTGTATTTACTTGTATAGATGGACAGGGGTGGACCGCCCAGCCTCTTCAAAGCGGGGAATATACATTCATCCTATCTCTCTTCTTACAATGTGAAGGCACATTTCTTTTTTTAATTTAGTAAACGTGGGGGTTTTTTTTGTTGTTGCCGTGATTAAAATGAAATTAATGTCATACAAACCGATGTTTATGCTCACTTCCATTCTAATTACTTCAAAGAAGATGAGAAAAGGGAGAGAAGAAGCCACCCTTTGGAAATACTTTCCCTTAGCATGCTTACTGCTGATTGGGAAGGCAGAATGAACTGATAATCCCAGTTGGGTGCTCCTTGTCCTAAAAGTCGTTTAAAGTAGGGGTGACACCTGTGCTGAAGCAGGGATATCCTGAAAACCTAACCTGGTGGGGGGGGGGAGGGGCTTGAGAACTGGAGTTGAGCTCCCTGTTATAAAGTACAGTATGGGGTTGTTTCTTACAATGCACCTTTTCTTGGCATATACATACAGTATAGCAGGCCTGCACAACTCCAGTCCTCGAGGGCCGCAAAAAGACCATGTTTTCAGGATATCCCTACTTCAGCACAGCTGGCTCAATTAGGGGCTCAGTCATACAGAGCCCCTAATTGAGCCAGCTGTGCTGAAGTAGGGATATCCTGAAAACCTGGCCTGTTTGCGGCCCTCGAGGACTGGAGTTGTGCAGGCCTGCAGTATAGCATTTTAGCCAGTCACATGGATTCTTACACTTCTGACAACTCTATTGTGGTGTTCGTTCTAAACACAAGAAACACATCATTATAAACTGATGGCTTTACATAAAAGGAGTTATGAAGAAAGTATGTGGAAGACAAAGACACTTTTTACTTTTTGCAAGGAAACCATGATGTTTATATGGTGCCAATAAAAGGCCCCGGCCTACATGTACTTTATTACCTACTCTTACTGTACCCTCTCGGCTGCAGACAACCCTAGCAGAGCAACAAAAGGAGTAAATGACATGTCAACGTCTACAAGGAAAGGAAGGAAAACCACCCAAGCAAATAAAGTGTCGCCATTCCCTCGCTAAGCCGTTCTCAGAGGCAGTTGAAATGCAGGATAAAACTCACCTTGGCGATCTTGATGAAATGGCTCAGTATTTCTGCTCTAATTTTTAAGGTCTGTGCTGTTAGAATTTCTCGTACAACCCAGAAACTAACCTGCAATCAAGAACATAAAACATAGGTTAAAACCATTTACCATCATTTGATTCCATTCCATTTTATTGGACACTAGCTGAGAGACCCGGCGTTGCCCGGGATGTAAATGCGTAATAGGTATTATTATTTATAAATTGTGGAACAATAGGTTGTAAAGGTTGGATAATAATGTTGAAAAGAAAGATGGAAGAAAATGTAATACGATGTTGTATAAAAATGGTTTATTGTAAACACACCACAGTACAATGTATATTTTGGTGACATAGGTGATGTGAAAATGTGAGGCGAGTGTCCTGCTAGGGTGTGAGCGTGTGTGAGGCGGCAGGTGGGTGTTCAGTACGGGTGGCGCATGGGTAGTGAGCGCTGGCTGTGGGTCGGGGTCCTGCTAGGGTGTGAGGCGGCGGGTGTGTGGCGAGTGCGGGTGACAGCTGGTCAGTGATATTGTTGCGTAGGGGCAGGAGGCGGCAGGTGTGTGTCGAGTGTGTGGGGTGGGTGAGAGGCGGCGGGTGTGTGTCGAGTGTGGCAGGTCTGTTTAGTGCGTGCGGCGGCTGTGTGGCGCGGGGATGTGAGCGGTGGGCGGGTGAAAGGCAGAAGTGCGGGTGGGCGAAAGGCAGAGGCGGGAGGGCGGACGAAAGGCGTTGAAGGAGGGGAGGTGAGGTCGGAGGGGTGGTGAGGGGAGGTGAAGGGGGGCGGAGGGGAGGTCGGAGGGGAGGTGAGGATGGGTGGTGAGGGGGGGGTGGTGGGGGATGGTGAGGGGAGGTGAAGGGGGGGCGGAGGGGAGGTGAAGGGGGGGTGAGGGGAGGTGAAGGGGGAGAGGTGAAGGGGGGGTGACGGGAGGTGGAGGGGGTTGCCAGGAGGTGAAGGGAGGGGGGGGGGTTGCCAGGAGGTGAAGGGAGGGGGGGGGGTGACAGGAGGTGAAGGGAGGGGGGGGGTGACAGGAGGCGAAGGGGGGGTGTGGTGACAGGAGGTGAAGGGAGGAAGGGGGAGGTGGAGGAGAGGAAGGGGGAAGAGGGAGGTGGGGGAGGAGGGGAAGGGGGGAGGGGGAGGGGGAAAGGGTGAAGGGGGGAGGTGGGGGAAAGGGTGAAGGGGGGGAGGTGTGAAGGGGGGAGGGGTGAAGGGGGAAAGGGGGTAAAGGTGGGGGAGGGGAAAAGGGGGGAAAGGTGGGGGAGGAGGGAAAGGGGGGAAAGAGGGGTGGAGGGGGGAAGGGGGTGGAGGGGGGGAAGAGGGGAGAGGGGGGAGGTGGAGGAGGGGATGTGAGGAGGGTAAGGTGGGAGGTGAGGAGGGTAAGGGGGGAGGTGAGGAGGGTAAGGGGGGAGGTGAGGAGGGGAAGGGGGGAGGTGGAGGAGGGGAAGGGGGGAGGTGTAGGAGGGGAAGGGGGGAGGTGTAGGAAGGGAAGGGGGGAGGTGGAGGAGGGGGGAGGTGGAGGAGGGGAAGGGGGGAGGTGGAGGAGGGGAAGGGGGGAGATGGAGGAGGGGAAGGGGGGAGATGGAGGAGGGGAAGGGGGAGGTGGTGGGAAGGGGGGAAGAGGGGGGAGGTGGTGGGAAGGGGGGAGGAGGGGGAGGTGGAAAGGGGGGGAGGTGGTGGGAAGGGGGTGGGAAGGTGGGAAGGGGGGGAGGTGGTGGGAAGGTGGGAAGGGGGGGGGGGCGGTGGGAAGAGGGGGGAGGTGGTGGGAAGGTGGGAAGGGGGGGAGGTGGTGGGAAGGTGGGAAGGGGGGGAGGTGGTGGGAAGGTGGGAAGGGTGGGGCGGTGGAAAGGGGGGGAGGTGGTGGGAAGAGGGGGGAGGTGGTGGGAAGGTGGGGAGGTGGTGGGAGGTTGTAAGGGGGAGTGAAGTGAAGGTGGGGGTGAAGGTGGGGTGGAGGGGAGGTGAAGGGGGGGTGGAGGGGAGGTGAAGGGGGGGGTGGAGGGGAGGTGAAGGGGGGGGTGGAGGTGAAGGGGGGGGTGGAGTGGAGGTGAAGGGGGGGGTGGAGGGGAGGTTAAGGGGGGGATGGAGGGAAGGTTAAGGGGGGGGTGGAGGGAAGGTTAAGGGGGGGGGTGAAGGGAGGGGATGTGTAGTGAGGGGTGGGTGAGGGGAGGTGGAGGGGTGGGTGAGGGGTGGGTGAGGGGAGGTGGAGGGGTGGGTGAGGGGAGGTGGAGGGGGGGTGGAGGGGATGTGGAAGGGAGGGGAAGTGTAGTGAGGGGTGGGTGAGGGGAGGTGAAGGCCGCTCACTCACCCGTCCCGCAGCTCCCACGTGGATCTGAGGCGGGAGGCAGCGTCTTGTGGCCGCTCCCCCGCTGACTGTAACGGCGCCGGGGGGGGGTGGAGGGGAAGTGAGTGAGAGGAGGTGATCACTCCGCTCCCCCGCTGACTGTAACGGCGCCGGGGGGGGATGGAGGGGAAGTGAGTGAGGGGAGGTGATCACTCCGCTCCCCCGCTGACTGTAGCGGCGACGGGGGGGGGGGTGAAGGGGAAGTGAGTGAGGGGAAGTGAGTGAGGGGAGGTGATCACTCCGCTCCCCCGCTGAGTGTAGCGGCGCCGGGGGGGGGGGGTGGAGAGGAAGTGAGTGAGGGGAAGTGAGTGAGGGGAGGTGATCACTCCGCTCCCCCGCTGAGTGTAGCGGCGCCGGGGGGTGGAGGGGAAGTGAGTGAGGGGAGGTGATCACTCCGCTCCCCCGCTGAGTGTAGCGGCGCCGGGGGGGGGGTGGAGGGGAAGTGAGTGAGGGGAGGTGATCACTCCGCTCCCCCGCTGAGTGTAGCGGCGCCGGGGGGGGGGTGGAGGGGAAGTGAGTGAGGGGAGGTGATCACTCCGCTCCCCCGCTGACTGTAGCGGCGCCGGGGGGGTGGAGGGGAAGTGAGTGAGGAGAGGTGAAGGGGGGTGAGGGGACGTGAAGACCGCTCACTCACCCGTCCGGCAGCTCCCACGTGTAGGGGGGGGAGGGGGTGAAAGCGCGGGAAACAGGAAGAGGCGGAGCCTCCGGGACCGGTGGGGAAGAGAGCGGGAGATGTGCTGTTAACACTGTTGTAACACCCCCCCCCCCCCCCCCCCGTGTGTGTGTGTTTTTTTTTTTTTGTTTTTTTTTTGGACCTTTGGCCCGTCACTCCGCCTCAGGCCAATGAGAGGTGTGGGGGGCGGACCAAGGGGGTGGTGTGAGTGTGTGAGGCCAATGAGAGGTGTGCGGGGGCGGGCGGCCCAAGGGACCAATGAGATTGCCCCTAGGGACACCGGACATCCAGGCAGGCAAACATACAGTGCTTTCACTAATATAGTATAAGATAAACATGCATCACAACATATAATACAACTGTTAATATTTAGTGTGTACACTTGAAGACAACTGTGCGTTTTCAAAAGCTTTGTACAGTACAGAGTACACTATAACTCGTATATTAATACACTACGTTTAAAAAAAAGTAATAAAGCTACGCTCAGGTGGGATGGTAGGTTAAGATGTTTATATAATGATCGCTTCAAAACTGTGCACAAAAGAACCAAGTGGACAATGTGCCACATCTACGTACATCTGTATTACTCACTGAGAGACATCACAAGTTACAATGAACCAACAGTTGTATGGATTACAGTAATGATACACAATGGTAAACTGAAAACAAAAATGGTGCATCAAAGCCCGGGATATATTGGACTGCCATTGAGATCAGTTCGAGATCGACGTTTAACTCCAAGCGCATATGGAGGTACTCAATACTCCAACTGGCTCATGCATTAAAAGCATAAGAAATGTGAAGGATATGCACATTTCATTCGTGTATCAAGTTAGAAACTTGTTGACTCTCCATCCGAATAAAGTTCATTGACATATCGCAGCCATGTAGAGCCCTCGTACAGATAAACAGTGAGAACATGGGCTCTTAACTCCAGTCCTCAAGCCCCCTCAACAAGTCAGGTTTTCAGGATATCCCTGCTTCAGCACAGGTGGCTCAGTGTCTCAGTTGAAGGCTGAGCCACCTGTGCTAAAGCAGGGATATCCTGAAAACCTGACCTGTTGAGGGGGCTTGAGGACCGGAGCTGAGAACCCCCTAGTTAGAACAAATTAATGTTGCAGCGCAAATCCTGCCGCAGTATCACCTTAACTGGACCAAGTTACCAATGTGAGTCACTAAGGAAACCATCTCTTGTCTACTCAAGCTACGGGTCTTGGGTGCCGTTTTTTGTAGGCTGATTCTAAGTGCTATGATCCATGTAGTCAAGAAAGTTCAACTTACTGTACATGGCCACCAATGTCTAAGGGAAAATGCTGCTACAAGACATTTGTGGGTGTTTGGCAAGTTTCAGATTGAAAGATGAATTATTGTAGGAAAGTGCATATGCAGGTATTTCAGAGAATTAATCATCCCATTACTGTCTTTAGTCCCAGCTAGGTCTTCCTTTCCCAAAGATCGTCAGTTAGAATGGAAGCACTACGCTAAGCGCATTACGAACACAAAGTAACCTAATGTAAACACAGCTGTCTTTGCAATGAAGAATATACCTTCTGCTTTTCAGTTGTTCCACACACCTAACATGACCTAATTGAGTAAAAATCTGGAGAAAACATCTCCGAAAATTAATCAAGAGCCGAGATGCACCAAGCATTAATATTTGGTCTCTACTTTTCTTAACCAAAACAGATGCTGCAAAGGCACGTGACCCAAAGTAAAAGGAAAACATAAACAAGGGACTAACCAGTTTAATACTGGTGATAATATGGATTACAAAGCAACATTATCTACCTCCAACCTTTGAATAATTACACTAATTCCAAAAAGTTTGTTTTCGTGTAACCAGGACAATTTGGCTCATACGAGGTAAAACGTCATTTTCTAAACAATACAAAATATTGCAGAATTTATTAATATGTTAAACAGAGGGTTTTTTTTTTGTACTTTTACACACACCAGACGCCTTTCTTCTCATTAATACTGTGCTGCCTTCATTTTTTCCAGCCTATGTAAAAATGAGGTAATACTCATGATAACCCGCCAACCACAGATTAAAGTTTTCATAGTCACTTTTGCTTACGTAAATGACTTTGCCTCTTTCGCTGCTGGAAGGGTCTCTTTGGGTCTCTGTTATACTACATAACCCAGATTTTTTTTACCCTTGTAGCCTTCAGGTATTTTCCATTGTGTCATTTTTAGCTCCCAAATAGCACCGTGCGATCAACACTTCAGTTTAAAGTTCTTCTCCAGCTAGGATCGTTTTTCCCAAAGTCGCTTTAACGACCTGCTATTTTTTGGATAACATTGATTTACAGTAGTCTTGTTATACACAAGGTTTTCAGACCGAATGTATTATATTTTGTAGACATCTGATGATGGGAAGTAACATTATCTTGACAGCGCATACAGAATATCTTCTTTATGAACGTCGATATATCATTAAAAAGTCCTCTACTCACTATCCACGACTCAAACAAATATAAATGCAATAGTAACAAAAACTGCAAGAAAAATAATACAGGTTTTGGTTTAGAGCATTGTTTCCCAACTCCAGTCCTCACGGAACCCCAACAGGCCAGGTCTTAAGGATATCCCTGCTCCAGCACAGGTGGGTCAATCAGCAGCTCGGTCATTGTGACTGAGCCACCTGTGCTGGAGCAGGGATATCCTTAAGACCTGACCTGTTGTGTTTCCCAACTCCAGTTTTCAGGGAACCCCTGGTTTAGAGAAACCCCTGGTTTAGTCATGCAAAGGTTCCAGCCATATTCTGACCCCCTGATCAATGCTGCAGGCTCTGGGTATCTGTGTTGTCTCTGGGTACTCCCGTACCAGACTGTTGCATTGGCATGCCATCAAATATTTGTGTCAGAAATAAAACGAATTCTCAGGATGTCCTGCAGATCTTTTATTTTTTTATTTCCACATCTGTTTTTTAAAATAGCCAAAATACTTTTTTTTTTTTATTATTTGGAGGGGGGGGGGGGGGAGGAAATAACTTTCCGAGAGCTGATGATAGTAGTTTTCCAGTTGTTGCAAACAGCGGAATGTAATTGTATCCATCTGAAAATGACCTAATCGGGTCAAACCATCCGCCTCCAGTGCCAGGATTTTGGTGGGACCAACATATGATTTGTGATTAAAAACCCCTGCGATTTGTAAACCGCTTCGCCTCGGCAGTGCTGGGACAGAAGTGGAAGTTCATGTTTCAGGCGCCTCTATTAAAGCTGCAGACCAAGCAATACCCTACAGGTGTGTTTTTATTTAAATAAATCCGTGCTGTACTATGAGAAACTACTTGTAGCATTAAAAAAAAAAAACTCTGAATGACATTTTTATGCGTTATAATGTTACAAGCACTTTTTGTTGCTGTAGCAACCATTTACAAAGTCACGTCCCTTTCTTCTGAAACAGGCTCTGGCACACCCATTTTTGAGCCCTGCCCCCTCTCTAGCAGGGCACCAATTGTATCTAGAGACTGCCTGGTCACATGATCTTCCCCCCCAGAACTTTGTATCTTTGGTCCTCTTCTGCTGCACTGACGGCCATTTACTGAACCCGAGTCGAATCTTCGCCGATCGATCACAGAAGAACGGATCGATGGGCAATTTAGGTAATTACTTATTGTATGGATTGAATGGATTCTCATATTAAAGGCGGGGGGGGAGAATGTTTTTTTTTTTTTTTTTAAACGGCAGCTTGGACTGCTGCTTTAAGGTAAATACTGCAATATTAAGCAGTTCTGATTACAACAACGTACTTCCTGCATATTTCGGACATGTGGAGAATAAATTTGCTGCGATTCACCAATACCCATATATAATTAAATCCTCTTTACATCAAGCTATTACTAGTTATGGTTCATTAATTGGAAAATTAAATATTTAACAACTACAGTATTCAACAAAGACACGTAATGAAAATATAGACTAATCTGCAATATTAATGTTAAATATTTATTTTGGAACGCATTAAAATTTGCTTTTAGCTGAAATGGAAATAAGTGATCGCAATAGTAGCACGGAAAGTATGAAGGGGGAGAGGCTATACACATGTGTAAGATTCGGGTAATGGAGTTAGCATAATGCCTCTAGCAGAACCATCAAGGCTCTGCAATGCATTCGCAAGCAGAACCATCAAGGCTCTGCAATGCATTCGCAAGCAGAACCATCAAGGCTCTGCAATGCATTCGCAAGCAGAACCATCAAGGCTCTGCAATGCATTCGCAAGCAGAACCATCAAGGCTCTGCAATGCATTCGGCAGCAGAACCATCAAGGCTCTGCAATGCATTCGCAAGCAGAACCATCAAGGCTCTGCAATGCATTCGCAAGCAGAACCATCAAGGCTCTGCAATGCATTCGCAAGCAGAACCATCAAGGCTCTGCAATGCATTCGCAAGCAGAACCATCAAGGCTCTGCAATGCATTCGCCAGCAGAACCATCAAGGCTCTGCAATGCATTCGCAAGCAGAACCTTCATCTACAGCAGTGTGTTGTAAAGTGTTTTCCTAATCCTGTGTGTTGAAGGACTTTGCAAGTCAAATGGTTAAGACGTATGGTAACTAGAATCATCTACAATACTGCAACCCGTATTAAAGGGAGTGTTTCATTACGAAATCAATATTACAAACCTGCAGGGTGCCTCTTGCTAGGCCATGCTCAGGTAAGTGCCAGAAGTGAATTTGGCAACTGTAATCTACAGCAAAAAGGGATTCGGAATTCCTGGGTTGTTGCATAAATGCCCCAAGAATGAAACCTAGGATCACAGTGTACACCAGGGGCAGCCAACTCCAGTCCTCAAGGGCCACCAACAGGTCATGTTTTAAAGATATCCCTGCTTCAGCAGAGGGGGCTCAATTAGTCCCTGCTTCAGCACAGATGGCTCAGAGGCTCAGTCTTCGACTGACCAAGACTGGGCCTCTGAATCGAAGACTGAGCCTCTGATTGAGCCACCTGTGCTGAAGCTGGGGCTGATTGAGCCACCTGTGCTGAAGCAGGTATATACTAAAAATCTGACCACTTGATGGCCGTTGAGGACTAGAGTTGGCCACTCCTGGTCCACGACCATCTCACTTGCCATTAGGGCAACACTTAATGACATGGCGATGTTGATTGGCTACATTAATGTTGGAATAGCTGAGGGGTCTGCAGCACATTGCACAGCAGCATGTGCCTGACGCCACTATCTGCGGCGCTTAGTGAACAGTTCCTACCTGGTTAAACCTTCTTGTAAAGGCAACGACATTTGGAGCAAGGATGTGTTTTTCCTTCTTGTTCCACCCGCAGCTGGTAAGTTCCTACAAACAGAAGCAGAAAAGTACTGTATATCAGTTTACCTGTATTTAGTCTCGAAAGAGCAAAAATAAATAAATCCATATTTGAACACTACAGAAACATAGTAGGACACAGTAATGTTTGCCAGCGCAAAATTAGTTATTGGCAGAAAATAGTAAAACGAAGCACCACTGGTCTATCACTGTGTTCAATCCTGTGACCAGGATTTAAATTCACGCCCAAAATGTATCATATTTATTAATAGGACTCACCACTATTTTCCAAGCTTGGTGAAGAATGCATAGTATTTGTCCATAGTGCAGAATATGGCGCCAGCTCCGTAGCTCGCGCCGAAACAAACACTAGGACGCCAATGCATATGCGCATAGTGCGCGCGCTAGCACGTACACATGCGCTACAGGGAGAGCGGCGCTTCGCAATACAAACATATTTGTGTTTGAAGTGCGATGCCAGGAGGAGGAGGAAGCGCGGAAGCTAGCGCATTCCACTCTGGATGCGGCCTTAGGCCCCGTACATGGTATGGAAGACCGTGCAGACGCGTCCGCACGCTGAGCAAACAGACTGCCTTAAGGCAGTGTTTGCTTCCATGCGGGGAGGGGGAAATCAGTTAAACTGATTTCTCAACACGACAGACTCGTCACGTGAGCGGTTCGCCCTCAGCTCCGTGACGTCACCCCCAGGAACGCCCCCTATGGCCCATCTGGTATGGCCAGGGAAAGCACCCACTTTCCCACAGCCTCCGTGCACCTCCGCACAGGCTGCGACACCATGTCCGCACCCTTAGTCTGTTTGAAGCATGCAGTATTTTCCATCCAATAATACAGAAATCAAAAAATCTCAAGCAAAAATGTAGGCAACCCAGTGCTGTAACAGAAGGGTAACCCAGTGCAGTAACAGAAGGGTAACCCAGTGCTGTGACAGAAGGGTAACCCAGTGCAGTAACAGAAGGGTAACCCAGTGCAGTAACAGAAGGGTAACCCAGTGCAGTAACAGAAGGGTAACCCAGTGCAGTAACAGAAGGGTAACCCAGTGCTGTAACAGAAGGGTAACCCAGTGCTGTAACAGAAGGGTAACCCAGTGCTGTAACAGAAGGGTAACCCAGTGCTGTAACAGAAGGGTAACCCAGTGCAGTAACAGAAGGGTAACCCAGTGCAGTAACAGAAGGGTATCCCAGTGCAGTGACAGAAGGGTAACCCAGGGCTGTAACAGAAGGGTAACCCAGTGCTGTAACAGAAGGGTAACCCAGTGCAGTAACAGAAGGGTAACCCAGTGCTGTGACAGAAGGATAACCCAGTGCAGTGACAGAAGGGTAACCCAGTGCTGTAACAGAAGGGTAACCCAGTGCTGTAACAGAAGGGTAACCCAGTGCTGTAACAGAAGGGTAACCCAGTGCAGTAACAGAAGGGTAACCCAGTGCTGTAACAGAAGGGTAACCCAGTGCTGTAACAGAAGGGTAACCCAGTGCTGTAACAGAAGGGTAACCCAGTGCTGTAACAGAAGGGTAACCCAGTGCAGTAACAGAAGGGTAACCCAGTGCTGTGACAGAAGGGTAACCCAGTGCTGTAACAGAAGGGTAACCCAGTGTTGTAACAGAAGGGTAACCCAGTGCAGTAACAGAAGGGTATCCCAGTGCTGTAACAGAAGGGTAACCCAGTGCTGTAACAGAAGGGTAACCCAGTGCAGTAACAGAAGGGTAACCCAGTGCTGTACAGAAGGGTAACCCAGTGCTGTACAGAAGGGTAAACCAGTGCTGTAACAGAAGGGTAACCCAGTGCTGTAACAGAAGGGTAACCCAGTGCTGTAACAGAAGGGTAACCCAGTGCAGTAACAGAAGGGTAACCCAGTGCAGTAACAGAAGGGTAACCAAGAGCTGTAACAGAAGGGTAACCCAGTGCAGTAACAGAAGGTCTTCTGTATAGTGCTTTACTAATATGCTCTAGAATACCCAGTTAGCCCTTCAAGGGGAACCTACTCCTGCATGCAGTATCTCCCCTATAATGGAATATTTAGAGAGAGTGTGCAGGCCGCATAGCTGTCACTCATAGCCAGAGTCTCCAAACTAGCGCTGTGCTTCTGCCGCTGTGGATTACCTCCATTAAGCGCAAGGCATTGTGGGGCGCTAGTTTGGAGGCTTCGATGGTGCGCAACAGCCACGCTGCCTGCACACGCTCTGGCGCCTTAAAGCATGCGGTCCAAAGATGAAAAGGAAGCTGCATTTTTCATCCAGGCTAGTTGTATGTACTGTATGTATGCCTGTCTATTTATATAGCGCCATTAATGTACATAGCGCGTCACAGCAGTAATTCACGTGAATCATATAAATAACACATAAAGGGGAGAAGTGCTTCAGACATAAAAGTAACATTTAGGAAAAGGAGTCCCTGCTCTCAAGAGCTAACAATCTAATTGGTAAATAGGAAGAACGTACAGAGACAGTAGGAGGGCGTCCTGGTAAGTGTGTCTGCAGGGGGCCAAGGTTTATGTAGTTGAGTTTGTTCCTTGTTGCTCCATTGAGAAGTAAGGGTATGAGGGAGAAATTGCATTTAAAATGGCAGCCTCCGCCATATTTTCTTCTCCGTCTCTGTTATACAGTACATATATGCATTTAAAGAAGTTACTAGCAGGGTTTCATATAAAAGTCTAGACTCAATTGATAATAAGGAAGATGAAATAACTTACAGATGTGTTTCCACATATTCTAGGACTCCTTGTACCCTGAAACCAGCATTCTGACCTACTATTAATACAATAAACTTAAGTTAGCCACGGAGCACATGTATCCATTGGTTTGTGAAAGACGACAATATGACAACGGCAGAGAGAAAAGTTGTGTCACTAATTTTAATAACCAAGCGGAAAAATGTATGTCTGCTAAAACCAGACATTAAATATATTCCATTGCATATATTTGAATTGAGTTAAACAAATGTTAACTTGCTTCTCGTGTCTTTGGATGGTTTCTACCACAGCTCATTAGCAATTAGCATACCGCCTTTAGATAAATTCCATCTGCTGGAAAAACTACAGTATACCATCCAAGCAAAAGTCCCACGGATCAGTAAGGAGGGAGAGTCAATGGTATTTAACATTACCCCAGTTATTGTCAGGTTTATGCCCTTTAACTTTTAGCCCTGCTTACCCCAAGTGTATGAAAAGTCAGATAAAGAGCTATTATAAGGTTTAAGCTTACACATACAAAGACTGTCTGTGTTCTAAAAACATATGGATGCATATTTTTTATTTCTACAGGGGAAAACAGGAATACAGTAGCTAGCGTATGGAAAAGACGAAGTATGGAAATTCATAATACAGAAAAATGTGCACCAAAAAAACTGAAGTAAACATTAGCAATAAGAAATAGATTTACCCAAGAGTTTATAAAGATCGTCAATATAAGGCATCCTGAGCACCACTAATTAGTACGGGACAGGAAAAGTCTATGGCCTACATTCACCAAACACAGTAAAATCCTGGCAAACATGACGTTACGTAAAATAGGATTGGACGGGACGTTACCCGAGTTAATGCTTATTCACTCAAGTAGTTATATACAAAAATAAGAGCCATAATTAAGCTAATTGGAATAAGTTTAATGGGTTTAGAACAATACTGCATTATCTTGAAATAAGACATTATTTATGTCTTGTCATTACTCCTAAAGTAAGTAAAAAAGTTTAAAAAAAAAAGAAAGAGGGGGAGAAGGGCGAGCGAGGATGGAGAAGGGCGAGCGAGGATGGAGAAGGGCGAGCGAGGGGGGAGAAGGGCGAGCGAGGAGGGAGAAGGGCGAGCGAGGGGGGAGAAGGGCGAGCGAGGGGGGAGAAGGGCGAGCGAGGGGGGAGAAGGGCGAGCGAGGGGGGAGAAGGGCGAGCGAGGGGGGAGAAGGGCGAGCGAGGGGGGAGAAGGGCGAGCAAAGGGGGAGAAGGGCGAGCAAAGGGAGAGAAGGGCGAGAAAAGGGGGAGAAGGGCGAGCGAGGGGGGAGAAGGGCTTCTTTTCATTATAGTCAAATGGTTAAGACGTATGGTAACTAGAATCATCTGCAATACCGCAACCTGTATAAAATGAAGTGTTTCATTACAAAATCAATTTTACAAACCTGCAGGGTGCCACTTACTAGGCCATTCTCAGGTAAGTGCCAGAAGTGAAATTGGTAACTGTAATCTACAGCAAATTTTTGATTATTAAGCTCGGCTAACACGGTACAGATACCTCTTCATACATCTATCTATATCTATACACACACACACAGACATTCAACAGTCCAACAAGAAAGTCTCTTATCTGTTTCTGTTGTAGCTGTAGGGGACGGCCTCTCCTGGGTCAGCATCCTTGGGTGCTATGGAAATGTCCTGTGTCCAGGTATAGAGGTCTTGTCCCCTTGTCTTGCTGTCAGCAGACAGTCCTTTTGTGTGCATCAAGACGTCATATTTCCTTCAGGTCAGCCCAGTTGGGGGCTAAGGAAATCTCTGCAGTCCTCTTTCTCCTTATGTCAGCACAAATGTGAGCTAAGGAATCTCTCTCCTGTTTCTCACATCAGGCTTTTATCCAAGAGGCATAATCAGCCAGGTGGAGTCTGGTTGATTGCCTGTGTGCAATTAACCAGCACACTGCTGGATTTAGAGGCAGTTTCTCTCAAACAGTGATAAGTCCCTGTTACACCATATGAAAAAGGATCTATTCTTTAATTAAAATTATCCTTAGCATGATCACAAGGGCACAGAGCTACTAACTATTGCCATATGTTGTGCAGAAAGTTTCCCCTGGAATATGAACTACTGTACTTCTTTATTTTAATTCATGACATAAGTTTTGGTGCTACAATTGCTTTTTAGGGAGGAAAAACTCCACAGACCTTCCTATTGTTTCTCTAGTTTAATAAAGCTGGAGTGATCTTGTGCTCAATAACTTTTTCAAGGATAATCCTCCATAAAACCAACACTTTCTCAAAAAGATTGTGGTTTATTTTTTATTATCGGTTAACTTATTAAGTACTGGAGGAGAAGAGAACACACTGGACATTTTAACCACCCGACCAAGTCCCCCTAGGTTTTCGACACTGTATTTAATTAAATGGTATGTATTGAAGCAGACAAAGAGGGTGCAGAGACTTGAATATATCTGGGATGGAGAGCAATTGAAAGAAACAAGGCAACCTTCCAGTGTGCCTCAAGAGGAAAGTGCTGGACCACGGTGATGGATGTGAA
The DNA here is from genome assembly GCF_040206685.1 of Ascaphus truei. Classification (NCBI taxonomy): domain Eukaryota; kingdom Metazoa; phylum Chordata; class Amphibia; order Anura; family Ascaphidae; genus Ascaphus; species Ascaphus truei. Next base: position 13,171,919 of record NC_134503.1, read on the forward strand.
ACTTGGACTCTAATTGTGTAGATAACTCAGAAGTTTCAGACAACTCAAAGACGTATGAAGAGATGTATGCTGGGTATTACCAAAAGAGACAGGAACAAGAATGAATGGGTCCAAAAGCAAACAGCTCTCTGCCGTCACAAGGGTGAAGAAATTAAAATGGCAGTGGGTCGGACATACTGCGCAAAGAAATTCCAATCGTTGGACAAAGATGGTAAAAAAAGATATAGGACAGCGGCAAATTATAAACCATAAATTAATTCTATTTAATGAACAATGTATAAATGCATGCGTATACACACACATATACACATACATACATACATATATATATATATATATATAACAAAAAGCTGACAGCGCGGCTCCCATAGCATAATACTGTATTTTAATGATGGTATATGCTGATAGAATAAGGACACTTACAATATATAAATAGATTGAAAGCAGTGGTTAAAAAGTCTTTAACATCACCCGCAGTACCCTCCGTTTGTTGATCCACGTGTAGTGTGTCACACCGGCTCCTGCTGCGGACGTCAGGGAGATGCGCGTGCAATCTCCTCCTGATACTCAAATTCCGCGAGAGTTGGCGGCCGGGGATGAGACTGGATACTGCTGAGCCTGTGTGACACACTACACGTGGATCAACAAACGGAGGGTACTGCGGGTGATGTTAAAAACTTTTTAACCACTGCTTTCAATCTATTTATATATTGTAAGTGTCCTTATTCTATCAGCATATACCATCATTAAAATACAGTATTATGGTATGGGAGCCGCGCTGTCCTCTTTTTGTCTTATACATTGAGAGGAAGTTGGTTGATCCTGAGGACTAGCAGCGACACCCAGCAGCTGATTGCAGACACTTTAGTTTTTCTTTTTAGGGCATCTTTTTTCCTTTTTCCTTCCCCTTTTTCCTTGTTTGTGTGTTTGTGTTTGTTTTGTTTGTTTGTCTATTGTGGCATACTGCTATATCACCTTATACACTGGTTCACTTGGTTAACAACCATTATTATGTGTATTTACCCATCTGTCCGGGCGCAGCAGTTATATATATATATATATATATATAGTGGTGTTTGTTGAGCAGATAGGCAATATATGCTGGCTAGATAAATTTGAGAAAATTGACCAATTTGGCGAATGTAAACCAACTTAACTTTTAACCTTTACACAGCTAGCTTCTTCAGGGATGTAAGATACTGTATGTGAGATGTGAGGAATACCTTACATCCCTGAAGAAGGTAGCTGTGTTCTAGTGAAACGCGTAGGAGGAAAGGAGGACAACTCATTCTTTGCTTGCATGCACTGTGTGAGTGAATTTTAATAATTATTTCATCTATTAAAATCCCACACTTATTCCACCATGGAGGCATTTCTTTGCACGTTCTTTTGGCATTCTTTACTTCAGCATTCTTGGGGTCATCGATTTCCCCTATGTAAAGCAGCAAGAGCCTGGTTCAGCAATTACTCAAAGCGACTATTCCTCCTTTTTTTCCCTCCCTCATTCACCAACTATTTTTCAACATATATTTTTTCCTACTGCTGCCCATATATGACCTATATTCTACATACTTGTATCTGTTTTTATTGATCTACATTGGTTTTAAAAACCATTAACTGTGATTTTAATACCCACAAGAGTTCTCTGAGCGCAAGCTGTGGGTTGTTTTCGTTCTCTTATTTCTAGACTTAAAATTCTAGTTGTATAATATGAAGTAACCAGGCAAAGCTCTTTCTTGCAAGCACAAGAACCCAGTCACAAAACCCGTAGTAAATTAGTAACTCACACAAGTGCTAAACATATGCACGAACAAGACAACTAGCAAACTTAATGTTGCCAATGAAGTAAATTAAAGTATGCTGAAAATGTGTTGGGAACTAAAACGGAGAAGCAAGACCGTTTCTTTGTAATGTGGTTGCTTGAACAGTATGTGTCAAAATTCTCATGTTTTCTTACTCATGACACAGTGAGAATTCTCTTTTTGAAGATTAAGGGACTGGGACAAGCTTGGTGACCTCTGAGCTATTTGGATGCAGTTCTTATTCCAAGACAAAAAACATGAAGGAATAACCTTGTTCTAGCCAAGGTTCTCGATTCCTGCTCCAGTCTCTAAACCAGTGCATTTCAACCAAGGTTTCTACGAACTCTTGGGTTCCCCCGGCATCCCTGAAGGGTTCCCTGCAATTTTCAGGTCATTTAAAAATTCTACCAAATACAGAAGAATTTACAATGCATCTAATCTCAGACGCGCTATTAGAGAGGATTGGGGTTCCTTACAATGTATCTAATCTCAGACGCGCTATTAGAGAGGGTTGGGGTTCCTTACAATGCATCTGATCTCAGACAAGCTATTAGAGAGGATTGGGGTTCCTTACAATGCATCTGATCTCAGACACGCTATTAGAGAGGGTTGGGGTTCCTTACAATGCATCTGATCTCAGACGCGCTATTAGAGAGGGTTGGGGTTCCTTACAATGCATCTGATCTCAGACAAGCTATTAGAGAGGATTGGGGTTCCTTACAATGCATCTGATCTCAGACGCGCTATTAGAGAGGGTTGGGGTTCCTTATAATGCATCTGATCTCAGACGCGCTATTAGAGAGGGTCGGGGCTCCTTACAATGCATCTGATCTAAGACGCGCTATTAGAGAGGGTCGGGGTTCCGTAGAATTTCACATAGGGTTCCATAACCAAAAAAAGGTGGGGAACCACGGTTCTAAACCCTCACACAGTGAGAAGATTATGTGAGTGGACATGCAAATAAACACACGTTAGGTGTCACTTCTAGCTCTAGCCTTTCCTGTACTTTGCACGGTGGAGGGGTTTGTCATATCTGTGTTTAACAACCACAGCCTTCTGTTTGGCTTGCAATCAATTCCTATTAAACTACTGTCCGACCGTGTCACTGACCAATAAATTCTAGTGATGAAAACCTTTTTTTTTTTTTTCTTAGAGCAAAAGACGAGTGGAATTTACAGCAACTAGGAGCCTCCAATGTAAACACTGGAAAGATTCACGGTATTTCGTTTGTAACAGAGATACGCTAAATAAAATGTAGCGTTTATTCGTCACTTTCCCCTTATTTAATGTGCTGTCTGCACATCAGAGTTCACTTTTGGAATGTCTTCCAGTGGTCATGGTAACAGACCCCATCAGTCACTGAATGTAATGGAATCTTGTCCCCTCAAGAGCACACTTCTTGGCTTCTGAATAGAACATTAATATGTATTCATACACATTGGTTTCAACCAAGATGATCAATGTGAAACTTATTATCAATGGGGTGTATTTTTCAGTGACTGAGAATTTAAAGCAGCAGTTCAAGCTGCCGTTTTAAAACGTATTATTTTTTTTCCATTCAATATGTGCATCAATACAATTCACACAATGATGAGTAATTAGCGAAGTTGCCGATCGGCGAAGATTCGGCTCGGGGGTTCACTATATGGTTGTCAGTGCAGCAGAAAAGGACCCAAGACGCAAAAGTTCTGTGGGGAACATCATTTGACCAGGCAGTCACTAGATACAATTGGTGCACTGCTAGAGGGGGCAGGGCTCAAAAGGGGGTGTGCCAGAGCCTGTTTCAGAAGAGGAAGGGAATGTAACTTTGTAAATGGTTACTATAGGAACCAAATTTTTTTAAATGCTACAAGTATTTTCTCATAGTACAGAACTGATTTTTTGTAAAACACATACAGGATATTGCTTGACCTGCAGCTTTAATGCAATATGTGATTTTAATACAATGTCATATAGCTTAATTGGAGTGAATCAGAATTAACATTTGACAATGCTTGCTCAAGCACAGGTAATATAGGTTATGCACAAATCTCTTTGCATGCATAGTACAGCTCCCACTACATACAGAAGATGAAGTCCCTCTTAGCAACAAATATTTATGTCAGTAAGAGCAGTTACAATGTGGAATTCATTACCCATGAAGACTGTGATGGCAGATACATTAGATATGTTCAAAATAAGGTTGACATCTTTTTAGAAAGTAAAGGTATACAGGGATTTACCTAATAAGTAAACATGGGAAGGATGTTGATTCAGGGAGTAATCTGATTGCCAATTCTTGGAGTCAGGAAGGAATTAATTTTTCCCTTTATGAGATGTCACTGGGGTTTTTTCGTTTGCTTTCCTATGGATCAATATACTGTAAGTACGGATATAGGATAAAGTATCTGTCGTCTAAATTTAGCATAAGTTCAACTTGATGGACGTATGTCTTTTTTCCACCTCATCTACTATGAAACTATGTAACTATGTCAGTGAATGCACTGTGGCCCCTATTAACTAAATGGTGCTACTTCATAAAACACCATCCAATGCCACAAGACACCTCATGGCCCTTTCACTTTAATGAGTAGGGAGGGCTCTTGTGGAATAGCACCGCTTAGTAACACGAGCCTCAATAAGGTAACATTTTTTCTACCATTTTAACATGGCATAGATTTCTGTAATACCTAGCTTAACTGCAAATAGAAAAACAGCACATTACAAACAACCACTGCTTTTAACAGGGGCTCACACCAAAGCCTCTAATGTAAAGTGATGTATTGTGTGACTTTGCTGCGCTTATTGTATTACTATAATTCCCTGTACTGTATTGTGTTTGTGAAGCGCCAAGTACACTTTTGGCGCTATATAAATAAAGATATACATACATAGTCCAGAGCAGAGTGATACAAGCAGGCTTTAGATAATGAAAAGGAGGTCTGTAAAAAAAAAAATATCTTCCAAAATTAATATTCCCTTTAAAATATAAATGCAAGTGATAATGTAACGCTGAATTATTTAATAAGGAAAACTATGGAAGAATTGGATCTGTTTTATGCATTGTGTTGCAGGACAGAAAGTCTAAGATAAAAGTGTACAAAAGCATCTCTTAACTTGAGAACACAGAGTTGACAAAAGAAGAACCATTAACGGCCACGTAACCCTATCCATGCCTAAATGTTCTATGGAAGTCCTCCTCTTCCACGTGCTCCTCCAAGAGCAGCAGCAGGGGTGTGGGCAATTCCACAAATTGTGAAAGATCCATGTGCATGTCGGCTCTTGTGTAAGTCTCAGAAGGGTATTAAACAGGTAATCTGGGCTTCAAATAAAGTAGAATGCACTAAATACGACGATACAGCGGTTCTCGAACTCAAACAGCGGCACTCACTAAAGTCCTTGGGGTGGTCCCCAATGTCCATCAAAATTCACATCAGTCAGCACTCTACTGCAGTTTGTGGCAAATTTACTTGGGACTTGTTTAATGGACAAGGGCTGATGATGAAGATTAATAGAACCAAGAGTGTAATGGTTCTCCAAATTAACATTGCAGTGGTCGTCAATAAGAAAAATGTTCGACAACCCGAGTACATCCAGATAGGAGGAATGAGCATTGGCGTTTTGAAGTGCTTTCCTAATCTGAGACTCAATGACAGCAATTTGTTACCGTCGGTGAATAACTTGATATGCTTGAGGTATTAATAGTCTGGCAGGCATTTGGGGACACTGCTATACAATGCTATATATCATCATCTTCAGCACTGGTCACTGGAGAAAGGACTCCCCAACAATCTTGCAGGTACTGCGGTTGAAAGCTTATCCACGATGCTCCAGCAAATTCATCCTCCCATCTTACTTTAGGTCATTGTCTTGGTCTTTTAATTTCCCTTGGCATCGAGTTCCATCTTTGTTCAACGATGGTCATTCCTTCTTGCTATATGTCCATTCCGCTACCATTTTTAATTTCTTCACCCTTCCGATGATGTTGCAGACTTGTGTTGGGTCTGCAACACATTCAGCCTTTTTCCTGTCTCTTTAGGGTAACACCCAGCATACATCTCTCCATATTTCTTTATTGTCTGAAGCTTCAGATTGATCTTCGCATTTATGGTCTACGTTCAACATCTATACGTGAGCAGAATACACAGGCCAAACACTTTCCTCTGGAGGCAGCATGGGACTGTTCTTTTGAAGGTGTTATTTCTTCCAAATGCGTACCTCAGGATGCAGGGGGTCCCCGGAGCCGAAATTAACGTAGGTCAGCTTCAGTGATCCCCTGCTTCCCACCTATAAAACACATACAAAAAAAGGAAAGCCGTTTTGCTGCTTTAAGATACTGTTAATCAAAGCAAACATAAATTCAATTTTCTCTAGGAACGTCTGAGAACAAGGTGCACATAAATGAACGCGTTTCCATTGTACATCACAAGAGCGGTTACTAACCGACACAGATGAAGATAGAAATGATGGAAAACTTGAAGCCAGTAGACACATTATCTAAATAACCCGTGAACGTGAAATATCATCAAATGTGGTTTGGACAGTGTAAGAACTTTCCTGAAAATAGTACATACCGGAAATGGAAAATGTAATCAAGTCACACAAAAATAAAACTACTACAACAGGGTGAGAAATATATGAAGTTACACAGATTTCTCTGTTCCATCTTTCAATTTGTTTTCAGCTCGAGGTTATTCAATGATAATTGAACTAATGTATATAGCAGCTAATGTGTACTTCCCTATATAGGTGATGAGTGCACTGCAATTAAAGATGAGTTTAGTATAATAAGGGTTCTATAACTAAAGGTCTTCTGCTTTCTTTGCATCCCCAAATATATAATGGCTTATTTTAATTCTGAAAGTTCCTATTTTCAGACTGTTCTCTTGCTTGCCCTGTACAACAAGGACCATACATCCATACGCTAAATAGAGTGCGGTTATATGTATCCTCATCAATGCTGCAGGGCATTTAGTGCTTCACCCTACAATGCATGGTAGGGTAAGTAAAGGGTCAGGGAGATGGAAGATATTGTGTGCAGTAAGTATGGGATTTTGTATATCCCTATCTAATCACTTCTTACACAGCTGGGGAGCTTACTGCACAATGCTGAACAGATTTAGGCAGAATTACTCACCTTCTAGGATTTCCGTAACAGTATCATGAAAATACCAAAATAGCCAACAGATGCAGAAGAGTTTGTGGAACAAGACCTTCAACACAAAACTTCCTATACTTCCCTATATGAGAGGAGGGGATGGGAGGGGAGGAATGGGGGGAGAAGTTATTTGTAAACCGGCCTTCTTGGATTATCTTCTTTGGGTGATCTCACTCAAACAGACCGCAACAGCACACAAAAGGTAGTCGTACCACGCAAGCTTCACAGGGAGTTTGCAAAATCTAGTGCGCTAGCATTAAAAGTATGCCATTTGTCAATTCAGTTTCCATTGACTCAGGAGCAAGAAAACAGAGAAACAAATATTGCATCACATTACAGTACAGTACTCTGCAACTATTCCTAAGAAAAGACCCAATTGGCCCACAAAGTTTGCACATTTTGCTATTTGTTGTAAAATCTCAGACAACATTTGATCCGGAATGAGACCTTTGGCCATAACCAAACTGCCACCAGCGCCCCACTGCCAGGACTACTGACCGCATAACACATCGCCGCAGGTCACCTCGCCAGGTTCCACATGTCCTTCACTGTGCCGGATCTCCACAGCTACGGGGCACCTCAAGCGGCCTCTGCTCCGACACGCAGGACACTCAGAGAGGCCGCCAGCACCCAGGACACATTTTTTACATTTGTCCTGGCTGCTGGTTGCCATGCGCGTAGGAGCAGAGGCCGCTCAAGGTGCCCCGCGGTTGTGGAGATCCGGCGCTGTAAGACATGCGGAAGATGGCGAGGTGAGCGACATGTTATGCAGTTAGTAGTCCTGGCGGTGCAGCAGCGGTGATTTGGTCACGGCCAAAGATCCTAGACCAATTTGATCCTTGCTTTCCTTTCGCTTTAGATAGCCTTATATCCATCCCAACCATGTTTAAATACCGTCACTGTATTAGACCCTACCACATCTGTTGGGAGGCTATTGCACGAACCTACCACCCTTTTCATGAAGAAGCACTTCCTCACATTTCCCCTTAGCTGCTACTCTATCTTAAGAACTGCTGCAACAGAACTCGTTAGTGGAGTTATTTTTCGAGAAATGCAGACCTCCATCAGAGTTCGATTTGCAACATTTTCGCCTAAGTTTGCAAATTTGGCGCTTTATGCAGGGGGGGTTGTGAGAACATTATGGGGGGGATAAAAACCCAGAAAGCATCACACACAAAAATCACCACTAAGCATCAGCACTCTCTGTGCAAGTTCACATGGCCCTTTATACACCATTTTTACGGCTCAGCGTGAACCTTTGCGGAAATTTCGTGAACGCACGCAAAGCAAATTGGAAGACTTTGCACATCTTCACACTTCATGATTACAATTGAATCAATTCATATTATACTTGCAAGACTGATTAAGATTTCCCCATGAGAGCTTACTGCATTTGACATGTCTGTAATTACTTTGGACATTGAATGTTTCAGATGTCATATTTGGCAACATTGCCAACACGTCACTGCAGGGGTTGAGTTACCATCTGATAATCTATAGTCAGGGGCCATTATATACAATGTAGGATTATTTCATACATGGCTAATTCGATCCAGATGCCACGTTTTACTGAAGCCAGGAGATGAGTCTTACCCATATATGTCAAATCACATTTCATGATGCTTTCCAAGTCTAATGTAATATTTTCAGTAAGAGGTAGACCAAATGACATAAGTGATAAGTGAACGAGGCGTGCGTTTTACTGCTGTCCCACGACTACAGGCACAAATCTTATTTCACCACTTCCATCATATGAATATCTGAACCACCTCAAAAGTACAGTATAACCAAGTGTTTTTTATACGCAATTAGAAAATGCCTAGGTACGAATAGGTTGTACTTGATGGACATTTGGATTTTTTCAACCTCATCTGCTATGTAACAACTTGCAGTGTAATAGCTAGACTTTGGAGGCAATTACTTTCTATTAGTGTTAGTCTTAAACGGTAATTGCTTTGGTATAATTAAGGAATAGTGGCTGACTAGCCACTGCATAATCAAACAATGACATAATGCTTTATGATGTCATCCCAGTCGGACTGTTCATTGGTAAATTGCACGCTCATTATTACTAATATACTTAAAAATGTTAATAGCAACATACACCAGTTAATGCATGTACAGGCAGTCCTCGGTTATCCGACACAATGCGTTACTCAAAATGGCGTTGGATAGCGAAACGTTGTAAAGCGAAACACATTTTCCCATAGGAACACTGTTTAAATGAAAGGTTCCGTTCCTGAAGGCATTTTTAACACTAAAATTCACCAAATATTTTACGCAGGCAATAAGATATGCAGCACACACAAATTATATAGTGTATATACTGTATTTTATATATATACTAGCTGAGAGACCCGGCGTTGCCCGGGATGTAAATGCGTAATAGGTAGTATTATTTATAAATCGTGGAACAATAGGTGACTGTTTGTTGTAAAGGTTGGATAATAATATTGAAAAGAAAGATGGAAGAAAATGTAATACGATGTTGTATAAAAATGGTTTATTGTAACCACACCACAGTACAATGTATATTTTGGTGCCATAAGTGATGTAAAAATCTGAGTCGTGTGTCCTGCTAGGGTGTGAGGCGGCGGGTGGCGCGTGGGTTGTGAATGCTGTGTGCGAGTGGGGGTCCTGCTAGGGTGTGAGGCGGCGGGTGGTGCGTGGGTTGTGAGTGCTGTCTGTGAGTGGGGGTCCTGCTAGGGTGTGAGGCGGCGGGTGGCGCGTGGGTTGTGAGTGCTGTCTGTGAGTGGGGGTCCTGCAAGGGTGTGAGGCGGCGGCTGGCGCGTGGGTTGTGAGTGCTGTCTGTGAGTGGGGGTCCTGCTAGGGTGTGAGGCGGTGGGTCAGTGATGTCAGGGGGTAGGGGCGGGAGGCAGCAGGTGTGTGTGGCGGCAGGTATGTGTCGAGTGTAGCGGGTGTCTGTTGAGTGCGTGCAGCGGCTGTGAGGCGGTGGGTGAAAGGCAGAGGCGGCCGGAGTAAGGGCGGGTGAAAAGCAGAGGCGGGGGTGGGGAGGCGGTAAGGCGGGCATGAAGGCGAAGGGCGGCGGGAAGGGGAGGAGGGGGTGGAGGAGGGGGGCAAGGGGTGGAGGAGGGGGGGTTAGAGGAGGGGGGGGAAGGGTTAGAGGAGGGGGGGAAGGGTTAGAGGAGGGGGGGAAGGGTTAGAGGAGGGGGGGAAGGGAGGGGGGGAAGGGTTAGAGGAGGGGGTGGAAGTGTGGGAGGGGAAAGGGTAAAAAGAGGTGGAGGGGGGGGGGAAAGAGGAGCGGAGGGGGGGGTGGAAAGGGGAGCGGAGGGGGGGTGAAGGGGAGCGGAGGGGGGGAAGGGGAGCGGGGGGGAAGGGGAGCGGGGGGGGAAGGGGAGCGGGGGGGGAAGGGGAGCGGGGGGGGGGAAAGGGGGGGAGGGGAGAAGTGGTGGGAAGGGGGAGGAGGGGGGAGGTGGTGGAAAGGGGGAGAAGGGGGGAGGTGGTGGGAAGGGGGAGAAGGGGGGAGGTGGTGGGAAGGGGGGAGGTGGTGGGAAGGAGGAGGAGGGGGAAGGTGGTGGAAAGGGAGAGAAGGGGGGATGTGGTGGGAAGGGGGAGGAGGGGGAAGGTGGTGGGAAGGGGGAGGAGGGGGAAGGTGGTGGGAAGGGGGGGAGGTGGTGGGAAGGGGGAGGGTGGAGGTGGTGGGAAGGGGGGGGAGGTGGTGGAAAGGGGGGGGGAAGGGGGGGAGGGGTGAGGTGGGGGTGAGGTGGGGGGGAGGTGGGAAGGCGGGGGGTGGGAGGCGGAGGGAAGGCGGGGGGTGGGAGGCGGTGGGAAGGGGGGGGGGAGGCGGTGGGACGGGGGGGTGAAGGGGGGGTGGAGGGGAGGTGAAGGTGGGGGGTTGGAGGGGAGGTGAAGGGGGGGGAGTGGAAGGGAGGTGAAGGGGGGGGGTGGAAGGGAGGTGAAGGGGGGGGGGTGGAAGGGAGGTGAAGGGGGGGGTGGAAGGGAGGTGAAGGGGGGGGGGGGTGGAGGGGAGGTGGTGAAGGGGGGGTGGAGGGGAGGTGGAGTGGGGGGAGGTAAATGGGGAGGTGAGGGGGGGAGGTAAATGGGGAGGTGAAGGGGGGTGGAAGGGAGAAGTGGAGTGAGGGGAGGTGAAAGGGGGTGAGGGGAGGTGATGGGGGGTGAGGGGTGGGTGAGGGGAGGTGATGGGGGGTGAGGGGAGGTGATGGGGGGTGAGGGGTGGGTGAGGGGAGGTGAAAGGGGGTGAGGGGAGGTGATGGGAGGGGAGGTGATGGGGGGTGAGGTGTGGGTGAGGGGAGGTGAAGGCCGCTCACTCACCCGTCCGGCAGGTCCCACGTGGATCTGAGGCGGGAGGCAGCGTGTTGTGGCCGCTCTCCCGCTGTGTCCCGGGCGCTCGCTCGCTCCCCCGCTGACTGTAGCTGCGCCGGGGGGGGGGGGTATCGGGGAGACACTGACACTGGAGGGGAGGTGGAGGGGAGGTGGAGGGGAGGTGAAGGCCGCTCACTCACCCATCCGGCAGGTCCCACGTGGATCTGAGGCGGGAGGCAGCGTGTTGTGGCCGCTCCCCCGCTGTGTCCCGGGCGCCACCATCTTGGGCACTCGGCGCCGCGAGGCAGCCTGCCTGGCCACTGGCTGTTCCCCCGCCGGGGAGGGGTGAGTTGTAGCGCCGGGGAGGGGGGGGCATGTATATGTGTGGGAGGGGAGAGGTGGGAGATATAGAGGGGGGGTCTCGCACGGCCGCTGACACTGGGTGGGGGGGAGGGGGCGCTGAAGGGGTAATAATAGTGTGTCCGTCCCGCTGAATGTAGCTGCGCCGGGGGAGGGGGGGGTCGGGGTGAAAGCGCGGGAGACACGGGGAGAGGAGGAGGTGCGCGCGGGTGCTGCTAACTGTGAGCCCCGCTAATGTATGTAACAGTGTGTGTGTGTGTGTGTGTGTGTGTGTGTGTGTGTGTCCCTGTGTGTGTCCCTGTGTGTGTGTGTGTGTGTGTGTGTGTGTGTCCCTGTGTGTGTGTGTCCCTGTGTGTGTGTGTGTCCCTGTGTGTCCTTTGGCCCGTCACTCCGCCTCAGGCTGATGAGAGGTGTGCGGGGGCGGGCCAAGGGACCAATCAGATTTCCCCTAGGGACACCGGACATCCAGGCAGGCAGGCAAACATACAGTGCTTTCACTAATATAGTATAAGATATATATATATATATATATATATATATATATATATATATATATATATATATATATATATATATACATAAACAGCTTTTCAAAGCGTCGTAAGAGCGTTGGATAAGCCATTTTGGCGTTGTAAAAATGAACATAGGTATGCATTGCATAGCGTTGGATAAGCCATTCGTTGTAAAGCGAAGCGTTGTAAAACGAGGACTGCCTGTACAGTATTTGGAACAATACAGATCTTTGCAATCCTTTTGTAGCAACAGAGCCCATGCAGGCTCCTTAATTACTAAAATAAAAAATGGAGGATAAATCTTATTTACCCTAAAGCCCAGTTGTTGCTTAAGTGGTAAAACAGTTGTTTAGCAATCTACTTTTCCTTCTTTGTCATACTCTTAACTTTTCCATTTGCTGTTAATCCCAGAGACAGAATTACTGTTCAGCGGTCAATGTAGAATGTAGAAAATACAAGACAAGTTTAATAACTCGGCTCGTATCACTGCAACTTTGGAATTACTGCAGCCCTGCTACGTGTAGATATGATTCCCGGCCCAGGCAGACAGTACTTACTGTACACTGGAGGAATTTGCCATTGTGCATTTTGGAATAGGCATTGTAACGGGAATATGCCAATACAAAAGCAACTGAATTAAAAGCATCAATATTAAAAAAAAAAAGTGTACACAAGCTGAATATGAAAGCTGCCAGTAAATCCTTCAGGGTCATAGAATAAGTACTGTACATATTGCCTTTGGCTGCAAGCTCTCAATTATTAGTTGTAAAATAAGTGACCGAAACACAGCGGGGATGGTTAAAAAGGCATAAAGCCAAAAGGTCCATAAAAAGAAGGGTCAGTGAAGTGACGTTAATGGAGAAGCTGACGGCAATGCTCAGACAAAAGCTCACAGCGTTCGACAAGATATGGGAGCCCTGGTCACTCATCACGAGAGGAGGGCCCCAGTAGATACCACTTAAGGGAGCAAACTAGATCCCTCCGATTCTCAGCGCCAGTCCTGTATGACCGAAGGTCCCAGAAACGAGGCCTCCAGGATGTGAACTCCCCCCCCTGCCCCCCGCCCCTCTGTCCTCACTCTCCGAGGACCTCCTTTTCCAGGACAAATCAAGGTTGCCCTTTCTGTACCCCGAAAAAGTTAAAATGTTGATGTGTTAGGCTGTGTAATGAACCTGTATTTCACCTGTTGTACCAATGCCTAATAAAATTATTTGGAGAGAAAAAAAAAAAAGGCATAAAGCCACAGTGAGTTCAAACCGATCCGATCTGTGATGACAAATGAATAGTCAACGAGTTATGTAAAAAGAAACCATTGCTGGATAGGTTGGTAACCAACAAAATAATAAAGTCTTACAAAAAGCCTTGTATACGCCCATGCAATGCCCTTATGACATCATTAATATGACATAATATGCAGAGGCTCTTTGACATATGCTGTGTAACATTGGGGAGGAGGGAGGGGGGCGCTCTCCTGTTTACCACACCGGAACCAGGAAGCGATCCTGTAAATGCTAGAGCCAAAGTGCCTGCCCCTCCGGCACTGAAGGGATGGAGACACAAACCCATGAAACCTCTACGCTTTCCAGTAAATGTGTTTCGCTCTCCTTGCCCGGATCTAAAGGAGTTTACATTGAGTTGGACACATACATGGCTGTGCTCTGCGTCAGATGGGCGCCAGGAACATTTATGGTACAAACAAGAGCTTTATTCACATCCGTTGATAATGCTCCCACACAAAACAGACTTCACTTCAGACATTAACTTGTGCAAAATCATATGGTTACTGTGTGGTTCTTGCCCCGGTAGCTCTCGTTTCTTGCCCCGGTAGCTCTCACTCCTACGATGGGGGAGGTTCTTAGGCTTGTTTCCTTTTGTATTGGTTAGACTGGCAATCTCCTGCATAGCATTTATAATGCATGGTCAGGTGGGCCCCTGTTGGGACACACTAATCTCGGGGACTATTATCCCGTTACTGTGTACCACATTCTTCTGTGTACCCATTCTTCTGTGTACCCATTCTTCTGTGTACCGCATTCTTCTGTGTACCGCATTCTTCTGTGTACCGCATTCTTCTGTGTACCGCATTCTTCTGTGTACCGCATTCTTCTGTGTACCACATTCTTCTGTGTACCACATTCTTCTGTGTACCCATTCTTCTGTGTACCGCATTCTTCTGTGTACCGCATTCTTCTGTGTACCGCATTCTTCTGTGTACCGCATTCTTCTGTGTACCGCATTCTTCTGTGTACCACATTCTTCTGTGTACCGCATTCTTCTGTGTACCGCATTCTTCTGTGTACCGCATTCTTCATCCATACTTATCTGATCTGGAGTTTACAGAGGACATTTCGGTGGGGCCAATCCGATTATGCTCTGGAGCTACTACTATGAGAACTCCTGCTAAAGACATGCTTACGCCTCATTCTGCATGAGAACAATCTTGGGCTCCAACAATGTATATATATATATATATATATATATATCCTTCTATCTACAGCTACACCCAATGTTCTAGAAATCAGTTCCTTGGAGTTGCAGTAAGAGGGCCTCACTGTGAGTGATTTATATATGTTTGTGCATAAGGATACATCCTGTCACCATTTATTGTTTTTAGTTGAGGAACATGCCCTACATTGTTGGAGCCCAAGATTGTTCTCATGCAGAATGAGGCGTAAACATGTATATATTTATACATTATATAATATTTATAGATATATATATATCTTATACTATATTAGTGAAAGCACTGTATGTTTGCCTGCCTGCATGCATGCCTGCCTGCTGGATGTCCGTTGTCCCTAGCGGCAATCTCATTGGTCCCTTGGCCCGCCCGCCCCCGCACACCTCTCATTGGCCTCACACACTCACACCACCCCCTTGGCCCGCCCCCCACAACTCTCATTGGCCTGAGGCGGAGTGACGGGCCAAAGGTCCAAAAAAATAAATAAAACACACACACACACACACACACACCTCTCTCCCCGCTCCAAATCACCTCTCTCCCCGCTCCAAATCACCTCTCTCCCCGCTCCAAATCACCTCTCTCCCCTCCCCAGCGGCATCACCTCTCTCCCCGCTCCAAATCACCTCTCCCCGCTCCAAATCACCTCTCCCCCCTCCCCCCTCCCCAGCGGCATCACCTCTTCCCCCTCCCCAGCGGCATCACCTCTTCCCCCTCCCCAGCGGCATCACCTCTTCCCCCTCCCCGCTCCAAATCACCTTTCCCCCTCCCCAGCGGCATCACCTCTCCCCCCTCCCCAGCGGC
Source organism: Ascaphus truei (assembly GCF_040206685.1). Lineage (NCBI taxonomy): Eukaryota > Metazoa > Chordata > Amphibia > Anura > Ascaphidae > Ascaphus > Ascaphus truei. Next base: position 13,187,279 of record NC_134503.1, read on the forward strand.
ATCACCTCTTCCCCCTCCCCAGCGGCATCACCTCTTCCCCCTCCCCAGCGGCATCACCTCTTCCCCCTCCCCAGCGGCATCACCTCTTCCCCCTCCCCAGCGGCATCACCTCTTCCCCCTCCCCAGCGGCATCACCTCTTCCCCCTCCCCGCTCCAAATCACCTTCCCCCTCCCCAGCGGCATCACCTCTTCCCCCTCCCCAGCGGCATCACCTCTTCCCCCCTCCCCGCTCCAAATCACCTTTCCCCCTCCCCAGCGGCATCACCTCTCCCCCCTCACCGCTCCAAATCACCTCTCCCCGCTCCAAATCACCTCTCCCCGCTCCAAATCACCTCGCTTCCCGCAGCTGCCACGCGGCGCGTAAGATGGCGGACCCCCTTCCTCCCTCGCGGCGCCGAGTCAGACGGTGGCGGCGCCCGGAAGTACAGGTAGGTGTCGCTCCCCACCTCCGGCGCCAAACGGAACTGAGAAAGGGCGCATCAACTGAGGGGGGGGGGGGGGGGTGTGTGTGTGTGTGTGTGTGTGTGTGTGTGTGTGTGTGTCACTGTCCACTGCCCCCCCCCCCTCCTGTCCACTGCCCCCCCCCTCCTGTCCACTGCCCCCCCCTCCTGTCCACTGCCCCCCCCTCCTATCCACTGCCCCCCCCTCCTATCCACTGCCCCCCCCTCCTGTCCACTGCCCCCCCTCCTGTCCACTGCCCCCCCCCTCCTATCCACTGCCCCCCCCCTCCTATCCACTGCCCCCCCCCCTCCTATCCACTGCCCCCCCCTCCTGTCCACTGCCCCCCCCTCCTGTCCACTGCCCCCCCCTTCTGTCCACTGCCCCCCCCCTCCTGTCCACTGCCCCCCCCTCCTGTCCACTGCCCCCCCTCCTGTCCACTGCGTCCCCCTCCTGTCCACTGCGTCCCCCTCCTGTCCACTGCGTCCCCCTCCTGTCCACTGCGTCCCCCCTCCTGTCCACTGCGTCCCCCCTCATGCAGGGGGAGGAATCCATGCCTTTGACGCCCCCCCCCCCTCCCTTTGACGCCCCCCCCCCCTCCCTTTGACGCCCCCCCCCCCTCCCTTTGACGCCCCCCCCTCCCTTTGACGCCCCCCCCCCCTCCCTTTGACGCCCCCCCCCTCCCTTTGACGCCCCCCCCCCCCTCCCTTTGACGCCCCCCCCCTCCCTTTGACGCCCCCCCCCCTCCCTTTGACGCCCCCCCCCCTCCCTTTGACGCCCCCCCCCCTCCCTTTGACGCCCCCCCCCCTCCCTTTGACGCCCCCCCCCCTCCCTTTGACGCCCCCCCCTCCCTTTGACGCCCCCCCCTCCCTTTGACGCCCCCCCCTCCCTTTGACGCCCCCCCCCTCCCTTTGACGCCCCCCCCTCCCTTTGACGCCCCCCCCTGCCTTTGACGCCCCCCCCTGCCTTTGACGCCCCGCACGCACACACTGACTGACGCGCACACAAAGCCTGACTGACGCACGCACACACTGACTGAGGCATACACTGACTGTGTGTGCGTCAGTCAGTCTGTGTGTGTTTGTGTTTCTGCCTCAGACTCACTGACGCGCGAGCAAACACACAGTGACTGACGCACACACGCTACATGAAGCTGTAAAGGAGGGAGGGAGGGGGGGGACTGGATTGATGTGAATGGGGGACAAACAGAGAGAGGGGGGAGGAGAGAGAGGAACATTACATCCCGGGCAACGCCGGGTCTCTCAGCTAGTATATATATATATATATACACATACATGTATAAAAAGTGTGTGTATATATATATATATATCTCCCTATGATTACATCTCTTGTCACAGGACCCTACATCACATGAGGGGGAGGGGCAATACTAGATCCCACCCATTAACCCTTTACACTAATTAGTAGACCCCAGAAGTGGGGCTACATGCGTACGGCAGCTAAGTTCAAAAGTACATTTACTAAACGGTGATAGCTGTAAAAATAACTACCACATTTATTTCACAAGGTTTTAAGTGGCATTCCTAATAAAAAATCAGAAGGGCAAACATTATACATGGACAGCACAATATTCATAGTTTGGGTCATATGAATTAAACTTTGTAGCTATAACTCATTTGCTAACCTAAGACATTATGTATTAAAGTTTCCCGGCAACAAAACTGGGGCACACATTTTACCAAAGAAAAATAAAACTCCACTACTTCCAATAAAAAAATTTGGGTGCACTAAATGCAGCACTTTTTATTTGCACTACTTTTTACCCCTGTTTTGCTTTTATTGCATGGCCTCCCAAGTGTCTGTAACACGCCACAACAGAAACGCACAGGATAATACTAAAAAACATAGGCAGGTTTTGAAAAAGTTCCAAAACATAATCTTTGCTTTCAGGAATGCTCGTGTGTTTCTGTCTTACGAAGTGTGACCATCCAAAGTTCAAAAAGCATGATACTTGCATTACACATTATTGTTTTAACCGTGGCTTGACAGCAGAATTATGGAAAGATTTACTCCTTCAACAACGTACAAAATAAAACATCTTTTTATCTGCCAATTGTGTAACGATCACTTCGCCATCTTGAACTTTATTGAATTCAAACCTAGTCATAAGGGACCGATTATTTTATGCAACTTCGAACAACGTACTGTATACTGTACCAGATTCAGTACTTTGATGGAAGCTGAAGTATCAGGCACGTATTTTGATGGTGGCCAACTTTTAAACTTCAAAAGCATAAGAAAACGGCACGTATTTGTTTCCTGGCAAACGGCGAGTCTTCGGTATTGTAATGAACTGCTGACTTGGAGATGGAACAACTTATTCTATATCCATCGAAGAGTCAGATCAAGCCATTTCTGGATGAAATTCCCATTAAAGTCAATGGGGAATTTCGGGCGAAAATGACCTTAACAGCAATGTTGGCAGGTACTGTATAGAATAAGCTCCTTAAGATGTAGTACAAAGAAAAGCTGCAACATTACAATAAGACGAGTGTAGTAGTGGATGCTTAGGGTCTATGCCACAAACATAATCGCATGATTCCTGAAGCTGTAATGTAGGGTTCTGCGCGTCCATCACTGCCATTCAAGTCAATGGTGGTTGCTGCCAGATCGGAGTGTGATATCACACATCACGGCTGGATGAATCACGGCTGTTCTGACCCAAGCTCACTGTGGCAAGCGAGTAGAGGCAGGCAGCTTAACTCAATTCAATATACCAAGCAAGGGAATCTTCTTAGTTGCTGAAGTGTTTATTTTGGGCAACAACAATACAAATAAAAAGGGGGAAAGGTACTGAGGGAAAACACTGGGGGATGGGAGTAATTGAGGGGAAAGGGAACTAATATGGCAGTGGGATCATGCAAGATATAGGGATAGCTATTTTTATTTTATAAAAATGTTTTACCAGGAAGTAATACATTGAGAGTTACCTCTCGTTTTCAAGTATGTCCTGGGCACAGAGTTATAAAAGATACATGGTTACATTAAAAGAACAGGGTTATACAGTCAATTCACATATATTTCATGGACAGATAGAGTTGGAAAATTGGGTACAGGGGATAAAGGGCTGGTTAGTTTCAGATTGAAATAGAGCCGCTTTAACATCACCAAACGGCTCACACCCTTTGACTGCCCTTAGGCGGACAGCCCTTGGGGCAACGCAGATGTACACTGGGGTGGTTGAGATTCAATGTCGCTGTGAACAAACAGTTCTTTGTGTCCTCTTGGCTCATTAACATTCCAGTGGGTGACGTTGACGTCCCACAAAGTACAAGCAAATGTTAACCCTTAGCACGCTGATCCTGTGCAGAGGGGAGCAGCTCTTGGGGAGCCCCATCAGGCTGTCCGCCTTTGAGGCAACGCAGATGTACACAGGGATAGCTATAGTATCATGGATAGGTAAATTACAATGGCTTTACCAGAGGAGTAAGAGAGGGGACTGCTCCATGATGGCTGCTGGATCTAAAAGGAAAGAATGCTAGCTTGGACTAACAGGAAATACAGTCAGGCTGTGCCAACTAGCAGGGGGAGGCTGGAACTTCTCAACTAACTAAGAAATGCAGAGGGGTTGCCAGGGCAACAGACTAGAAGCTAAAGGAAAGTTACATTTGTTGCAACCTTACACGGAGGAGTGCTGGCAGCCTCCAGGGAAAAACATACAGAGAGGTTCCACGACAACTGCCATTTCAGAACATGAAAAATATATATATATTTGGATGTATTCACAAATAGGAATAAGATTTGTGGTGGCATAACCACCTTTACACTTGGCTGCCAACACACAATAACGTGTACTATACTGAAGGCATGATCTATATTGTCCCAACTGTCTATTAAATGTCTGTAAATATAACGTGTAACAATGTATTGTCATAGGTCAGTGCCCAGGACATTGAAAATGAGCGGTAACACTCAATGCTCAATGTATTATTTCCTGGTAAAACATTTTATAAATAAATAATGATATTGGATACGAATGGTCACTCCTTCAATTATTGGCCTCTACTGAAAACCCCTTCGGCAACCTTGCAAACAACAAATATTACACATCCATTTTTACAACATTTACAATATTTACAATATTTAACCCGTAAGGGTTTATTCAACAAAATGCAATAGCAACTACCAAATGGCTATTAGCAAGTGATAATAGCCATCACACCATAATGAGCAGACCACATAGAATTCAATGCAGAAGATGCTAAGAGATTGCAATCCATATAACGGTCAGACAAGACTGTTCAATTTATAAACTTACATTTAAAGCGACAATCCATGCCGTTTTTTTTAAATTTATTAAAACATTTGAATACAGGATTTAAGAAGGGGGTCTCCAGAGCTGAACCCTGTTAATTTCAGCTCTGGGGACCCCTGCTTCCGCAGATACATACCTCAGTAGTAGGTGCCGGTAGCCACGCCAGGGTTCACATTATGGCTGCTTTTCAAAACTCTCTGGCCTGCAGGCCAATAGGAAGCCGTGATGTCACACGGTTCAGCTTCCCATTGGCCTATGTAACGTGGTAGCTTTGTACTGCAGAAAGATAACGGCACCCCCTTCGGAAGTAAGTATCTGTGGAAACAGGGGGTCCCCGGAGCTGAAATTAACGGGGTTCCACTCGGGAAACCCCTTGCTTCAATCCTGTATTTAAACAAAATAAATAAATTTAAATGGCATTGATTGCTCCTTTAACGTGTTTAGTTGTGAAATGGATACGATACCAAATATAGACATCTAATATTTCCAAAGCCACTTGCTCATTTATGCCTTTTTACAGCATCTTAAATTATTTCTCCGTTTATTAATGTAGTAATGTCTTCGAACACTACACTTTAGGTATATTTACATTTCTAGTTTATCTTCAATAAGCAACTCTAAATTGCTTAAGGAGTATAACTTTGCAAATTGTTTTTCTGAACCGTGGTTACAATGTCATCTTTGTGTCAGCTACAGTCTGGAATTAAGAAACCGTCTAGTGCGATTTTATACATGTACCATTAAAAACATTTGGCAACAAGCATTTCTAAAGTGCCACTCATAAAACGGTCAAGTTAATATTGCTTTAAGATGGCAACAAATCATTTACTGTTTTGATTTATAAAAAGGATATCTTTTAGTGACACTCCTAGACGCCTGAGAAAGTACTGTAAACTGTAAAAAGGCTAAGAGTAAAAATTACTCATTTATTATAAGTTTATTTAGTGGTTCTTCCTTTGAATGCTTCTCACCTGGTTCTACGATACTTGTCGATCTCATCTACAGTAAAATCAATGTGCTTTTCATGCTAACCCACCTGTAGGACTACCAGCTGGGGTTCTAGCGAATACAGAGGAAAGAGCTGCAATAGTGCCTCCCGAGCTCTGGAAGAAAAATACACCTGATACCGCCAAACTGGAGGACAATATGTGGCGTTCCTGTAATAAGCCCGACCCCACAGAAGAGTGGCCTCTCCGGTCCTATGAGGATACGAATAAGGATGAAGATATCTCTTATGGGGGACCCGAAACGAGTCACACCCACAAAACACCCCATGAATGGTGGAGGTGTCTCTACTCGGTACGCACTGAAAAGTCAGCTCTCTATGATGACGAATGTGATTGTCAAGAGCGGGAGCAGCAGATCACCGAATATCTACGCCAGCTAACGCCACTGCAAAAGAAACCTGGCAGATACTGTACAGTGAAACTGCTGAAGTTTCAAATACAGACGGAGACTCCAGTATCCCTGATGGGACGGAGTCGTCCAACACAAAAAGGCGGAAAAAGAAAAGCGGTGCATCCCTTACCGTGGAAGGAACAGACACATCCGCAGATCTTGGAGAGAAAGGGGGTCCAAGATGCCCTGCAGCCTAGAGAAAATGGAGGATTCATCACGCGGATGACAGAATATCCAGAGGGCTCAAGGCAGAAGTCATGTAACCCAAAGAAGTGTTTGTCTGGTGCCAACAGTGAGGAACCATCAACGAACCATACCAGGGAAGCAGAGCCAGAACCAGTGAGTGACGATCCCTTGACCAGCCCTGAAGATGCACGGCAAGCTGCCAGGCATAACTGATCTGCTTCGTGAAGAATTGAAAATGGAGTGAGAAAATAATGCATAGCTACAGAAAACTGTGCTCGCAATTTACTCTGCGGCCAAGACTGAATTGGAGGATCTAAGGACGGTAATACTAGCAGTATCTAGATTCACCATGGATGAAAAGCAGAGCAAGCCTGAGAAAAGGATTGCAAACCTGAAACAGAAATATAAGGAGGCACTGAAAGATTACAGTCTCTCAGCAAGAGGTTCGCAATTGCCATAGAGAGTTGGAAGTCTCTCAGAATGAGGTTCACACTCTCCGCATAGAACTGAATGCCTCACACCAGGAGGTCAATAATTGTCACAGAACTGGAAGTCTCTAAAATGGAACTTTACAGTCTCGCTGAGGAGCTGGACATCTCTCACAAATCTATCTACAGCCTTAATATGGATCTTGAAGTCTCTCAGGAGCTTCACACCCTCAACCTAGAGATGTAAGTCTCACGTCATGAGACCGGGAGTCTCAACTCAGAAGTGCGTAAAGGGAAGGAGGACTACAAGGTGGCCCTGAATATTACAGAGACTGTAAAAAGAGAAAATACAAGGCTGAAAGAAGAAAATTCTGATTTGACTAAACACGTCAATGAAAATTAAGGAACTAAAAAATAAAACAAAAAATAAAGAAACTATTGTAATATGAAAAGTTTGAAGCATTGGAGCAACGCACACAAGCAGAGCACCTACTACAGAACCAATTGCAAGGTCTGCGTAAGCACCTCCAGAATGCCGAGGAGAAGCAGCGATCTCTGCAGGAAGAAAATCTGCAGACTGCTAAATAAGTACAAGTGCTGCAGGAACGTCTAATAACCAAGTATGTCCTTGCAGAACAGCATGAGGAACTGAAGACTACCCTTAGCCTCACCAGATCATCGCTGGAGGCCAAGCTTAGAGGCCAGGTAACTCTGTATGAGAGGGAGCATGAGAAGGTCCAGAAACTAGAGAAAGAGATGAGAAAGCAAGGTGGCTGCTCCATCCCCACAATTCAGTAGGCACAGGAGAAAGAGGCATGGAAATCGCAAGCAACGACGACACTGGTGATGAAATCTGCAGAGCTCCAAAATATGAAGGATACGTGGAAGCAAGCTCGGAGAAAACACATTGAAGAGATGAAGACCCAGAGAGGAGAAATGCAGGATGCACTAAAGAAACAGGGATCTCTCGCTGATGTGTTGAACTTGCAGCAAAGCCTAGAAGTGGAAGAGCTAAAGCTGGAAGCTAAACACATATCCCAGCAACTTGCAGACGCATATTGCTGAGCTCAAGATACAGCTCACCAAAAAGGAAGAGAGTGAAGAGGGGTCAGTTTGTCAAGTGGCCAGTCTGACACTGTGCTATGAGGCCAAGCTGGCCAATGCCCACAAATTGCTGAACCACATGGCCAATGAGAGGGCCTGGCTGGAGCTGTACCATGCCCAGGAGCAGCACGAGCAGCTGCAAGTCAGAAATAGAGAAAAGGAAACAGATTAAAGCCTTGCTCTGAGTCTACTGGGAGATGTGGAATCACAACGCAATTCCAAAGAAGCTGAACTGGAAACTGCATTGAGTGGAAAAAGAAGTGCAGAAGGACAGCTTCAAGAGCTGAAAACTCAAATAGCTATTCTTGAAAGTTCTTTAAGTGATACCATGAAATGGCACAAGTCTACGGTAGTACAGTAGAAATAGATTCTGGTCATCAGACAGAATCCAAAAGTAAGCTGACAGAGGCTTTGCAAGACCTGAGCAAGGGTTTCAAGGAATGGACATTTAGTGCTATATTGGAGTCCACGGAAAAGATGGCGAGAGAAAGCTATTTGCGGAAACGCTCTGCGACTGTCCCCATACAGTCTGCCTACAAAGAGAAGCTCGCCCGATGCAGGGAAAAACTTATGACCAAGCGGTCAGAAGACTGTACTTGGAAAAAGTCCTCCTCGAGCGACTGAGGGGTGCTGATCTCAAGGACCTTCTGGAGGAGACACTAATAACCTGGAGAAAGGGCTCCAATCCCAGCAGGACTGAGGGTTCTCGTTCTCCATCCACTCTCATTCAAGCCACAGAGATATCACGAATGAAAGGATGGGCTTTGGCTGTGGTAAATCCGAGCTTCCCACAAACCGGGGATGTATGCAAGAGGGACTTATCACGGAGAGAAACTGCCTCTAAATCCAGCAGCGAGCTGGTTAATTGCACACAGGCAATGAACCAGACATCACCTGGCTGATTAGGACTCTGAGAAAAGTCTGATGTGAGAAACAGGAGAGATTCATTGGCTCACATTTGGGCTGACATAAGGAGGAGGAGGACTCATGAGAGTTTTTCCTGAGCATACAACTATGCTGACAGAGGAAGGACCCAACTTATTCCTGGGAGCGGCTTGACTGCAAAAGCCTGCAGCTGGTGAACCAGATAAGACTTTCTTTTAAATTTGCTCCCTGAGAAAGATGATATGTGTTTTTGTTACTGGAAACTGGCTTAACCAGCCCGCCACAACTAGATAGGGCATATACAGTACTGTCTAGTTATTCTCCAAAGTTGAGTAGGTTTTTCTTTTATGTTTGGTGTTTACATTGTTTAAAGGAACAGGCAAAAAAGCCTTATATTAATTTCCCCCTAAAACAGTCTCCATTTGCATACCTCTGCACATAACTCTTACAGCCGAAAACAGAAATAGAGGGGGTTCCAGTTCAGTTTCGATCAGGCTGGCCGACCCGTTAGAGCACTCAGCTTGATTTCCCCTCCCCCCCCCATAGAAAACAAGCAAGGGCCTGTGATGTACCTTGTTCAGGGTCCATGCCACACAAGGTACATCATAAGGGCACTGTGAAAGGTGAAGGTTTCTGTTAGTCATTTAGACCCCTTTCCTTGAAGTTTCAAGATCACAGCACTTCTCAATCTCACCTAACTTGCAGCCCTAAAGGGGAATCAATCCAGCCCCAGACATTGCAGATGAGTCAAACTTGACAGGATAAGCCACTTCAAATGACTTACAACAAAGCAATGGAGTACAAAGAGGGGAGTGAAACAAGGGAGGACAATTCTGGATGAGGAATAATAAGTTTCAGAATTGAATACTCGTTTGCAAAATTACTTAAGTGTTGCTCAATTATCTGCAGGTGTCTCCAGCTCTGATAAAATTAATCTATCTGTATGGTATAGAAAAATGGGCTTTGCATAAATATAGAGAACATACATACATACATATATATCCATATATATATGTGTGTGTATATATATATATATATATATATATACACACACACACACACACACACACACACACACACACACACACACACACACACACACACACACACACACCGTAATGTGAAATATGTTAGTCCATTAAATCAGCAGATCTCCCCCTCCCTACACTCCCCCCAAAACATGTTTTTTTTTAAATCATACCTGTAGCAGGGAGGCCTCCTGTAGCTTATTCATGACCCCCCAACATCACAGAATCCCCCAGTTTCCCAGATATTTGTAGTTATTTCTGTGACAGATGTGGCAGATGTGACAGAAAACTGCAACTTCATCCGCTTTTTTTTTTTTTTTTACTGGAGGCTGGGTCAAGCCCTAATGGCACCATTTTATGTCCAGCAGGCACATATTCTGCAGAGTGCCAGACCCGAGGGGTCCCTGGACATTGCAGGACCACAGAGATCGTTAACATTTAAGCATTTAAAAAAGAAACCGCATGAACGCAGCATTAAAACAATACGTGGATACAAAACCCAATTGGCAGTGTGTCCAATGGTGGAAGAGCCAACAAATCTGATGCACTTCTCTGCTTGAGGCTTCGTCTATATTTTATTGTCTGTAGCAGGAAGAATTTGGTTAATTGTCATTGCATTGTAATGTGCTACATACCCCTTTGTAAATCAATAGGTTAAAAACAGTGATCACAATAGAAGCATTTTTGCTGTTCCTTACTGTACATGTCTGTAAAGAATCAACAGATCTACAGATGCAACCAGTTGTATCTCCAACCTGACGGCACATGTGCTGGTGAACCGCAGACCTAACGTGGAGCGTTCACAGCAAAGTGCATAGCCGGAGTGAATGGACCATCAGTATTTACACAGAGGTGGCCCCTGCTGCTGAATGGGACTGCCGCTGCGTTAGTCCTACCAGGCTGCATACGTTTGGAAGAGAGGCGCTGTGAGAGTAAATGGAAATCAGTCACTCTCCCTGCGAACTTCTAAAAGGCGGCTTTTATTTTTATAACATTATTATTGAAGCAGGGGGTCTCCAGAGCTGAACCGCATTCATTTCAGCACCGGGGACCCCGTGTTTTCCGAGTTATGGGGTGCCGGTATCTCCGCCACGTTAAAATGTGCCGATCTGGTGGGATATATAGATATAGATATATCTATCTCAGTGAAGGAGGCACTCCAATCACAAAAACGTTAATATTGGCGAGCCTGTCCTTTATTGCTTGCTGTATTATCCCGCAGACGGCATGCACCTAGATAAAGCGATTGATTGGTCAGAGGTGTGTGTGTTTTTGTATATATATTTAGACTACAGTCTTAGCAAGCTCAAAACCCAAACCCACTACATTGTGTATATATTTGGGTCCTTTGGAGTGCTATATATAGAAACCTTGCATTCTTTTCTTTAGGTGGGAAATTGCCATGTCTGAACCCATTACTAATCGACTGCATTGCAAAGACGACATACAACGCTATCAGATTACTAGGATGGGGTATACTGCTGGAACACAGCAACTGTATGGGTTTCAGGAGTTGTGTTAAACTCAGTAATGGGTCCTAGTTTGAAACGTACACAGAGCTGCATGCAATTACACAGTCTGAATTAAACTAGCCAAGCCAATGATAAAATTAGTCACTTGTTATAACCGTCATGGAACAGGGCAGCCACAGTGTGAGGTTTGTTAACATCCATTTTCCTCGCGCCCTGCCAAGGTTTACTCATCGTCTACACGATTTCCTTATATCCTCGGTTTTTACCATCGGCGCCTTTAAAAAAAAAAAAACGATGACTGATCAAACATGTTATATTTGCCCGGTTTAATGCTGTCAAACCACAGTACCACTTTGCACTATACATAATGAAATGTAAAGCTTTTATACAAGCTGCATGGTATTAGGTAGTTGTACGTTTTAATGGGAGTCAACATAAAACTCTTAAAATTAAATTAGCAGCAACAAAAATGAATTTATGATCATACGCCAGGGTCAGGCAGCATTTGGTACCATTTCTCTGAAATAGTAAATCCTTGGTTCTTTTCAACATTTTTATGCCCATAATTTAGTTTCCCCCCTCCCCATCTTTTCCTCTCTTTCCACCTAGTGAAGGCAGCACTGGAGTACTTTCCCTTAATGCACAGGATGGCACACCAACCATAGGGATTCATTTAAAAAGCATATTACAAAATGAGAGTCGAAGGCACATCCAGCACTGAAACGCATGCAGTATACACAAGATCGCGTGTGCACAGCCCGCAGGGTGGGACACATGAGCAGTTCCACATTACACTGCAATTAGATAACGGGGGGCTAATTGAAGGGCTTACACCTCAGGAGTACCTGGTCCTGCAGAAGAACACACACACTAATTAAAACACAATTTAGCAAAACGTGACTGAAAATTAGGGAAATCCCTTCAAAGGGAATAGGTTCAGTTAGAGCTCAGGCGGTACTTATGCAGCGATATGAAGGCGTTACAGTGGCTTGTACAGGAAACGGTTTAGAAAATTACAGACAGTGATGTGACCAGACAATTTATCAAATAAAAATGGAGTCAAACTGTATACTAGTGTAAAACCTACACATTATCACAGTGCAGACGCACTTACCAGAACGCCCTCCTACTGTCTCTGTACATTCTTCCTCCCAACAAATTCGATTGTAAGCTCTTCGGAGCAGGGACTCCTTTTCCTAAATGTTACTTTTATGTCTGAAGCACTTCTCCCCTTTATGTGTTATTTTTATTATTTATTATGATTGTCATGTATATATTACTGCTGTGAAGCGCTATGTACATTAATGGCGCTATATAAATAAAGACATACATACATCACAAAGTCTGCAGCAGGATTCCCCCAGAAAGTCATGGGATGAAGGAATGAGATCACACACACACACACACAGTGTACCCCGAAGTTTGAGCCACAAAAAGTAAGATCTGACACGAATTCTTATACCCCACAATTCTTTGATCTGTGAGAGTTTAGATGCCTCGACAGGCTGAGCAATTATTTAATTACAAGTATAATCAAGAAGTATAAAATACTCAATAACCCTCTACCAGTGATCAACAGACTCATGGTATCAGCCTCATTCTACTACGGTTTACCGACCGTTCACACACACAGATTTAGTGTAAAAAGGCTTCTTTAAAACTTTGAGGGTGAACTACATTTTCTGCGACTCGTCACCCCGTGATCCTAATAATGTCGACGTTTAGGCTGTGCACATGTTTCGAAGCAAATGGACCCTTTGATTCGTGCGCAAAAATATTGCACGCATTGTTTTTGTTTTGCGAAGATTGATCAAGAACGAGACACCCAGGAAATAAACCTATTTGTGTATGTAAATTAGCTTATGCTCACAGCTATCTCTCCCCATGTTCTACAGGTGAATGTTTTGGGAAGTATGCAAGTTAATGGATACCCTACTAAATAGGACTGACTCACTTTCTCATTACTGCAGCATCCAAGATGGATTTGGGGATTAATTTTAGCCCTCGTAAAACTTGCAATAAAATGTGCAAGTGTAGTTGGGCCAGATTCCCATGTCTACCTACATTTCCGATTCTGCTTAGGTCACACATGCTTACAAGTGACACAGCGGAAGGTTGAAGGAGATTTTCATTCAATTCCCCTTTGAATAATCTTGTAAAGTCTGGACTCAGTAAGGCCTTTGAAAGCTAACCCACATGGCACATCCACTTACAGAAACATTGGACGGTATTTCCTTAATTGTTTGATTATCTGGTCTGCAAACTAAACCGTATATTTTAAAGCCCCCGACCGCCGTTGCTAGAGGATTAATGTACATTGCGTAGAAACAGTAAACCTCTTGGTTGCCATACTGCATGGAACTTTTACCTTGCTATATCATGACATTAACTTATTCAAACACTACAAATGGTGAAATTAATTTTTTTTAAATCACAGAACTAAAACACCTATAAAAGAACCCTTTACTAAAAGGGTTCATATATTCCTTTACATTATCCTATGTAAAACATTGGTGCTCAACTCCAATCCTCAATCACCCCCCCCCCCCCCCCACCCCCACCCCCCATCCCCTCCTCCCAACAGGTTAAGGTTTAAGGATATCCCAGCTTCAACTGAGCCACCTGTGCTGAAGCTGGGATATCCTTAAAACCTGACCTGTTGGGGGGGTCTTGAAGATTGGAGTTGAGCACCCCCTTATTTAAAAGGGCTCTTTTCACATAGATTAGGATCTCCCAAACTAATCCACATGCAGCCTGTCAACACCTGCCCTCCCTGCCGGCCTCTATGCAATTCCTTTCCTCGTTAGACATTCTCTCACCTGGAACCCAATCCTTATTTGAACCTTGCTGTCGTATCGGATATAAAAAAAAATAAAAAAAAAGGTAAATGGTGTTCTTAGTATTCCAATATCAAAACCTACACAGAAAACGCTAAGTGTGGGTACACGTGGGAATTACAGTCTACTTAAAAGCTTCCCGTCTGCGGATATGATTCCCAATGGATTTACTTTGGACGACATCCAATATTACTGCCGGACACAGGTAAGTCTATTAGAAGTGCAATAGGAGATGCTCTATTAAAAAATAAAAATAAAGGGTATTTTTGTTGTGGGCAACTAAATAGATCGCTTTATTCTTCGCACGCTGTTCCTTCCCTATTACACTTCATGCTGCACAACTCCAAAGACATTTTCTGGGAGTATATAAAATTAATTTCTCTCAATGACAGGTGGGGTTGGCTGTATATTTATTACATATGATAAGATTTTAAAGAGAAATGTAGAAAAAGACCATTTTGTTCAAAAGGTGCCATCGTTGTGATAAAGTATCTGTCGTCGAAATTGAACATGTCGTTTTTTCAACCTCATCCACAAGAAAACAGTGCAATTGTCTGTGACACTTAAAGAAAAAATGTTTTTAAGAGATTGCACCCACCATTGAGTCGAACGGAATTATACGAAGATTTTGTTGGTCACAAATACTGTATATCAGATAAAGCCTGCAACACTTCCCCCCTCGCCCCCCTGTTTATATGAACCGATTAAATTATACTACACCTCATAAATCGAGCTTAGCCCTTTGCAGACGCACTTACCAGAACACCTTCCTACTGTCTATGTACGTTCTTCCTACCAACCACTTAGATTGTAAGCTCTTCAGGGAAGACTCCTTCTCTGAAATGTTACTTTTATGTCTGAAGCGCTTATTCCCATTATGTGTTATTGGTGTTATTTGTTATTTATATGATTATGTCACGTGTGTTACTGCTGTGAAGCGCTATGTACATTAAAGCGCTATATAAATAAAGATATACATACATACATACAACGGTATGTGTATCCCTAATCAGCAGTACAATGACACTGCAACCTTTATCGGACATGTCTCTTTGCTCACGTCCTAATGCCCACTTACATTATCTAACCGCAGCTCTCCGGGATGGAAAGGGGTTACAATAAATAAGAGACTCTTACATACACAAAAGAAAAAAATATTACAAATAATATATCACTGCCAGCTGGTGTGACAAAAATATGGCTGGTCCCCTTATCTCTGGAGTCCTTTCTGGTTTAAAACGGATTATAAACTTGGCCTGGGGTTTTCATCAGCACAGGTTCGTTACAGTCAATTAAACTCTAAATGAGGCAGATTTAATTAGATTCCCTCATGCTCTAAAGTTACATGTTTAATAAAAGGCAGAAGAATAGATAGTCTGTAGGCTGCCATATAATCCATTAGTCCCATGGTAATAGTCTGGCAAAGAGACACGAGATTGATTTATTCATTTATTTGCTTAGGTTTAATGTGTGACCACTTGATACTTAAAACACTCATGTCAAACTTTAGGAAATGTATATAAAAGATAAACTCGTTCATGTTAAAGCAAATGTGAGAGCTTTAATAGTCGACTTGCTGTACAAATAATGGAGTCTTTCCAGATGACGCAATGAGGCATTAAGAGGCATGTTCTGCAGTTCAGAAAACAGATATACAGAACCCCTGTGGCTCTCATTCTCTATGTCTATAATAATAAGAGTGAGTCGGTCTCTGTCAGGGCCAGAGCGCCAAGATCGTAAAACCTAGAGACATGAAACACGGTAACATTTCTCTGACGAGCAAGTCAGTCAGTGGGTGTTGTACCAGGTAGTCTATGCATCTGGCACGTGACACCATAATGCATATAGCCTGGTGGCAGATAAGGAGAGTCAGGTAGCTATGTTTAGACAGAAAGCATACGAAGAAAGAGAGAGAGGAAGTCAGTTGGTATGTGAGAAGAAAGCAAGAATGCTGGAGAGGAAGAAGACGACAGAATTGGAGACATCATAAAAGTATTAAAGGAAAGTGATCGGAGGGAGAGAAAAGGGGAGTCAGGGGGAGAGATAAGGGGAGTCAGGGGAGCAGGTGCAGGGGAGAGGGTCGCAAACTAAGTGACAATTGACCCTTTTCCACCCACAAAAAAAAAAACATTTGCAACCTCCGTGGTTGCAAATGATTTGCCA
The DNA here is from genome assembly GCF_040206685.1 of Ascaphus truei. Classification (NCBI taxonomy): domain Eukaryota; kingdom Metazoa; phylum Chordata; class Amphibia; order Anura; family Ascaphidae; genus Ascaphus; species Ascaphus truei. Next base: position 13,203,494 of record NC_134503.1, read on the forward strand.
TGCATTAATATTGCCTAATATGTGAAACTCTCTAAAATCACTATATTTGGGGGTGACATTCCTTGAAATTGCTAGACTCGCTTAATGCCGAGACTATAAAACCAAGACACACACGCACCATGTTTCTCTCACTGTCTGGTGATATTTAGCTGAACGCTTGCTATTTTGGAAACACCACTATCCCTTTGAGACATGGTGAATGTTTGGCCAGGAAGCAAATTTGGTAGGAAACAAATCCCACATGTTTTGATAGCATTCTGTATAGTTTTGCACATCTGTAATTGGGCGCACTCTCAGAATCTATCTGCTGAAAGTCAAAATGTTGCAAATCAGTCATTTAGTGCATTAAAATTCCCAAATCTCAAACACAACCTAAAATCCCAGTAGTTATACATTATACCAGGGGTGGTCAACTCCAGTCCGCAAGGGCCACCAACAGGTCAGGTTTTCAGGATATCCCTGCATCAGCATAGGTGGCTCAATTAGTGGCCCTTGAGGACTGGAGTTGGCCGCCCCTGCCGAATACAGTACATTAGCAAGTCAGCAGCTCCTCATGCACGATTTGAAGTAACAATCTATTAATTTTAAAATCCTTGAATTTGGATTTCCCGGATTTACAGGCGTGGATCTTCCCTCCCCACCCCACCTTGGTGGGATTACTCTCGAAGGTCTAAAAAAATAATGTTCTTGTAGACTGTGTTACCTTTTCAAAGCAACAATCGCAGCTCAAAATGATTCATTATTATTTTACATATGTTACCTGAATCAGAGAATCCCCAAGGGCACATCAGTGGCGCAGTTCCCCAAACTGGGGAAACAATATGGCCCGAAGGGTCAGGGCTCACTGTGGCGGCCAATTGAAAAGCCACAACTTCAGAGGAAGTGAGCGAGCGAGGGAGAGAGGGAGAGAGAAATAGAGAAGAAAGGATTGCTGCTTTATCAGACGCGCAATGAGAATTCTACAGGGGAGATAAGTGTCCCACGATGCTTGAAGACAAGATCTGTGGGATTTCATTATGAATCTATAAAGAACTCTAAGGTTTCACCACCTAAAACCAGACATCTCCCACTAGAAATTAGAACTACCCCAGACACGAACACCCTGAAGTATACGTCTTGCAATCCTGTCTAAGTATCCTGTATGTTCTTGTTACTGAACTACTAAACATATGCTATAGAAATCGGAAAAGATTTATGAACCTTGTGTGATACATTACAGCAGCAATCCTGCCCACGAGACATACTGATCTTATTTGCAGAATGCAAACAACAACAAAAAACCCGAGAAGGTGAGATTGCTGCTGGTTCACGAACGATGTGCGAGGATTTACACTGCAGACCCTCCAGAAAGAGGTTAACGAACAAAATAAACAAAAACACTAACATAGAAAAGATGCATGTGAACACTGGACGAGTTATAGGAGCAGTACTACTTTCCAACTTCTTTTTAAAATTATTATTTTGATATGTAAAGCGTGTGACAATGTTTAATTCTAAATTCCCACCTTATTTTAAATTAATTACCTTTAAATTAGAGTTTTACTAACTACACACTTATCACCCACTACTTGGGGTCTCTGTGTGCTATACATATCCGGGTGCTTTTTCTCAGTTTTACCCTAAATTCTTACCTAAGCTGACAAACGTTTGGTGCTCCTGATATAAATTTCTCAAAATCCTGATTGTGTGCCTAACATAATGGCTGCTTCAGGCAGTGTAATGCGGCAGCTACAGTGTGTACTTATATTACTCAGGTAGCATTATCTATTGTTACAGTTTGCAGCTCAACCTGCTGGGAACTTTGCAACAAATTATCCCAAACAGGAAAGTGTTGCAAAGATCTTGCACTGCTTGGGAGTTGGGCTATAGCCTGCTATAGAAATCAAGGGAGGCTTTAAAATTAGTTAAAAATGGTATTAAAAGTTGAATAAAAAAAAAAAAAAAAAAAAACAGGTCACAATTATTGAATACTACAGAACTGATTAAAAAAAACCCCCACAATATTTAAAAAATTTTACTGCTTTACGTGAAGAAAACATACCTCTGGTAGAATAGCTTTAAATACTGGCGTATCCATTAATGTAATCTGGCTCTGTAACACAAACAAGGCAATACTGTAATCAGATCAATAGGGAATGTTGTTGTGGAAAGAACTCATGATGCATGCATATATAGTAAGGCCACTTCCCATTCTATAAAACAAGAGTGAGCGTCATTACGGAGGACAAGTGTAATAGTTGAGGCTCTTATGTTATGATACATTGATATTAGACGAGAAGGAAAACCTCCCGCCCCCACTCACACGTTTTCCCAAACCTGCTCAATCACATATGTCCAGATTCCGGGTGTGTAGATGCAAAAGGCCAGAAAAAGGGTTCGATTTACTAAACGGTGCTAAACCATGGTGCTCCCCATAACCTATTCCAGGGGTGGCCAACACCAGTCATCGAGAATCACCAACAGGTCAGGTTTTCAGGATGTCCCTGCTTCAGCCCAGGTGGCTCAATCAGTGGCTCAGTGTCGATGAGCCACCTGTGCTGAAGCAGGGATATCCTGAAAACTTGGCCCTTGAGGACTGGAGTTGCTCACCCCCGCCCTATTCAGTGCAGCTGAATTTGTGTCTCCCCCTTTTTTTTAATTTATTTTTTTAATCAATAACAAGGATTACGTGTCTGCTTTAAAAAAATCAAATAAGATGTAAGTTTGTATGATACAATATGTAGCACCTAGCACTATTCCAACAGCTACCTCTTCTATACAAGAGGAGTCATGAACTGCCCTGCAAATATTAAACTGGTGACAACTATGAAATCACAGAGTAAAAATATAGGATGGGAGCTCTCATTGATAAAAATGTAACTAATAAAAAAATAAACAAAAATAAATAAATATGTATATATTACATACAATTTTTAAAAAAATAATTTTTAACCTGACTTGGCTATAGTTTGGGCCCAATTCCCAAGGCACAAATGTAAAAGTGCAATAAATGATCCTCTCTGTATTAGTGAGGCACCAGTGAAAAGCTGTTGTTGCCACAGAACTAGAACAGATTAAAAACGACATTGCTTTGCAGTTTGACATGAGAGATCTTCCCCGATTGGCAATGCACGTGGACTTTCAAAACTCAATGCTCAATCAACACCATGCAACTGAACTCAGGTGCTAGGTATTCCCAAGCAAAAGCAGAATCCCCGGTCTATATACCTTAATGACCAAAGGGATACAGAAGTCAAGTCATTTTTTCCCCCCAAAACAAAAAACTATTTGTAGCTTTACAGCGATTATTGGAAGAAGTTCAGAATGTTATCGATGCATTTGTACCAAGGAAGCTAAACAAAAACACATATATAAATACAGCTGAAACCCATTATAACGCGGTACTGTGGGTCCACATAATGAGACTGCGTTATAACCGGGATCGCGTTTAAAATCCGTTGTAGCGGATGGCGCTATAATGGTGTTGAGCTGTATATATGAAAAATAGAAAGAAAGCGCCCGCTCCTAGTGTAAAACCAATGGGTGGTTTTATTTTCTGAACAAATATAAAATGCGCACTCACAAACATCTGTTCAAAGCAGGCAGTTTATGAGTAAAACTCATGCTCCAAGTAGATCTCACGAACGTGGCTCCGCTGAATCCGACCTCATGTGTATCGTTTGGGGAACTCCACTGGATCTGCCTCCCTCTGTAATGAGTCCTCTGGCAAATCGACAGTGCTTGAAAATAAGTTACTCCTCCAAACCACTCATCCGGATTAGTAAACCGCCTCCTTCTCCAGCAAAGTGAGTGCTATGCTGTAAGCACAAGCTAATAGCAGCAACCCTACGCGGTTCTTCAGCTGAATGCTGAAGAAACGCATAGGGTCTCTGCTTTGCTTTGAAGGAAGAACCTATTTTCAAGCACTGTTGATTGCCGGAGGACTCATTACAGAGGGAGGCAGATCCAGTGGAGTTCCCCAAAAGATACACGAGGTCGGATTTGGCAGAGCCACGTTCGTGAGATCTACTTGGAGCATGAGTTTTACTCATAAACTGCCTGCTTTGAACAGATGTTTGTGAGTGCGCATTTTATATTTGTTCAGAAAAGAAAACCAACCCATTGGTTTTACACTAGGAGCGGGCGCTTTCTTTTGTTCTTTTTTTCAGGTTTCGTTTGAAGAGGTGGTTGTATCTGTGGAGGAAGCTGACAGTCTCCGGAGGAGAACCTGGGGAGGAATTTCATGGTTTATGTGAACTTTTCACGGCATACATGCTAAGTTTTCTGAACATTTTTTATATGTTTTTCTATTAACATTTTTATGTATTTTATTTAGTCCTAATTTGGCTTAAGCAGTTATTTACATTTTGTAGTAATTATTATTGGCTACCTATAGTCACTGGTTAATTTTTTGAACACCTCCCAGCATTACTGGTTTATTACTTGGTTAGTACAGTTAACAACTAGAACTAATTATTGAATCACAATCTGTGGTTATCTGAGACCGTTTTGGCCTAAGCGCAGTCCTAATAATTTCGTTTGTGTGTTATATAAATATATATGTTCAGGTACTTACAGCAAACTCCTCAGGAGTGACTTTTAATACATCAAACACCACTGCGTCATAACTTTTATTGGCGTAGTCAGACCTCCGGTCATCCAGAGAGTCAGAGCTGCTACTACCCTGAGAACAAAAAGAAAACGACATGAAAAAAAACGTTTCCTTAACACTTCACAACGGTTACATTTGACACGGCATAAAACTAGGTTCTTTTTGCAGGCGTTTAGTGCTGCAGTGTATGAAGTGTTGAGCAGACCATTTTACAAGTGAGAAGTTTACAGTCCATTTTGGAGACTGGTGTACAAGGACGTAAGTGATTCACCCAAAGGTCACCAGCACTGGAGCTGGGATATGAAGTTGGAATGCATGGTTACCACTCAACCAATCCTTCAACGGTAGTGATACATTTCAATGAACCAACATGGACCAAAAAATTCCAATTCAATATGCGTTTGTGAGTCCTCACAGGTCTCAAGCTTGTGAAACCTTACACAACTCACACAGCTAGAGAAGAGGTAGGAAACTTGGACAAATGACACCTGTGAATTACCCTCATGTTTGGTGCATACAGTATACACTTATCACAAGTGCAACAAAAGATTCTAGCAATCATCTCTCAATTATTACAACCCGAGATTGCATAGCATTATCATACAAATGCAAATGGCGATGACTATTCCTTAAAACTGAAGTCAAATAACCCTACTACAGTACATCTGTAAGGCCCAGGACATAGTGCACTCAGCGTCGCTGAAGGCGGGCTGAGCCGCGCTGAACAGATGCACAAAGCCACTGCATCTGTTATCAGCGCGGCTATAGTTTCTCCCTCCGCATGCTTGCTGATGCGTGCGGAGGCTGAGAAACTTCCCCGAGACAGGCAAGTTTGAAATTTGCCGCTCGGGGAAGCGGAGGAGCGGTCACTTGACCGCTCCCATCCAATGGGTCTGCAGCCGGTCCGGCACTACCAGACAAGACAGAGGCAGCACAGAAGTGTGTGCGCGCGCGCATGTGCATGCGCGTGAATATATTTATCAAAGTTGCACAATGTTAATAAATAATTTATTCTCAACATGTCTTTTTTTTTAATTTTGAAAATATTATATAATATACACACACACACATATACACACACACACACACACACACACACACACACACACACACACACACACACACACACACACACACACAGGTTCCGCAGTGACACACAAACACACAGACCACTTCAAAGTGACACACACACACACACACTGACAGCTACCAAGTGACACACACACAGTGATACCCGCCTCCCAAGCGCGCTTGCTGTCTCCTCTACCAGGACAGCAAAAAGCTCCTGGTAGAGCGAGCGGCAGCAAGCAAGAGCGAGCAGCAGCACCTAAGTGCTTACTATGTCCCAGGCCTAAGCGTTGACTTTCCCATACGTTATTAGACATGCTGGAAGTAATAGTTTATTATTGCAATATAAATTAAATGTAGTGTACAATTTAGAAATAGGTCTGAAATGTATGCACTGGCTATTCAATTCTTAGTTTTCCTTTCAACTTGGTATCCCTTGCATAAAAAAGACAGCATCTATTATGCAAAAGGTATTGCATAAATCAATATGCATGTTTATTTCTCCCACCCGATGTCCGTTATATACGTGTGGTTTGTCTAAACCTCACCATCTTGAAAAAATGCCAAAATCCCATGAAATCTACTTTTTATTGATTCCCACTTCAACATTTCCAAGATGGCAAATGTCTGGAAGTGGAACCTGCAGACTTACTGGAATTTACATTCAGGACAGCAAGTAAACCCAATGGTCAACAACATTAAACTCTCTTAGGTAGATTGTGGCTGGGAATCTAAACCGAGGCATTTAAACAGTCATGCTACATTAATTTGTGTGCTGACTGGTTTGAAAAATGAAGCCACTGTACACAAATATTGTAACCAAAATGAGATTAAATTGAAAGTTTCTACCAGACACACACACACACACACACAATCTCCCATGTGCTAAAAAATACACTAGTGCATTCCAAATGTTGTACGTTGAAGCCATGCTTTATAAGGGCACCAGTCTTGTGGCTACTGGCAAATTATAGGCTTTTGAGCACACGGCTAAACATGTCAATAGCACATTCATCATTCATATCTTTCAGCTGGGAGGATTTCTGAGGCTTACAGTAACAGTCCATAATAGATGCCCATTAAAGAGGCAAATCCAAGTGATGCGATTTAAAATAAAAAATAAGTTTGAAGCAGGGCGTCCCGAGAGCTGAACCCCATTAGTTTCAGCTCAAGTGACCAAATGCTTTCTGAGATACTTAACTCTGTAGGGGGGTGCCGGTAGCAGATCCGGCTGGGCTAGCTGGCGTTCTAGTAATGGCGGCTCCTACGGGCCAATAAAAAGCCGCCACATCATCCTTTGCAGCTTCTTATTGGCCCGCGTGACCAAGACCTTTAAACAGCAACAAGATACCGGCATCCCATACAGAGATACGTATCTAGGGAAGCAGGGGGTCCCGTTGCTGAAATTAATGGGGTTCAGCTCTAGAGACCCCCTGCGTCAAACTTTGATATTCCTTATTTATTTTTAAACGTTGCGCGGGGTAGATTTGTTTCCCCCCAGATTCTAAAATCTTTACACTTCAGCAAGAAATCGTTCCCGACACAACAAAAAGAACCAGATTATTAATCCTCAAAAGACATCTGCAAAGAGAGGAGAAGCAGGAAGTGAATCTAGAAACACTGGCCTGAAATCAGCAACAAATGTCTGCTAATTAGTTTAACCCGTTTGCTGCCAGAGGAGTCTGCAGCACCGGTCAAAGCAACAGCTGGCAGCAAACTGGTTAAAAAATCACGTTTCAACCAGCAAAAATACACATTGAACTTTAACATTACAGGTTTATTTGTAAAGATCTCGGCTAAAAGTCGGGGTTCAAACTGGTGCAAACGAAGTTGACAAGCCTAGCATTTAGGGGGCCCTCGGTTTGCAGCCTGGAAGCTTTGACAATTAGCCCCCCAATTCATTGCAGGCCCATGAAGCACTAGTGATAATGATGCATGAGAGTGTAAGGAGTTAAAAAAAATAAAACAACCTGAGATGTTGGAAGATGACAGAATAATGATTTCCCCCCTTTTGAAAATGACATTGTGCCGCTTACGTGGATCACAGGAAGACTCCCTGCACTTGGGTAATCCGAGCCCCTCTCTGCACAGGCACGCGCGGTTTTTTCCTTCATAAAGAACTTTCTTGCGTGCCTCTACAATAACGGTAATAGGTGGCTACTGAGAATAATTGGAGGGCAGGCCTCTTATTGTTGGCGTGCTCAATAAATCAATTTGAATGCTCAATTCCTTAAGTGAGGTTTGGTATGTTGCAAGTAGACAGTGATATTTAATACTGCTATGTACTGCAACAGTCTCTTCTTGATTGGCCATGAACCGTTGCTTTGTCATGTGTCACTGCAGACCGCATTCTTAATTTTGCAGGGTTTTTTCTGCTGCCATGAACAAATGACCTCTATTCGACGTTCTGCGTTTGCAAATGACTCCAAATTCTCTTTTGAGGGATTTCCCAGAATTTTCTGCGCTTCAGCCCAAACGTGACAACTGCAACGTGTAAATAATAATGCCACACCCCCGCTTTCACATTTACAGACATGTATGGCTTGAGGGCTCGTCTGTGCAGCAAAGTCTATGACTAAGCTGGATGCACGCAATGTAGGAACGGTGAAGGGGGAAATACAAATAACTTTGCAGAATGTACTGTGGGAATCAGTACAGTTCCCTTCGCGATACACGCACATCTATATGTAATAATAAACAATGTAATAATATACAGGCATTCCTCTCTCACTTCATCTTCTCCCCTTTTGTTATTGTCCATTCCAATCTACTCTAATCTCTTTCTTTACAGATAGATTACAGATGTCTCACACTATAAGGAAGAGGAGGCAGATGTATGCCTGTGATGTGATTTGCACTTACATCCTAGCAATAGGGAATGAATTAGGGATGTATGGGTACTATGTAATATATACCAGTTAGCTGGTTTCCTATATATGCCGACTATTTTATTTGACATTTATTATAGGGATGTTCATTCCTACAATGTATTGCTTTTGTCTTGACTGTGTAGGGTACTCTTGGAGTTGAACCTAAGACTTCTGCGCACAGAGGCAACACCCTGCTTACTTAGCCATTCTGCAGCTGTTTAGCTTACCTAGGCCTCAGCATCTGTTGCTGCTGCTGCCTCCTGAACCAGCCATTTCCTCATTGCCTGTTTTATGTACTTCATCTCCAAGTTATTTTCTTGCAATAAAGACCCACCCCATTTACCAATATAAATACTGTATCTGCTAGCCATTGCAGTCAGTGGATAGTGCACTGGTGGCCAACTCCACTCTTCAAGGGCCACCAACAGGTCAGGTTTTAAGGATATCCCTGCTTCAGCACAGGTAGCTCAGTCAATGACTGAGCCACTGATTGAGCCACCTTGTGGTGACCTGACCTGGTGGCCCTTGAAGAGTGGAGTTGGCCAACAAGTCAGGTTTTAAGGATGTCCCTGCTTCGGCACAAGGTGGCTCAATCAGTGGCTCTGTCATTGACTGAGCTACCTGTGCAGAAGCAGGGATATCCTTAAAACCTGACCTGTTGGCGGCCGTTGAGAACTGGAGTTGGCTGCTCCTGGGATAGTGCAACTAGGTTCAACCTGATGCGGCCAGCCTGTGTGTTATGCCTTGTAACCGGTTTTCCTCTGACCTTCTGGAATTCAGACCTCGTTTCCTGACCACATCTCTGCCAAACCATTTGGACCTTGACCTTGTGATTACCTGGTACGACCTCAGCTTGTCTTGCTACACTGCCTCGGTCTTGCTCTTTGAACACTTATATTTTCAATGTGAGGAACAATCCACACTTCTTCGTGATCAATACAGCTACATAGGAGGCTATGAAACACCTATTGATATCTAAACACATCCACATCCTTTGAATCTGCCACATTACAATCGGTCAAGGCTGCCTGACTAGTAATTGCGTTGAGGGATGATTTCAATCGTCCCGGAAGCTTTCGCAGAGGCAGGTGAGTTTTCAGCCAGGGAATTTGGCAAGATTAGTGAGGCACCCATCAAATCATAAGGGCACCGTGACCAGCACATCCAAATCTACGGTCCCTCTTGCCATATGAATTTGCTTTCGCCATTTACAGTTTGTATCTATTTTGAATACTGTAGTTACTTTCTGCCTTTAGAAAGTAACTATAGCTGCCCTCTAGAGGGGGTATTGTCTGCGGGACATCTAAGGCTGCGCTTATAGTGCCGGTGACAGCGGCGCGTCATCGCTTCAAAACAAATGTATTGAAGCCGTTGCATTCGCTTATAGTAGGAGCGACGCAACAGCGTGACAAATTGGTCGCCATCGCTGGAAGTCACTTCAATTTGATTTGTCCAGCGACCGCAGCGTGACATCAGCGTCGCTGTCGCTATAAGCGCAGCCTAACTCTCCGTTTTCTGACCCTGGGTGATCACCATGCTTATTTTTAATCTCCATTTGTGAGTTGAATATGTTTTTTTAGAATATCTTTATATTACATACAATATTAAACTCTGTCCTGTAACCCTATATACATTTGAGAGGCCTTCCGGTAACTTTGGCGAATTGCTAAAGACACCCAGTTTGCCTACATTCTGATTATATACCAAACTCTTTAATCTCTCTCAACACGTGAGTGAGATAATTCACATTTATCTTAAAACCAACCTAATCATTTAAACACAGTCGCACTATATTCCTGGTTCTTTTGTATGTCACATATTCTGAGAGACCCTTTTTGCCCCGGATTCCTTACTACTTTCTTCCTTTACTCTTAACTAAATAAACCATGACATTTAATTGTGAGCTACCGAGAAATATAGCAAGAGGATTCAACCTTGAAATTGTTGTTGCTATCCAACTAATGTGCCAACTGCATGTGTGCCAGCAGCTCCAGGCCGTTATTTCCATCAATGCCAACAACAAATGTGAAGATTTAGAGGACTGGTTTTTTTTTTATACAGTGGAAAATCATCTTACAGTAACCAACATGAAACCATAAGAAATCCTCATTAAAGGCATAGGTTTAGATAATGAAGGATACTTGGAAACTAGTGTAGCTATCATGCTTCAAAGCAAAACAGAACATACAAAGGCTGGACATTCGTTAATGTGAATATATATGGTATATGTGAGCTTCTGTGCCTGTCAGTGTTATTAATGTCACTTCACTGGACTGTAGGTCAGCCTAGAAACTACATTTCCTAACATGCGGTTTTACTGCCGCAATGCCAAATGTGGAGGGCAGTACTGCCCAGTGGAAACAAAATACACTTTACAAAACTCAATCTCTCTCAACAAGGATCCTTTTTCCTCTTTCAAAAGAACTACAACACGGATCCTGGTGCCAGGAGCCTGTAAGGGGTTACACAGTTTGTTATTTGTTTAAAAAACCCAAGAAGCTAAGGATAGTCTTAATTTTCCTTAAATCTACTTGTATGATTGATTCCTGACAGCTATGAGAAACACAGTATCTCTGTCTCTCCGGGGACTTGCATAGCATAGATTTTGTTAGCGAAGAATTCCCATTTGAGAGGGTATAGGACCAACCCATAGGATCCAACATTTCTCAACAGCAACTCAACGGCTAAAGACAGCGGGACGTGTTAAGCCTGCAACGCACATTGTATACTGTGCAGTTATGTGAATTTATATTCTGGAATGTATGACCCTTTGTCAAGCCAATTAAATACACTTATGGTATAATTAGATGTACATACACAAACAGTGCAGATATTTATAAAAAAAATTAAAAAATTATGCTTTTCAGAAAATATTATTCATACAACTTTAAAAAAAGAAGTTAATAAATGACTCGGAGTTTTACATACTCCTTGGCAGCAGTTGCCTCTACAAAGGCCAAAGTCAGCTTGTATTAATGTTTTCCCATAGCAGCTAGCAGAGCCTAAACAAACATTAGCACTGTACCTCTGGAGTGGCGGAGGTGACTGTCACACTGGCCATCAGGCCATTCCTTTTATACATGCTCCCCCTCGGTATATGCAGGAAGATTAGGTCGGCCTCAGCTGTTGATACACCATGACAAATAGAGAATACCTGCAATAAAAATGGACGTCCGTTAGCTTAACCCATGTAGGGCAATCTCTTTATGGAGGGATTTACAAGTCATTGCTTTGGAACAGGGCTCTTCAGATTTCCAGTCGGGCCAGATCAGAAAACATTTAGGAGTAGTAGGGGCACAAGCTTATTGTCATTTCATTTTAGATACATTTAGGACTTCACAATTGTTATATTTCAAAATGAATAACATCTATATTTACATTACTTTAAAAAGTGAGTTGCAGTGTGACAAGTTACACTGCCAAAGCAAGTAGTATGAAATCAGCAGGACCAGAGTTCAAGGGCCACATGAAGGCCCTGCGCTGGGCACCAGTAGAAGAGCCCTGATTTAGCATGCCTTTTGCAGGTTCTGTACATACAGATGTAGCCAACATTATTGATACCCTTGGCGCACTCAAAAAGGGTTTAGTAGCGTGATAGTTCCGTTCTACTCCTCACACGCACCATTCAAGACAATGGCCCCTTCTCCTGCTGGCCCCTTGTGTATGTCCTTCTGCAACCTCACACTGATGAGACCCAAAAGGTCAAATCAGCTGTCTGTGAGTAGGGCTACTGACTCTGCACTTCTGTAACGCAGGCTGTGGTGAAAAGCTGTGTAATACGGCAGGCATAAGCTAATGGGAGTCCATGTTAAAATGGATTTGAAGCTAAAGTTGTATCGGTGTGCTCATTTGCATGTCATTTCCCAGAATCCCTGGCTGCAGTGGAAGCATTGTATGCTAGGAGATAATAGGGAAAGGCAGGGTAGCAGACCTGTCTGTCTACATACATACACACACATCTTCAGGCACTGGAACCTTAAAGGCTATTGGCTTGATTGGGCAGTAAGGGGTCTTCCAGCATCGCAGGTTGCCTTACAGAAGTCTGCTTAGTAAATATGGGTCAAAACGTCCGTTCATTATACGTTTCATCCATTTGGAACTTTTTTTGTAACACTGTTTTCCGAGGAATAGAAACGATCATAATTTATTTTGTATGGGGCCAAGATCTGGAAAAACACAGCCACTCAAACAATGATGTGTTTGCTGGTTATTAGGTATGGTAAGATTACGTTATCACAAAGATATTAGCGCCAAGATATTTCCGTATTTTTTTAATATCAAAACAGCCAGTGTTAAACAAAACAAAACTTGTGCAACAAGTTACTCGTTTCTCCTAAACTAAACAGCCCTTCAGTGCTAGAGGAACGTATAACCCACGGCACAGAAATGTGTTTCATCCAAGTGACATCCAACATTAATGGGCCAAACTATTACACACAAACATTTCTGCATGTCATATGGCAGCATCACAGATTGATGGGATTCCCAACCCGAGTTCAGAAAACACATTTCCAAATTAGTATTGCAACACTGATAGATAGCCGATGGAAACATATTGTTTCCAACTTAAAAACACGGAATGCCAATGGTATTCAAAGAATTGGAGTAAACATGTTTACAACTCCAGCAAGTCTTGCTTGCTTTGTAATGGATAATGGGAAGAAGATACTGAAATAAGAAGGTTGGATAGTGTGACCAGCAGTTTCTTTTACCCCCCTCCCCACATTAAAATCTTTAATAAAATGGACAAATAACAAAAAAAAATGAATTTGTGAGTTGAGCAGCACAGATTGATGCTTTAGGCCTCGGCCAAGCTCCCCGCTGGCGTGCTGAGGCTCAGGGAAAGCGGGCGCTTTCCCTGGGCTTAGACAGCGCTCCGTCAGGGGGGCGGGTCGGGGGCGGGCCAGTGACGTCACGGAGCTGGTTCGCCCTCATTGGGCGAACCGCTCACGTGACCGGCCCTGCGCTCCGGCGAGCGCTGAAATGTAAAATTCTGGTAAGACCTACGCTTCCGCGCACGCTTGCGGAAGCGTAGGCGAGCCCCTACTAAAGCCGCTCTAATTGCGGCTGTAGGGGCTCAGTGCCGAGCGGAAGCGCGGCTCCGCCAGCAAGCAGCAATCCTGGACGAGGCCTAAGTTATAATGTACATTAATGCGGTTATCGAAAATGAAAGTGAAAATTAGCATGATGCACATACAAGAACACAGTGTTATCATCGTACCAACAGGAAGGTAAACTCCCAATGTTACAAACTAGATTTGCCCTTTTCTCGTGGTTCCAGGATTGGTTTATAGTGGTCAGATAAGCGGCCTCTTTTCTGATTTTAACAGCTTCCTATAACCCCACTTGTGTTTGAATCGTCATTTATACACCGAAATCTCAGCGGAATCTTAGGCCTCGGCCAGGCTCCCTGCTTGCTCGCTGAGGCTCAGGGAAAGCGGGTGCTTTCCCTGGCCTTGCCTTGCGGTTGCTTACCGCACGCGCTGTCAGGGGGCCGTCAGGGGGCGGGCCAGTGATGTCACGGAGCTGGTTCGCCCTCATTGGGCGAACCGCTCACGTGACCGGCCTGTCGCGCCGGCAAGCGGGGGGATTTTAAATTCCCCTAAGACCTGCGCTTCTGCGCGCTTGCGGAAGCGTAGGTGAGCTCCTACTAAAGCCGCTCTAATTGCGGCTGTAGGGGCTCGGTGCTGAGCGGGAGCGCGCGTTAGCGCGCTTCCGCCAGCAAGCAGGGAACATGGCCGAGGCCTTAGATACCGGATAGGGACATTGTAAATGAATTCATTTCTAGGAGTGTGGAATGTTTTTAGGACAGAAAGCTTTCTTTTAATGTTCTTTCATTTCCTGTAGGGATTGTGGCTTTAAAGAAACAATCCAAGTCTTTATGTTCTTATTTTTTTTTTAACATAGCTTGGAAGCAGGGGGCCTCCGTAGCTGAACCCCATTAATCTCAGCTCCGAGGACCCCCTGCATTCAAAGATACAGACCTGCGTAGGGGGTGCCGATATCACAGCAATGTTTAAAGCTCCCGCGTCACGCGGGCCAATAGGAAGCTGAGCCTGATTACGTCACAGCTTCCTATTGGCCCGCAGAGCTCAGGAGCTTTGAAACTCCGCCATTACGTGAACCCTGCAAGCCGAGCGGCTACCGCCACCCCCTACGGAGGCAAGTATCCCCGGAAGCAGGGGGTCCCCAGAGCTGAAATTAATGGGGTTCAGCTCCAGACACCCCCTGCTTCAATCCTATGTTTAAAAATAAATCACCAAACAAATTGTGCACTTGCTTTGCAGATTTAAGCTGTTAGGTGTCTCAAAAAATTGCTCAATAAAAGAAAATGTTTTCAAATGAAATGTGTTTGGAAATCGTTCATCTCAATAACCCAGACTAGTCACCAGTGCCGTCAGTACCATTTAGAGAACCTTGAATTACAGAACTGAAAAGGTATCTTGATTCATAGGCCTCCACTCAGCAAGTGCATAATATTAATATTTGTTTATTATATGGCGCTGACAGTGTATGCAGTGCTGTACATAGAAATCTGCTGGCACAATGAGTCTCTGTCCCATGGCTTTTACAACCTAATTTTGGTGTCGGGTGCATGGGGAGATAAAGTGACTTGTCAAGGTCACAAAGAGCAGACACCAGGCATCCCTAATTCAAGTGCTTTGTAGGGGCTACTTGGCGACCGTGCCATTGTAAGGGATGTCGTCCACGTGCTCTACCGGTAGAGAAGACCACTGCACAAAAGTGTTATTAACCCCTATGCTGCCCTAGTACAGTGGTGCTCCTGTCTTCAAGACTCCCCAACAGGTCAGGTTTTCAGGATATTCCTGCTTCAGCAAAAGTGGCTCAATCAGGGGTTCAGTCTTCAAGTGACCCACCTGTGCTTAAGCTGGGATATTTAAGCTGGGGGCTCTTAAGGACTGGAGTTGAGCACCTAAGCCCTAGAGAACCCTCAGAAAGAGAAGACCATTTACATAACAAATGTTCACACATTTCAGATGAGACCAAACAGTCCACAATTAGACGTGTGCCCACAGGCTCGTGGCCTTAATGAACAGGTGCAATTTTATCTGCAACAGTTTTTAGAAAGCTGGGCCTCCCACACCTAGCTAAGGACTGTTCGCAGCTGGCTCGCCGACTACTCACTAAATCATATCTCCGGGATTGAGACATGCTGTGCTCTTTTCGGGGTCTCCTGCAATGCTGTAATAATGACCACAGGGTAAGCACTGTACTGACTGTGGTTGCAAAAATGAAGCTATTGTCCCCACTTGATGCAAAAGGCCAATAGTCTGCAAACGTCTCTGAAAAGTATGTTGTCTAAAGTACCTACGAGTTAATAAATAACTACATGAAAATGTCAAGATGCATAAGGATTTTGAGCCATTCGCCCAAACACTGTAGCAATTTCTCGTTTAACCGTTGGCGAAAAGCAGAAATACTATTTGTTACCTTACCCTTACTACATTAAACTGTGTGCTTGGCAAATCTGGAGTAGAACAGTGTAACGCAGTGAAAACTCCTCATTGTTACCTAAACCATTTGGCTTCAGATGAGTAACACAAATATTTATCCAAAGTCATCTTGGGTCAAAAACTGGTCAAGACGACTGCCAATAGAACGATCATATTTTAGTTTATTTTTACTGATGCGGATATCTTGTATGGCTTCCCAATGGCGCCACCTACCGTCTGTAATATGCAGGAGAACATGCAGAACACAGTCTTCTGTATATTTCTGGGATACTAGTGCCTCATCTCTGTACAGAAAACAATACCTTAAGGGAAGCCACAGAATACAGGGTTTCACAAAAGCGTATAAAAACATTGATGGTCTAACTTTGTGCATTCAAAAATATTCGCTGGAATGGCAAAATCAGTGACTGTTCTACCAACGTCATTTTAGTGAACAGTCCCCAAAAACGGCTGAGGGGAACCAGTATGACAAGAAAGTTTGCATGTGGTCCCTCAAACGTCAGATCAACCACCATTTCCATGAGTGATTTTGTCCCACTAATCTCCTGCTCCATTTAGCAGAACCATAATAAGAAAACAAAAATCATACAAACCCAAACAACTGAAGCAGACGTGAACCAGATCAGCTGTGCTGACAAGTGACATTGTACCCATTCATTCATGTTGTATAGTCACTTAAAAAAAGAACACGTGTCCCTTGAACAGACTAAGTACATTGTATTAAGGAGAGAATCGGCTTAGCAGCGCAAAAAACTGTGTGCAAACTAGAAACACCGTCACAGCTCAGATCTGGCAGACATTTCAGACAGTCTCTGGCCGCTTCTTTTTTGTATCTTGGTAGCTGAAGATTGACAAGTAAAGTCTATTCTAGGTGCTTCTCGATTAGAGACCTTGATAGAAACCAACAGGTCAGGACAGCTCTGAGCTAAGCAAGTTAGCTCAGTGATAACGAGAGCTGGGGTCATTAGTAAGTTAAGGGTTAATTATTATAATTATTTTTTTTAAGTGGTCTGTCGGTTGCTCATGAAGACTGAACATGGTGAACTTCACTCTAGTGCAGGGGTGGCTGACTATAGTCCTCAAGGGCCACCAACAGGTCAGGATTTAAGGCTATCCCAGCTTCTGCACATGTGGCTCAATAAGCTCAGTCTTTGACTGAGCCACTGATTGAGCCACCTGTGCTGAAGCAGGGATAAAAACCTGACCTGTTTGTGGCCCTTGAGTTCACCTCCCCTGCTCTAGATTCTAGTCTTGTTACCATAGAATATTTGATGAATGCCAAGTGGCACAGTGCCCTCACGCAACCTTTACACATGTCAGTGTAACACATTTTAGCATGTAATGATTAGTGTAAATGGGTAGTTTGTAAAGTCAAGATATAAACGTTAAACTTAAATATTAGAATAGTCTCATCTTGCATGTTGGTTGCTATATATTGTCAAATTAGCTAAATTATACGGTTTATTTGTCCCTTTTACATTTGTCACTGTGTGCAGAAGAACAAAAGGTGAATGCTTACCCATGCTGTAGATTTATGATGAGTTGTAAATCCATATATTCATACGATGCAGGGCATTTGGGTACCACTCTGGTTGCCAAGAGGGCAGGTTCTGCAAAAATAAAAATAAGCGTACATACTGTAAGTTTCAACCTGTAATTTATTTTTAAACTAAACTGATACACAACACATACATATCTATAAATCAATCTTTGTCTCTCTCTATAAGAGGGATGCGCAAACTGGGGGGCGCGGCGGATGCAGAAGCACCCCACTCTTCCCCAAGGCATTTAAATCAAATGTATATACACACACAGACATATCCTAGTTCAACTATTAATTCAGCAATAGTATAACCATTCAAGAAGGTCTGCACCGATTGTTTGACCAAGGACTTGATGGTGATGAAAGTATGAAGAAAGGTTTAGTGTGCCTGAGCAGCTTACAATTTGTTTGCTGGAATGCCACCACACCACACATCAACACAGCTTCATAGGCAACTTTCCGGGAAGTGCTAAGTACTGCTTTCTGAAGAATAAAATGCTTGTCAACAGATTCCCATAAAACCTTCAGTTCATCTTTCATTTGGAATTCAATGTACTTTACTTGAGATTCAGTGCCCAGCGTCTGTTTCTTTTCATATTCTGCCAATAGGATGCATCTTAATACTGTAAATCCCAGCAGGAATACCCACTCAAACAATGTAACGGTGCAGAATACCCACTCACAAACAATGTAACGGTGCAGAATACCCACTCACAAACAATGCAACGGTGCAGAATACCTACTCACAAACAATGTAACGGTGCAGAATACCCACTCACAAACAATGTAACGGTGCAGAATACCCACTCACAAACAATGCAACGGTGCAGAATACCTACTCACAAACAATGTAACGGTGCAGAATACCCACTCACAAACAATGTAACGGTGCAGAATACCCACTCACAAACAATGTAACGGTGCAGAATACCCACTCACAAACAATGTAACGGTGCAGAATACCCACTCACAAACAATGCAACGGTGCAGAATACCCACTCACAAACAATGCAACGGAGCAGAATACCCACTCACAAACAATGCAACGGAGCAGAATACCCACTCACAAACAATGTAACGGAGCAGAATACCCACTCACAAACAATGTAACGGAGCAGAATACCCACTCACAAACAATGCAACGGAGCAGAATACCCACTCACAAACAATGCAACGGAGCAGAATACCCACTCACAAACAATGCAACGGAGCAGAATACCCACTCACAAACAATGCAACGGTGCAGAATACCCACTCACAAACACTGTAACGTGCAGAATACCCACTCACAAACAATGTAACGGTGCAGAATACCCACTCACAAACAATGTAACGGAGCAGAATACCCACTCACAAACAATGCAACGGAGCAGAATACCCACTCACAAACAATGCAACGGAGCAGAATACCCACTCACAAACAATGCAACGGTGCAGAATACCCACTCACAAACACTGTAACGGTGCAGAATACCCACTCACAAACACTGTAACGGTGCAATCCCACATAATCTGACCGCTGCTTTTCCTAGGGGGCTCTGAATGGGGGTTGTCAATCAAGTGTTTTCTTCAGCCTTATCCCACCCTGTCCTTATAAGAGACCCAATAAAAAGATAAGGGGAGGTGGGGGGACGGCGGGGGGGAGAGATCTGGCTGTACAAGCGCTTGCTGATCACAGTGACATCACACACAAGGGAGCAGCCAGAGGAAATCACACCCTCCCAAGACTCGCTTAAAAAAATATATATTCAAAATACTTATAGGTGTTAGATTTGGGTAAAAATGGATCATTTGCCCTGATGAGATCTCTTAAAACAGCAATACTACATCCCCCCTTTGTTTTCTTAAACGTCTCCAAAACCGGTCGCTTTTTCCTCCGCAATATTAGAAAGATACGCCCTTTCCTCTTTTGCTCCACTACTAAAACTCTGACACAGGCCCACATTCTCTCCCGTTTCGACTACTGTAACCTCCTGCTGTCCGGCCTTCCTGCCTCTCACCTGTCTCCCCTACAATCTATCCTAAACGCTGCTGCCAGAATCACTCTACTCTTTCCTACTGTAAATCTGTCTGTGTCTCCCCTGCTGAAATCCCTCTCCTGGCTTCTTATCAAATCCTGTATCACACATGCAATTCTCCTCCTCACTTTTAAAGCTTTACATTCTTCTGCCCCTCCTTAATTCTCATCCCTAATTTCTCGCTATGCACCATCCCGACTCCTGCGTTCTGCTCAAGGATGTCTTCTCTCTACCCCCTTTGTATCTAAAGCCCTCTCCGGTCTTAAACCTTTCTCACTGACTTCCCCACACCTCTGGAATGCCCTTCCCCTCAATATCCACCTTTAAGACCCACTTGCTTAATGAAGCATATGAGTAGCACCATGGATAATACTAGACACGGTATATAAAGCTTGGCCCCCTGCAGAAGCACTTACCAGAATACCCTCCTACTGTTTCTGTACGTTTCTCCTACATACCAATTAGATTGTAAGCTCCTCTGAGCAGGGACTCCTCTTCCTAAATGTTACGTTTGTCTGGAGCACTTATTCCCATGACCTTTTATTTATATTATTTGTTATTTATAGGATTACCACATGTATTACTACTGTGAAGCGCTATGTACATTAATGGCGCTATACAAATAAAGACGCACAATACAATAGTATATGTACAGCATGTGACTTCTACATTCTTACCTAAACTGGCAATCTGTTGGTGCTCCTGTT
The DNA here is from genome assembly GCF_040206685.1 of Ascaphus truei. Classification (NCBI taxonomy): domain Eukaryota; kingdom Metazoa; phylum Chordata; class Amphibia; order Anura; family Ascaphidae; genus Ascaphus; species Ascaphus truei. Next base: position 13,223,766 of record NC_134503.1, read on the forward strand.
ATAAAGCTTAACAAACCTGATTGCGTGCCTAACAATGACCACCTAACTTACTGCTGCAGTCTGTGAAATGCTGCAGCTGATATGTAACATTATATTACTAACACATTATTGCTACAGCTTTCAGAGTAATAGACATATTGTATTTGGAACACAGCAACAGATCTGTTTGTGATACTTTGTTGCCAAAGGGCCGAGTTAAAAAGGTGCGTGTAAGAGCCTGTTTCAAAAGAGTAAGTGAATATGACTTTCTAAATTGTTGCTGTAGCAACCAAAGGATGATCAGTACATTTTTAAAAAATCATTAAAAATGGCATTAAGAGTTTTAAAAAATACAGACAGTATTATTTAATACTACAGAACAGATTATTTTTCACGTTTTGCTGCTTTAAAAAGGTCAGTGCAACGAGTTCACTTTGGTCTAACGAGGGATTGCCCCTTTAAGCAATACAATTTTCTTGTGGAAAACCCAATTAACCTACAAGAAAAACTGTACTGAAATGTATTACGATATATATATATATTCTAGAGTTGCCTACTTATGCTGTGCCCAATAATCCTATTTAGGGTAATATTTACTAAGCAGTCTACTGCCAAAATGCACCTTACGGCGATAAAAAACATCTTAAAGCAAATACATATAAGTGGCAGGTGGGCCTTCGTTTTGGTCCAACTTGAACCATGCATATTTTAAACAAACTCAAGAGCACAGTAGAGAACAGTATTGCTCCTATTGTATTCGGTCTCCCATTATTCAACTCTGATTGTGAGCTCCATAGGGCAGGGACATGGTCATTCCGGGGTTAATGACCTTGTATAACTTTGTATATTATTTCCTTGTACCGTCTGCATTGCAGTATAACTCAAACCAGCAAATGTAAAACAGCACACATTATGAAGAAAAAGATTATTGTACAATCCATGTTTTGGTGCAAAACGACAACTTCATCAGAACTTAACATCCAACAGTGTCAGTGGGGATATATACAGTGCTCTCAAACCCTAGAACACCCGCCAAAAAAAACCAAACACCGCTCCCCCAGGCCCACTCCATGACGTCATTGATAAGGGCTAATACTAGGAGCAAAAGCTAAGCAAACTTATTATGTCTGAAGGGGGTCATAGAAACTATATATGGGAGAAGAGATGCCAAATGAGCAGAAGACAACTGAATAATTAAATGGGAGCACCTGGAGTAAGAAAATCAGGACATGAAGCAGAAACGCTTCAACTTGCAATTACATTGCTGCACCAACACTGTAGCTCTCCAGATAACGCGTGCAATGGGTGGACCCAAACGTATTCCACTGAACCCGTTCATGCTACTCTCCTTGAAATTCACTGAGCAATCGCGGCTATGATTATCACATGATCTGGTGTTAACCCTTTCCCTGCTAGAGGGATCTGTAATGCATTGCCACTTTGGCAGCAAGAGCGTTTAAGGCCTTTTGAGTCTCGTACACAACAATACTGGGAAACACCTGCAGGATTGGAGTTGAGCACCCCTGGGTTAGCAGTAATGATGACTTCTAGAATAAGAGCAGTGATGGGCACAAATGCACAAAATAAGTTATGGGAAATACTTCTAAAGATTTAGCCGGGTCTTGCAGCCTTATCCAGACTATACAGCAGATGGCTCTTATGAGCAGGAGACTCCTTGATTTGGTTATTATGGGTCAACCTGTTAATATGGTCGCCCAGCACACTGTCCCCTCCAGTTTTAGACTGTGCTGTGGAATAACAAAAATGAGGTCCCATCAAATGGCCAAAACTACAAAATACACCAACTACAAAGTAGACTTTAAATTGTTCATAAAGCCTACTCAAAGATTTAACCATTTGTTGTTAATTGAGGCCGACTTCAATCGAGACTGTTGCCATAGGAATGGTGGATCTTTCCCCAGTTGTTGTGACACGAGACCATCGTGTAATGTACGAGCGCTTTCAAGCAAACAAGAACTTAATGATGAAGAGATGAACACTGGAGACTACAAAGGACAACCATTATTATATAGTAACAGATGAAACAACTGCAGCGGGTTCAAAGGAATTACCTGGTAATTGGCAAGTTCAAAAGAAACACTTCATTTAGTGAGTCATGCTAAGCTTGTGATATTAATATAAACTCCGCAGATCATGCATTGCTACTGTAATGGAAACCAAAGAACTGTTTACCGTGCTCCAAATATTGGTATTAAGTGTAACCATAACAGCAACCAGGTTATTTCCCCCAAAGCCATAAGAACAAGTATATACTCTTTCTTCTGCAACACATTTAATCTGATGTATGTATATCATTTGATTTACACATACCAAGTATATAAGTCATCGGAATTTCCAGAGACAACGATGTCATCAGCCAACGAGCGGAGGTGGCCGAGTGTGACAGCGGGGATTCAAACCGTGAGTGTCAGCTAAGGAGTGAAAGACAGATCGTAATTTGATTCTAGCGTTAAAGCTACAATTAAGGCCCCGCTTACAGTCCCGGCGACGGCGTGTAGGACACGAGATGGCGACCAAGGGGAGGAGGGTTGGAGTGCGCCCAGTCACTCCTTGCTTTTTTGCCAGCGGGGAAAGTGTGAGTTATTCCATTCCCCTCTGTGTTGTTTGTTGCATAAGTAAAATGTTAATGCACCATATTCTATGCATTTGTGTTTTCTTGTCCACATGAGGTCCACAAGGAGCCCACATACCAGAGGGTTCCAGTCTATGGAGTAACCGTATCGTCACTGTTTATTTATTCAGTGGGTTCATTTGCACATTTTTTTTTTGTATATATGGAAATAAACAAATGCATAGCCCAGGGGATCCCAACTCCAGTCACAAGACACTCTTCCAATCCCCCCCAACAGGTCAGGTTTAAAGGATATCCCTGCTTCAGCATAGGTAGCTCAAGCAATCTTTGGCTAAGCCACTGAGATTGAACCACCTGTTCAGACTGCATTACATATGCAATTACAGTCCAAGTGAAACACCTCAGTAAAAGCATGGCAAAAGGTCTCCATATTCAGCTTGATTTTATTATATGCCCAAAAGCACAGCCCCTAATAAATAGAGTGAGGTTGCAACTAGCGTGCATATATTCAATGAACTCTGGCTTTAAAAATCCCAGCATTGTAAGGTAATAAATCACAATCATGCATCAATGGAGATAGATGCTTTATCCTTCGTGATACATTGTTACATAGGAGAAAAGGCCAATAATCTGTCTGCTTTTGGGAATTCTGAAACTCCAAGCTCCTGATAATATATGCCGCCAGTAACCGTTATTTCACTTACTTCACCTTTTTAAAATGGGAATAAGAGGGGTGTTTTCCTAGAGCAGAGGACACAAGGATAATGTAGATAACTTTATTTAAGACAATAATAAAAAGCAATAAACACTTACAGGTAAGTAAGCAAACTTGGACAGTAGGACCCTCTGGGTCAAGTAGTGAGTGGTACAGTCCAGGGGAAACCCTTGTTTTAGCAAGCAATCGTGGTGGCCATCCACAGAAAGTCACTCCATATAGGGGTTCAGGTGTCCTGGATGAGCCTCCACAGGACCTCTGGTTAGCAAGCTGTACTTGAGATCTGAAGTGTAGCCCTACGCGTTTCGTCAGTTCAGACTTCAAGGGGCATTAACACTGCATTAATTAATACCCCTGAGGAAGTCTGAACTGACGAAACGCGTAGGGCTACACTGCAGATCTCAAGTAGAGCTTGCTAACCAGAGGTCGTGTGGAGGCTCATTCAGGACACCTGAAGCCCTATATGGAGTGACTTTCTGTGGATGGCCACCATGAGGGCTTGCTAAAACAAGGGCTTCCCCTGGACTGTACCACTCACTACCTGACCCAGGAGGGTCCTACTGTCTACGTTTGCTTACTTACCTGTAAGTGTTATTATCCTTGTGTCCTCTGCTTTGCCGAGAGTATCCTGCCCCTCCAGTGATGACCCGCCACATTTCTTAAGTTGGTTACTTGGAACAACCGAAATACCTCTATTGCTCACATAAAATGTGAGTATCAGCATCATATTTGTTACATTGATTTTTTTTTTATATCACAATGCCACACTATTTTCTGTTTTTTGTTCTCTTTTTTTATATTCACCTGGATGAGAGTGCGCGCTTTGGACTCCTCGGCAGCTACCTCTATACAGTGGATTTGGATCGAATCCACCCCATTGCTGCACCCATTACAGGACATTATATCTACTAAATGTAATATTTTAGGATTCATTATAATGTGATATACAGTATCGTGCGCTCGATCTCTCGCTCTTATTTGTGATTTCCAAGAGCACGGAAAAAAATTAAATGGCAGACACATGGTTGATGTAAGCCACTTGCTTTTGAAGGCGATTGCAAAGCCTTGCTAATTTCGAGGTGCAATCCCACACAGTTGCCCAGCTGAACTTCTTTAGGGGCCTCATACAGGGGCCGTATTTTCTTTCCTCTTATCAGAACCAAGGAGAAGTTCCTCCTACTTTTTTTTGTATACTGGTTGGAAACAAGGGGGTCCCCAAGCCAAATGCCATTCTTTTAAGATCCATGGGATCCCTGGTTTTCAAGGTACTTACCCAGTCAAGTTACCACAGGTTGAAATGTCCCCCAGGGGAAACAAAATGGCTGCCAAATCTGGGGCCAGTAGGAAGCTGCAACATCATTGGTTGTATCTTCCTACTGGATGGCCATTAACAGCACCTTTAAAAAGCAAAGGCAACTTTACCAGTAAGTAAATCAGTAAGGGCCCCCCCCCCCCCCGGAGCTGAAAATTGTGCGGTTCCGCTTTGGAGGACCCCAGAGTCAAAACTGTCTCAAGAAGTTTTGGGGCCTGGGCCAAGTGTAAAGTGCCCCAGCCCCCCACCAAGGTGACATTTAAAAACAAATACAGGCTGTTTTTTTACTGATCGTCATTTAAAACATTTATTGAAATTCTGCAAAAAAATACAACAAAACACAAACATTTTATTTATCTACACGTCTGTTTATATTTGCAAAGTCACAAATAACATCGGATTCGATTTTAGGAAGTATTTCCGATTCGATTGTCATCGAGAAAAGAGCGTTCACAATCTCGGGTGAAGCAGCAACAGCTCATCCTGAAGAAGTTTCAACTTTGAAAAAGATCTTTGGCCAATGCAGTTGGTGGCCGGAAATATTGACTCCAGATTATCATGAGTGAGGTGATACAGACTTCTATGGCTAAAGAAATATTCACCCGGCGCTCCCGTTAAGGTGTACAAAGGCTTGCTATGCTCAACACCACAAAACAGTGCACACTACTGCTCGATTGGTGCAAGTAGATTGAAGCAATACAAATGAATATAAATAAATATACACCAAAATAAAACCTTCAATACAGACACTGGTAGTATGCAGCTCAACCCTCACCGGAACTTCCTGGGTGGTCCTCCGTAGTAGAAAATCAGGGAGCGCAGAGAACCGGCGTACGCATGAAAAAAGACGAAACACACAATAGTGCAAACCTGTCTTGAAAATAATAGAGGTAAATGAGAATTGTAATTCTAATAGAGGTATATTAGTATTTTATCTGATAGTGTTAGGACCTGTGAACCGAGTCTGCCTTGATGTGGCTCGCAGGCTTACAATGCTTTGGCCAAAGGGTTAAACTAAATGACCCTTTTTGAAGAGAATATATAAGTATTTTACTGTGTATTTTTATCATATTGGATGTAGCATCGGGCTTCTCTGTCGCTTGTTGTATAGATTTGCCACGCTCAGTAGCTCTCCTTTTTGACACGTATATACATATATATATATTGTGGGGGCTCAGAGGTTCCTAAAATGAGCTTGCTGGGGTTCTGTGTGTTGTTTGTTAACTATAAACAGCTCCTAATGGTTAAACACTCACAATCCAAAAGGGCAAACATACAATAAGTCCCCCCAGGCAGTCTGTTGTCCAATGTACTAGAATATAGAGCCCACAGGTATGGTGTAAACTTACAGCCCAAAAAACGAGCAGACTTAGAAAAAAATAATATAGGAGATGAATATATACTGTGAATAACACAAAGGTAGGCAATGCGCTCCCTGACTTATATGGCGCCTGGACAGAATACTATTGTCATGTTGTTAAGTTTTTTGTTATGCGTTATTTTTTTTAATACATTTATGACAAATCAATTAAACTACCTTTTCCATTAAAAAAAAAAAAAAAAATATGTAGAAACATTATCTTTGCCTAAAACGTAAAAAACTTCATTACTCAACCACGGGTGCTAGTAATCCCTGGTCCTTCCTCATAATAAGGCCCAACATTACAACAAAAACAGAATGCAAAAGGAGGAGCCGTCCAATTCAAAAAATGTATCAAAACTGTAATTTATTAATACATGAAATATTTATTGGGGGGGGGGGGGGGAAAGGCCAATTTTCAACAATCTTTAATTATAATTTCCCATGGTATTTGAGTGCACATAAAATGTACAGACATTTAAAAAATCAAAGTGCATCAATCCTTAGGATAAATAATAAGTGATATAGTATTTATATCTGCGCCTATTTGCACTAATTGGTGAAAAAACACGAATTAATAATACTGTAGAACCCCCTTAGGTTCTGAGGTGCTGCTTCCCCGTGGTCTTTCAGGAAACTATGGACAAGAGCCGGAGCTACCAGGAGCCATATGGGAAATAAAGGAATGACATTATTTTCGTTGTGTTTTAATTATTGTTATGGCATGTTGGATGTTATCCGTATATCAATTCTGGTCCAGGTTGACTTCCATTCACCCTATACACTGTCTTGTATCAAATATAAGCACTTATTTTTATCATCAATATAGTTTAGAAATATATATTTCGCAGTCTCATTTAATTTAGAGGCTACAATAACAATCATTTGTTTTATTATCTTTTTTTTTTTTTTTAATGTTATCAGTATTACCCTATTTATTTTTAAATGCCTTTTGGTCCTTATTATGTTAGGACATTTTTAGGAGGAGTCTGAAAGTCAATAGGATGCAGTGTGTGTGTAGCCCCCTTTCCCCCTGTGTCAGGGCGACTATGTGTGCTGCTATACCTGTGTGGCAAACAGGAGGCCTGATCGTCCGCCACTGTGGAGCCTGAGGTGTATGTATATATACTAAACAGCGCCTCCACCTGAGAAGGATCCTCACATAGTAGGATAACCCCTCACAAGAGTATGGGAAACAGTATTTACTGGGAGGTAATAAACAAGGACATCAATAGGAACAGCAATAGACATATGTATACCAACCCGCAGAATATCCCCACAGTACTTGGGTGCAGGGGCACCATTGTCCCAGTGTCCAGAACCCATGACCTTTCCCACCCCCAAGTGTGAGACAGCGCTGCCCACGTGAATGTTGGTGCACTTATGCGGATACCTTCCCGGGCACTCCAGCCCCCGGGTGCAGCTGAACGGACAGTCTGCTCCAACGACACCTTCCGTCTCCGCGTGGGATAGTCTCCAGCAGGAGCATTGCACCATAGTCAGTCTCTGAACGTAGGTGGTCTGATCCCAGACCACAAGTTACACGTCAACGCGTGGGGTAGACGCTGTGTCCCCGATACTGCACAGCACATGAAAAAGGGTCCCAAACTATGGGCTTCCCTATACGGCTGCAGGTGCCTACTGTGAATCGGGGACTAACTGGGGCCTGCAGAGGAAAGCTGGCCTAGTCCCAGGGCTACTGGCACCTGGGACCCTACTTCCCTCTTCAGTACCCTACTTCCCTCTTCAGTATCCTGCTCCCAACTGACCAACTGCCCTAACTGTTATCACTGTTCTAACTTCAGCAGCCCTATTGGCTGCCTGGCAACATGTGAGGCTGCTGGGACTTTTAGTTCCCAGCGGATCTATGGATGTAATGGCCGCCGCTGGCATTATACCGCGCATGCATCAGGTGTACAAAGATGGCCGCCGCAACTCTAGATACTATCTGCGCATGCGCGCAACCAATATGGCGGCGTCCTCGGCGGAGCACCGGCGACCCGCTCACAATCTCCCTGCAGCAACCATACAGCCGTCCCCCTCACGCAGCTTGGAGGTAAGAGGGGGACCTGGCTACATATGTAATGTATTCTATGCCCTAAACATGGTAACTACGTTCGCAGAGCCGTTTCTGTTGCTGCTTTTTTGTGGCTTCCATCATTCTGAACAATGTCTCTACATCGGACCTCGATAAAGTTTACATCTTTTGTATCACGGCGCATGATGAGGTCATCGGACAGCAGGTTATTTAAAGATTGAACTTTCAAGTAGGAGTTCACATATACCCCTGAGGAAGCAGGTTTCCTGTGAAACGCGTAGGGCTGGGATACAAAAGCGTTAGAATCTTCTGCTCAACCAGACACTGGACCGGTACGCTCCTTGTTCCATCACACGACGGTACTACTCGCGGGCGACCCAACGCTCGTCGTTGCAGGTCGCCAGTGAGTAAATTATTATTATAACTAAATGTTTTTAAATAAATGAAGGAACTTTACACCTTCTTAAACTGCACTAAACACAGAGCACATTTCTATGTTTGCTACCGACAGAAATCCAAAGCATGAAAAGTTTGACCAAGCTCCATGCCAACCTGAAGCACAGTATCTACCAACAGAAGCAGGTCACCAACTCCAACAGCAGACTGTTGTTAGGGAACTTAGCAGCACTACGGGACCTGTATTACATGCAGGCAAAAGGTTGGAAGAGCGAAAAAGGAGATTTCATTATTTTGATCATTAGTTTTAAACACTGACCTATTCTTCAGCACGTCCCTTTCCTGGAGATTGCGGCATTACGTCAATCCAGTGTATCAAGAATTAGACCCCTGTAAGAAGTGCAGATTTAGTGTCTGTCCACAGATCAGGCAAGTCGGGGTTTCAAAGCCTAAAGAATCAGGATTTCTCCCCACGGTAAGTGTCTCTCCTGTTGCAGGTTGTGAAAGCGGATTTTTTTTTTTTTTTTTTACATTTCTAAGGCGCTGGAGAAACTTGCATTTAAAATTTGTTTTTTGTTTTTTCAAATTAAATGGATGAATCAGGACAACACAAAGGAAGTTTGAGAGAGAGGAAATTTGATAAATAGTTGGAAAAAGGGCCAGAAAAAATAAATATATGTATTTTTATAAAAAGTCTAGTAAATTGATCAGCAAAAAAAAGAGATGTATTGTAAAACTAAAAGATTAATCTATAATGCAGCTGCGTGTTAACTAGTGTGCTGCCAGAGGGTCCTCCAAAGGGTTAAAAAACAGCTCTTGACCACTGAATAGGGTGTGTGTGTGTGTGTGTGTGTGTGTGTGTGTGTGTGTGTGTGTGTGTGTGTGTGTGTGTGTGTGTGTGTGTGTGTGTGTGTGTGTATATATGTGTGTATGTGTGTATGTATGTGTGTGTGTACACACGCGTGCAACAGCGAAGACAAAATATTTCTCATTAGTATAAGAAAATTATCATCTTTACAGGTTAAGAAATTATCCTGCTGCTCCTATACAATTAACTTAACCTCTTCCACTGTAGAATTGAAAACAGAGCATGGTTATGTTATATACAGTTGTACACACTGATCACCTTTTATCATTATTACTGCAAGACATCTCCTCTTGGAAACACAATTTGCTGTGTGTGTTTCGTTCAGGAGAGGAGCGTTACAAATATTAAGGAGATTAAAAATGCCGTTCTCCGCAGAGCCCAGTGCAGTGTAACGGTTACCATGGTAACCCCAAAATGCTAGAGATTAAGGAAATCATGTTTATAACACTGGAATGTGCTAATGTTGCAATTGTGTTAGAAACCCTTATGCGTTACAGATCTGCTTTATGTGCGTCTGTGTTGTGCTGTGAAGGCGCGAGTCACATTTTGCCATAAAGCAAGGCTGCTACTTTAACTCAAGAGCACGATTCTGTGCCAACCGCACTGGGCGGAAACTTTAAATAACCCGGAAATAAGATGTGCCCGTCTGAAACGCGAAAATAAAATTAGGCTGAACACATTTGTGAAAGCCCCTAACCAGGCTTCATTCATTGTTTATTTATAACAGAATTGAAGCAGGGGGTCTCAGGAGCTGAACCCCATTAATTTCAGCTACGGGGAACCCCTGCTTCCCATGATACTTACCTCCCACAGGGGGTGCTGGTATCTCAGTGCTGTTTAACACGGGTGACACGGGCTAATAGGATGCCGCGGGACATTTAAATATCACCATTTGGTTAGGCTGCGGCCCCGCTGGCGCTGACCACGCTCATGCTTGAGAGCGGTGATGTCACCAACACTCTAAGCATGAGCGCCGGGTGTCTTGCCTATTTTGCAAGCACGGACAGGGGGCGTTGCGGGCAGGTTGAACGCGCTTCAATGTCAGTTTTTTTTTGTCTGCTCAAGTGCCGAGCTTGGGTGAGCACGCATGCCTGCGCACGAGCTCATCATCGCGTGAGCGGGGGCAATTTATATTGCAGGAACTAAACTCTGCAAGCGCCGTGCGCTCAGCGCTAGCGTGCACGCACCCTTGGGCACACACAGTTCCTTGCCTGCAGACATACCGGCACACCCTACAGAGGTAAGCATCTCTGGATGCAGAGGGTCCCCAGAGTGGAAATAAATACAGTTTAGCTCCAGAGACCCTCTGCTTCAATCCTAATTAAAAAAAAGCAATAAACAAAACCTGTTTTGCTGTATCTTGATGCCAAGAACTATCGATATTAATTTACAAAGTTAACCTCATACAGTGCATTTCATTCATGCTTGCTGTGATCTTTGGAGACATGTAAAAGGTATAATATATTATATAAACTCTGGTAACAGAAAGTACACCTATGTAAGGAATCACATTTCACTTTTCCTGGTGAAAGTGTAACATGATATGAAACGCAGTCATCTAAATCTTCAAGTATCCTCTATTTATATACAAGTTTAACATTGGATCTGAATGTGTGCAGTTTGAGCTTGCGTCATTTTAAATTTTTTTTATTTGTATGAACCTTTTACGAATAATACATACGAATAGTACATTTACAGAAATAGAACAACAAATCAGCGCCAAATAAAGTTAAAATTTAATATTTAAAGTATTTTCCTGATAAATATTTCAAATGTATACAAAACAGTTACATTTTGATGACAACCAGCAAAACAAACATACAAATGATGTGTTTGTATATTTAAGGACATGCCTCAGACATGCAGAATTTATACATAACAATCGTGCTCAAACGTAGTATCTTTCGATTAAATGTGTTTGTTTGTTTTTTTAGCCAGTAACCAGCGTCACACAGTCAGACCCAAAATGTCGAAAACAGCTGTCTCCGAGTATGTTTACTGGCTGTGCACTTTTTTTTTTTTTAACCCAGGCTGTGCAATACAGCAGGCATAAGCTTATAGAGGTCCATATTAACATGGATGAGAACTAAAGAGTGATGCACTGTGCTCATTTGCACGTCATTACCCAGAACCCCTGGCTACGGTGGAAACACTGTTTGCGAAGCGATGATGGGGAGGGACAGGGTTGCGGACCTGTCTGGGACATGCAGGTTGCAGCACGGGTGGTATTTGTGTTAAAAAAAAAAAAAAAACACAAAAACACATTGCTTTAATAAAATGTGAAATCCCCTATAGAAGTAAAAGATCAAGCATTGTGTGTGCTCCAGTTACAGCTTAAGGACAAGTTGGAGTTTCACCAATTTGGCAAATTTGTTGAATAAAATTACATTTTGTGCACAATTTTAGATTTTACCAGTTTTAGATAGGTTAGGAAAAATAGCAAACACCATAAGCACAGTAAAGGTTTTCACTGAGCATGTGACTGACCATTTTAGATCTAAAAAGACACAGAGATAGCGACGGATAAACCGTGGATCTCAAACAGACTTTTTACGGATTTCAGACCAACTGGAGTTATTTGAATGTACCAAATTCCTGACATTTTTCCGGGAAGCAATTTGTCTGAACATTGGAGTCCTTGAACTAACTAAACATAGGCCTCTTGTAGCTTGTGATACCTGTTACTGGAACAACATACTTCCATTAAAAATAAAATGTATTACATACACCTACACTTCTCCATTCAGCAAGTAGCTGAACCCCAAACATACACTAGAGGGCGCTCACACACAGCAGTAAGGCGAATTGAGACACAATGAGTGAGCTGCAGTAGATTTCGTGAGTACTGTAAATAAACCACAAGATACAATTTAACCACCCTGAAATAGAACTTGAAGTATTGCAAAATGACTGATATTAGTGTACACTTCTATAAATAGTGTGACAAACGGCTTACTCCGGGGCTCCGCCGTCTGTCCGGGACTGTTAGAACACGGTCTTTTAGGGTAGGTTAAATGATGAGACGTCACGTACTGTTCCTTTAAACAGGCTATGCCTGGTTTATTCAGTCCCAGGCACTGAGACTGCCACAGTTTAAACAGAAAACAAAGCCAAACAAAAAGCTGCTCGTCTGAGCGATAACTTAAACTTAGATGTCCCTGACTCAGAGTTGGAAGTGGCTTGTCCACTTCCACCAACAAAATAAGTACCTTTGCAGTATTTAGACAAACTAACAGAATGAATGAAGCGATTTGGGAAAGAGGCTTTCTCACCCCTCTGCAGTTCAGCAGCCTTCCAGGCTCTTGGGCGGGGCCCAGAGGAAACAGGAAACAGGTCTTATATACCTGAACTCTAATCAGCATGACAGGTGACAGAAAACAGGCAGCAGACAAACTGTGGAATGGAGTGCCTGTACCACGAGGCTGCCCTGTTCAGCTTAGACAGGACAGAAACTGTTCAGTATCCTGGGAGCCCTGTATATGGAGTTTATTACCAACCCCTGGTTTCTGTCACATATCCTCCCCCCCAGCTCAGACCTCGAGGGGTGAGCAACCATGGATATTAGGGAGTGCATCCTTGACAACCCGTCGGCATTGCCATGTTTGTGCCCCGACCTGTGTTCCACAGAAAATTTAAAGGGCTGTAGGCTTAGGAACCACCTGGTCACCCTAGCGTTCTTCTCCCTATTTTGACACATCCAGGTAAGGGGTGCATGATCTGTGACCAATCGGAACTTTCTCCCCAACAGATAATACTTGAGTGTCTCTACAGCCCACTTTATTGCGAGACACTCTTTCTCGACTATGGAGTAATTTTTCTCCTGGGGATTTAGTTTCCTACTTAAATAAAGGATGGGGTGCTCCTCCCCTTGAGACTCCTGGGAGAGTACCGCCCCCAGCCCTACCTCAGATGCGTCGGTTTGGACTACGAACTCTTTGGAGAAGTCCGGTGTGACCAACACTGGTTGGGCACAGAGAGCTTCTTTCAGGCTTCTAAAGGCCTGTTCGGCTTCGGGGGACCACTTTACCATTAGCGGTCCTCTTGCTTTTGTGAGGTCGGTTAGTGGGGTTGCCTTAGTTGCAAAATTGGGAATAAACCTCCTATAGTAGCCAATTAACCCCAAAAAGGTCCTTACTTGTTTTTTTGTGACTGGCCTTGGCCAATTTTGTATCGCCTCTACTTTGAGTGTTTGTGGTTTGAGTAACCCTCTACCAATAGAATACCCCAGATACTTGGCCTCCTCCAGACCAATAGTGCATTTAGCGGGGTTAGCAGTTAGTCCAGCAGACCGAACTGCGTCGAGCACAGCTTGGACCTTTGGAAGGTGGGACTGCCAATCTTCACTATGGATTACCACATCATCCAGGTAGGCGGCAGCGTACCGAACATGTGGTTTTAAAATTTTATCCATCATTCTTTGGAATGTGGCGGGAGCTCCATGTAAGCCAAAAGGCAACACCTTATATTGAAAGAGGCCATCTGGGGTTGAGAAGGCTGTTTTTTCTTTTGCCCTTTCTGTGAGGGGAACCTGCCAGTACCCTTTTGTTAGGTCTAGGGTTGTGAGATATCGGGCTTTGCCCAGTCTCTCTACAAGTTCATCCACCCTGGGCATAGGATAAGTATCAAATTTTGACACCGCGTTTAGTTTCCGGTAGTCATTACAAAACCTTGTTGTACCGTCTGGCTTTGGGACTAAAACTATAGGGCTGTTCCACCCACTTTGGGATTCCTCAATTACGCCTAGTTTTAGCATTTTTTTAACCTCTAAACTTATAGCCTCTCTCTTGGCCTCTGGGATTCGGTACGGTTTAAGGTTAACTCGGACCCCCGGTTCAGAGACTATGTCATGTTTAATTACGTTAGTTTTACCTGGCTGTGTAGAGAAGATTTCTTTGTTCCTTCTCACTAAACTCTGGACCTCTCGTTTCTGATGCACGGACAGTGTTTCAGCTATGCTAACCTCTGGGTCAGTTTCTTGATTCTCTGACGGACCTGGGGGTACTAGGGTTAACAAGACCTCTCTATCTTTCCAGGGCTTGAGTAGGTTTATATGGTAAATTTGCTCAGGTTTCCTCCTACCTGGCTGCCTTACCCTATAATTTACTTCTCCCACTCTTTCCAAGACCTCATATGGCCCATGCCATTTAGCAAGGAATTTACTCTCCACGGTGGGAACCAGAACTAGTACCCTATCACCTGGAAAAAAAATTCTGACCCTAGCACCCTTATTATACGTATTCCTTTGTGCTTCTTGAGCTTTCTCCATGTGTTCCCTCACTATGGGTAGTACTGCAGCAATGCGGTCCTGCATTTGGGCAACATGCTCTATTACACTTCTGTAAGGGGTAACCTCGTGTTCCCAAGTTTCTTTGGCTATATCCAGTAAGCCCCTTGGATGTCGGCCATACAATAGTTCAAACGGGGAGAAGCCTGTGGATGACTGGGGAACTTCCCTAATGGCAAATAACAGGTATGGTAACAAACAGTCCCAGTTTTTCCCATCCTTATCGACCGCCCGGCGTAACATGCTCTTTAAGGTTTTATTGAACCTTTCCACTAAACCATCTGTTTGTGGATGATAGACTGAGGTTCTGAGATGCTTGATTTTTAGGAGTTTACATAGCTCTTTTGTTACTTGGGACATAAATGGTGTTCCCTGGTCAGATAAGATCTCTTTAGGAATTCCGACCCGGGAAAACAGAAGTACTAACTCTTTTGCTATGTTTTTAGCAGAGGTGCTACGTAGGGGAACTGCCTCCGGATATCGGGTAGCATAATCTAATATTACCAATATATGCTGATGTCCCCTAGCAGACTTTATTAGGGGTCCTACTAGATCCATAGCAATCCGGTCAAATGGTACCTCTATTATGGGAAGGGGTACCAATGGGCTGCGGTATGCCTTGAACGGGGCGGTGATCTGACATTCTGGGCATGAGGAACAATAGTTTGTAATTTCTGCCAGAACCCCAGGCCAATAAAAGCTTCGGAGAACCTTTTCTTTTGTCTTTTCCACCCCTAGGTGTCCCCCCAATGGATGACTATGTGCGAGGTGTAATACTACGTTACGGAATGTCCGTGGTACCAACAATTGTTTAGTTGTAACTGATTTTCTTTTATCAACCCGATATACTAGGTCGTTCTCTACCTCGAAGTAGGGGTAAGCAAGTGACCTATCTGGTTGGCCATGAGTACTATTCTGGTCCCGTATATTTCCCCTTACTACCGCTAATGTGGGGTCCTCCCACTGGGCCTTCTTAAAACTCCCAGGACTGACCTCTAGGTCAGCGAGGGTCTTATCCTGTACTGGGGTGGTAAGTGCCTGATCAACATCTTGATTTGGGGTATTCCCTACCAAAGTAGTGATGGGGAAGGGAATTTCACAGCACTCCTCCTTTTCCCCTTTCTTATTTGGGCCCTTGTCAACCTCCATTTCTGAAAAAGGGAAAGGATTTGTTTCTTCTAACACTTCGTTATGGTCTGCTATTGAACTCTGGGCGCTATTCTGAGCTGGGGACCACATTTTTAGAAAATGGGGAAAGTCGGTCCCTATTAACACATCATGTGCCAGTTTGGGTACAACACCCACCTTGAAATCTAAAGAACCAAATTCTGTTTAAAAAAAAACATCAACAGTGGAATATTCATGATTATCCCCATGTATACAACAAATTGCCACTCTTTGTGAACTGTTTACCTGTTTCTGCTTAATGGGCAATAGGTATTCAGACACTAGTGTGACCATACTCCCAGAGTCAAGAAGTGCCCGAACCCTCTTACCATTAACCTTTACAAATGCCCACAGATGGTTATTCAAGGGGTCCTCTGGGCTAGGGCCCATACATTGGGACAACAGCGAATAAGGTTCCACGCTGTTGCATTGCATGGGCTCATCATTTAGTGGGCAGATTTTTGCTGTGTGGCCCCTCTCATGACAATTTACACATTTAGGTACATAGTCTGTGTCCCACTTAGAGCCTTTTCCCGGCTCCCCATGTTGGCTATTGCCCTTAGTGTGCGAACCACTGTTGCTGGTGCTGCGTGAAGGTGGTCGCCGCTCTTCAGCTCCCCTTAACCCCGGTACCCTTTTACCGTCTCTGGAAGAGTCCTGGAACCTCGGGTAGTGGGGTTGCTCCACGACTGGGGGTTGCGGGTGCTCTCCTGCTGCATTGTACCTTTCTACGAGGGCCACAAGCTCATCCGCATTGTGGGGGTCACTCCGACTGACCCAATGGCGTAAGGCAGAGGGAAGTTTCCTCAAGAACTGGTCCATGACCAACCGTTCCACGATGTGGCTTGCTGAGTTGATCTCGGGTTGTAGCCACTTCCGGGCGAGGTGGATGAGGTCATACATCTGGCTTCGGGTGGCTTTATCCATCGTGAAGGACCATGCGTGAAACCTTTGGGCGCGAACAGCCGTGGTTACGCCGAGGCGGGCGAGGATCTCGAACTTCAATTTTGCATAGACGTTAGCTTCGGCTGGCTCTAGATCAAAGTAAGCCTTCTGGGGTTCGCCGCTTAGGAAGGGTGCGATTAGACCAGCCCACTCAGCTTCTGGCCATCCCTCTCTCTGTGCCGTGCGTTCAAACGTGAGAAGATAGGCTTCCACATCATCCGAGGGTCCCATCTTCTGAAGGTAGTGGCTTGCCCTGGTCATTTTCGGAACTGGGGCTGCCGCTGCCAGTGGAAGGTTACTGATAGTCTCCCTCAGGATCTCGAGTTCCTGCTGTAAGCCCTGAGCGAACCGCTGTTGCTCCTCTTTCAGCAAGCGGTTTGTTTCTTGCTGGTTTGCATTCGCCTGTTGCAGGGCTTCATTCGCGTCTCTCTGGACAGCGACATTGCGTACCAGCGCACTCACCACGTCTTCCATCTTGTTTGGAGAGAGAGAAAAAAACCTTTTTTTTTTTTTTTTTTTTCTTTAAAGTTCTTTAACCCCCAGACCTTTTAGTGTTCTGCCCGCATTCTCCACCATATGTGACAAACGGCTTACTCCGGGGCTCCGCCGTCTGTCCGGGACTGTTAGAACACGGTCTTTTAGGGTAGGTTAAATGATGAGACGTCACGTACTGTTCCTTTAAACAGGCTATGCCTGGTTTATTCAGTCCCAGGCACTGAGACTGCCACAGTTTAAACAGAAAACAAAGCCAAACAAAAAGCTGCTCGTCTGAGCGATAACTTAAACTTAGATGTCCCTGACTCAGAGTTGGAAGTGGCTTGTCCACTTCCACCAACAAAATAAGTACCTTTGCAGTATTTAGACAAACTAACAGAATGAATGAAGCGATTTGGGAAATAGGCTTTCTCACCCCTCTGCAGTTCAGCAGCCTTCCAGGCTCTTGGGCGGGGCCCAGAGGAAACAGGAAACAGGTCTTATATACCTGAACTCTAATCAGCATGACAGGTGACAGAAAACAGGCAGCAGACAAACTGTGGAATGGAGTGCCTGTACCACGAGGCTGCCCTGTTCAGCTTAGACAGGACAGAAACTGTTCAGTATCCTGGGAGCCCTGTATATGGAGTTTATTACCAACCCCTGGTTTCTGTCACAATAGCTATGTATACAAGACCTAATGATAGTACAGTTTTAAGTGTCCTACTTGTGCTGTGCAATATGTTCATGTCATCTAATTAAAAGAAAATTCTTACATTATGTCAAATGAAAGACATAATATTATGGTTCCTAAAAATGTTTAGTACATTCCAGTGTATTATTTCAAAACATGTATTAATACTAAATGTTAATACCCAAAGGGGACATTACATTATTTCTGGAAAAAAAATAAAAAAAACTTGTGAATCTTCAATCCATTAATAAAATCCATGGATTACTCTCTGGGACAATTTCCTTAGCAAATGGTACCAGGCATGGCGTCCCCCCGTCTCCCTTGCTCTTTGTGCTCTCAATTGAACCCCTAGAGGGCCTTATTAGGGCTTAATCAGATCTAGCTGGCATTCGGATGGACAGGTATAAACAATACAGATCCCGTTGCTTAGCCTAACAAGTACTATGGGGATAATCCGTATATGCAGATCCAAAGAAACAAAAAGGATTGCACAAAGCACTCAATTACCCCACATAGAGATATAGCCAATATTATCGTGATAATGTTAAAAATTATCTTTCATGTTACTCATAGTTTAAAAAGTAGAGAGGGATAACTAGGTATAAAACCAAAAAAGTGCCCCATACTAAACAACTAAAAATAATGGTGTGGTCTCAAACGATATACTATGTTGCAATATGACCATTTAGTCTAAGGTAAGCCTCTTATTAGCTAGACAAACCTACCACGATGTAAGCGATCAAGCGGCCTCACGTCCCCGAGGAGGCCAATTCCCTTGAGGGAGTAGTGGTACCGCTGAGAAAGCGAAGAAGATGTTCATAATTACAGGAATTAACCCTAACCAGGAATCGTGCAGACTCTGGTGGTGCGGATACTATAAGTGGGGGGCTATAGGGTATGAGCATAACACTAGCGGGAAGCAAAGCTGCAGAAGACGGCATCATGATTTGTGCTCTAGGCCAGCACGAAATAAGGAAAAAAAAAAAAAAGATTAAAAATGGCAGGATAAAAATGGCGTACCTTTTGCTAAATGGTCATGTTGCAACATAGTATACAAAGTGAAAAGAAATTCAGGGCACTCAAACGTCGTCCGGGCAATCCTCAGATGGGAAAATTAAAAAAACAGGGTACCCAGGTATGGCACAGTAACAAAGGCTTTATTTAAAGCATAAGTGAGTGGTGCAGAATGACAGAATTACGCGTTTCACGCAACGGTTTGCGCTCTCTCAAGGAGTTCTTGAATGATTGGGCATATAGAAAATATCCTGGGTAGGAAAGATTATTTCTGTCAAAAGGAACCTACCCCCAAAAGGTATTACATTTCTTCAGTACCCTTCCAGTAGTCATCCCTGCCAAAGATTTGGAGGGCCTACAGCAGTAAATCTTCACGTTAACTTGGGGTGAGACGCGCCCCGGACTTTAAAAAAAAAAAATCTGCAATCCTACTATCATGCCTCCCAACTGCGGCAATTATTATTATGGAACTCAGGTAAGGCAGAGAGCGCATGGGTAGAGATAGAGCAACATGAATTAGAATCAGTAGATCTTGATTCTGGTCCCTGGTTATCCAATCCTAGTTGGCCCCACAGTCCCAGCCAACTTTCGGTTATCAAACACATACTAACTCTGTGGCATTCATCGAAATTAGGCTTAGTCCTACTGTTAAATGGATCCAGAAGAAAAAACGAATGGCGCACAGCCAGGGAGTCAGGTGTGGAATAAAAAAACTTTTTCTTTATTGCAGCATAGTAGGAGACAAATTCACCCCCTTGGGAGATACAGACAGGGACCTCCTATGCGTTTCGGACCAACGGGTCCTTTATCAAGGAGTAAATACTCCTTGATAAAGGACCCGTTGGTCCGAAACGCGTAGGAGGTCCCTGTCTGTATCTCCCAAGGGGGTGAATTTGTCTCCTACTATGCTGCAATAAAGAAAAAGTTTTTTTATTCCACACCTGTCTCCCTGGCTGTGCGCCATTCGTTTTTTCTACTGGACTTATCTGGATTCTGGATCCTACTTGGCTTGCACGCCGGCAGAGGAACCCTGGAGATGACGTGAGTGGGGCTTTTTGGTTTAGACTGTTATATTTAAGTCTGACTGTTGTCATTGTGATACTTACAAGTCTTCATTTGCCTACCCACTCCCACTGGTGTCTCCAGGGGCAACATTATTTTGTTATTGGATATAGTTGCTGCGGGTTTGAGCATCCCAACTCTCTATCTACTGTTAAATGGAGCATGACCGCCTTGTTTCGTAAACCCAGATTTTATGCCAGGTCTTCACCTTTTTAACCTATGGATAGCGAAGGGCTTGGACCAGGATAAGGAATCTTCGACAGGAATGGTGTTAACCCATTCGCAACACTTTCTGAAAAACATAACCGGTCCCCAAACGAGATATTCACATACCTCCAATTAAATACCAAGGCTCCAGATATCAACGTTATAAAAAAAAGAAAGTTGATTGCCGCATGTGATGCTTATGGAAAAGGTCACCTCATTCTTGAACGAGGCCTGCGATAAATTCTTTAGAGCCTGGGATCCGTGGCTGGTATATGCAAATGATCTGCATTTTAGGGCCTATTCTGCCCGTCTATAAAAAGCCTTGACGCTAGGCCCCCCTGGGGTGGCTGTGTGTGCTGTAAGGGAAGCTATTGGGCCGGGTATAACTCTCCTGGGGGAGAGAAGGCCGGCAAGATGGTTGGAGTCCCTTGGTCTTGTTACTATTGTTTGGATCCAAGAATGGACTTCGTGTTCACGTTTATTTGTCTCTCTCGTGTCCTGGCAGGGTTGTCTAATTTGAAGTGTTATGGCAGTGCTGGCTTGTATACTAATGTCAGTCATCAGTCAAAGGGGATTTAGTATGAAAGACACACTGGTAACAACGTGATTTGCTTCCTAACCCGGTTACAGATCACCCTTCTCCCCAGAAGTTGGCCAGTCCTGTTTAGGAAGTTAATCACTCACAGTATAGGGTTAACAAGCAAATCACAATATGACAAACCCAACCGAAGACTCCCATGAAATCTGATACATAAAACAAATGCTTTTGTATTGTTTAGACCTTACAACTTACAAAATCTATAACATTTGCAATATAATCAATCATGTTTATTTTTTTTACCATCTACAGAAAAAACATGCCAAGAACACAGAAAGATCCAAACATATACACAGTGACAATTCAGCAGACATACTGGATGACGGAATCCAGTGATGAGAAGATGCTACAGTTTGGGGCAATCTGCTTAAACAGAGTGGTCGAACAAGTCGACTACTACGATACGGATATGTATGATCTTGCCATGCAGAAAATGTGGCTCAGTAAAACGGATAAAGAATGGCAGTTGATTGCGGACCAGAGTCCTCCGGAAAGACGACCAGTAAAAAGTGATCCGAACCATTCTATTAAGAGCACTTTTGGTCGACACGGACTGGACACACAGAATGTGCACTCGGACGACACTAAAAGAGGCACGTCAAAAAGGAAAAAAGGGGCATCAGATTCTACAAGAAAACACAATCAAGAAGCTTCATGTATAGATCTGAACAGTAACCCGGATTGCCCTGGTCAGGAAGGCATTGCAACCGCAAGAGATACATTGGCCTGTTATGAGCTCATCAGGGAAAAGGAGATTCTTGCTCACCTGTCCCTTATGCTGCACATTGCTTTGACCGCCGAAGAAATTAAAAACAAGGCGATGGCCGACTTTTTACAGTTGGCTGGAATCCAACATTACGCCAGTTTCCACAACACCAAGCAAGTCATCTACAAAGTAAGGGACATTTACACAGTTACTATAAAAATGGACGGAACGACGTCAAGAAGTGTTGCAGTGATCTCTCTTGATGTGGATATCGAAAATATTACCCAAGGATTTAAAATAATGGAACAGTTGGCAAATGAATTGAAGCTTCAACTTCAAACAGAATAGTTTAATAATAAAAAAATATTTAAAAAAAAAAAGTGTGTCTTCCAAAAAAGGAGACAACAAAATATGAAGCAAGTTGGATCTGCAAACCTGAAAAAAAAATAAGCCATCGTATTAATGACTATTCAATTAATACTCTTTGTGCCATCTGCTCGTCGACCAATATGGGAAGTTGCCATGTATTGCTATGTTAAAATTCTCTTAAGAAGAAAAGATCACAAGTTTCCCAAAGGCTAACACTGTACGAATTATGTGAATTTCCTAATAAATAATGGTTCATGTTATGGACTATGAAGGTATGGCGTGTTCCCAATGTGCCAAGGGAGCGCACGTTCAGTCCTCCGGGGTTACTAGCAAGCCATGTATCCAGGACAATACTTAGCTAATCAGGTTGCCATGGTGAAAAATGATTCTGGGATAATTAGTTAGGCATGTGTTAATTTGACTGAGCCACCTGTGCTGAAGCAGGGATATCCTGAAAACCTGACCTGTTGGGGGGGGGGTGGGGGAGGGCTTGAGGACTGAATGTGAGTACCCCTGCACTGAGGGACTGACTTGTACTGATATGGAGCGATGTAGGATTTTCTATGCTATGGTTCACGTGCACACTGCACACACCAGGCTTTGTGGAAGTGCCTATATGTTTCTGTGTGTGTATATACAGTGTGTGTAACACTTCGTATTATGTAAGCATTCAATTCACAACTCAAGATTGCAAGCTGCATAACCATCAAAATAACACAAAACAGTGGCAAAGCCAATAATGTAAATAACATAAAGATAAGTTAATGGAAAGCTATAACAAATAAATAAGGATGTCTCTCCTAGTATTCAATCTCAAGATCAAATGGCTTATTTTGTAATATATATTCACATAGGACACGGAGCAATTTGAAAGAGTACAGTACGAAAAACTAGAAAGAACTTCTCTAAGGCCGAGATCATACCCAGCGCTGCCGCCGAGCAGCATCTCGATTATACCGGGGAGGGAGAGCAGAGGAGGCTTGGCGGAGGCACGGTCGCGAGCCGCTCGCCCTCATTGGCTGAACCGCTCACTTGACACGCTGTCGCGCAAAAACCAAAAAATGATCAATCTCTTCCCCAGCCGCCCACCTTGCAGTACGGAGCGCCGCGACAGACGCTTGCGGTATACGCAGTTTGATTGTATCTAAGGTAATTGTTTTGGTGTTGCGCGACTCCGCACGCGTTTTTGGGTATAATCACAGCCGAAGAGTCCAAAGCCGTGTGTGTGTGTGTGTGTGTGTGTGTGTGTGTGTGTGTGTGTGTGTGTGTGTGTGTGTGTGTGTGTGTGTGTGTGTGTGTGTGTGTGTGTGTGCACTACAAAAATCTCTCTTCATGCCCTTTCAGGGAATGTTTTTACATTAAAAAAACCGATGCTTTGTTCAGGAGATATTTGGGGGGATTGCGGCTTTAAACACACGATATGACAATATTGTGGTAACTCCGATGATGTAACTTGCATCTCATATTATCAGTGAATAAAGAAAAATGTGAAAAGCGCTAAAGTTTAAACAACAATGTGATATATCATAAATAATTACTTTAACATAAAGGTAGGCTGCCTGGTACCTACTGCTAGTACAAACAGATAACAACGTGAAAAAGAAAAAACCTGGCGCCAAAAGTTCAAATGGAAAGGCCTGTGATCCTCAAGGAATCTGCACACATGAAAAAGCAGGGTGAAAACACGCGATGGAATAACAGAGTCCTCTCGGCGCAGGAGGTAATCCTTGCAGAGTTTGAGCTCTGCTCCGCCGGTACTCACGCCGAAATCCCTTCAGAAGTACACCGGAACAGTGCCGGTGATGGAGGCTGGTATTCAGGGTGCACAGCACAACAGCACGTGTGGCCGGCCCCCCTCACTTCCTCCTCCTGGTTCACAGGCTGCCTCAGCGCGCCCGCGCGCGAGTGTGCCCGTACACTTAAAGGGACAGGGGCTGCGGTCTGATTGCCGGGAGCTACCAGAAATTGAAAGCTCTAGACCAAATGTCCAACATAAAAGTTCAATGCCAAACTCAGAGTGACTGTGACACCTGCCCTACGCGTTTCCTCAGAGGAAGTAGATTCACATCTATGAAACGCGTAGGGCAGGTGTTTTTTCTTTTTTCTTTTTTCTGCATCTCATACTGCTGATCAATGCACAACAATGCAAAGGCAGCTTCCATTATAGATCACAACGTGTGCTTAACAAAACAAGTTCTTATCAAAAGAAAATAGAAGTGTTATAAGTGAATAGAAGTTAGCAGGCCGACTTGATCTAGTCCTACCCAGCTTATATGTTGTATATGTATACTATATGGCAGCCAAAGGAGTTAACCAGCATAAAAGCCATTTGCCCTGCTTCTTGCTCGTGCCAGAAGACAGACTTCACCAGCGTGCCACCGGTGATCAGGACTGCGACCAGGCCACCCGATAACATGAACGTAATTGGAGGTGGCTCCATTGGAACGATGAACGCAATCTCTCCCATTATAGAATGACATACGCTGTGTCACATGGTCCGTAGAGTGACGGTCCTAGTGATGTTCATGGTACATCATGGTGGGCAAACAAAAGTATAAGTATTGCCCTGCTCAAGCAAAGAGGGGGTAGTATGTCCTGTGTGTTACAAGTATTAGGAGACAACCATTTTATAACCAGCTGTCAATACCTAGATGACAGCAGGGGCTGGGGCGAGTCCAAAATGTGTTATTCTCAGTCAGGGGTGTGCAAACTGGGGGGCAAAAGAATTTCTGGGGGGGGGGGGGGCGCGGCACTTACAGAGGCCACACGCTGTTCCCAAAAGGCATTGAAATAAAAGCCACCTAGGCTCCGGTGGCTCCTGGCAACACATCGCCCTGGCAACACATTGCCATGGCAACGCGGCGTCATTGGTCACGTTATGACTTAAGAACATCAGAGTCAAGGAAAGATGGGGGGCGCGAGCAGGCAGTGGGGCGCAGGGGGTAAACATTGGCGCACCCCTGTTCTAAGGGATGTTACCTGCTTCAATTTCTTCCACAGACCCAGGCCCTGCGGGTTACAGAAAGCACAGTATATCTTTTTTTTTATTTTTTAACATTACGTTAACTAAAATAAGTTGCGTCAGGAACAACCCTTAGCAGGGGTATCAGAACGCGCACTATGACGAGTAGCAAAAAACTTATTTCACCCTCATTGAAAGAGGGAGGCGGGGGAGAAAAAGAGGGAGGTGGGGGAGAAAAGAGGGAAGTGGGGGAGAAAAAGAGGGAGGCCGGGGAGAAAAAGAGGGAGGCGGGGGAGAAAAAGAGGGAGGCGGGGGAGAAAAAGAGGGAGGCGGGGGAGAAAAAGAGGAAGGCGGGGGAGAAAAAGAGGAAGCTGGGAAGAGGAGGGGGGAAAGTGTGTGCGAGAGTGAAACCTGTGGTAATGTATAGATTTTCTGTTTTATAACGGTTTGTTGTTACACACACGACTTGAGTTGTGTATTAGCCCGGCTGGCAGCCATTTTCCAGCCCCAAGATGGCCAGTTAACCTTACGTGCTGGGTCGCCATCTTGACTGGTAGGGGCAACAAGCACGCCTAGCCTTTATCATACCGTGCCATGCTACCCCTACAGCCGGAGTCCTGATTTACTCACTAATCTATGACCCAACAAAAGGTCCGTCAAGTTACACATGTCCAAAAGGCAGCCACTGCAACCCAAAACATGCTGCGAATTTAACCACTTTCACGTCTCTTTTTATTGGCAGATGGCTCCAATGTCACCTTGTTTGTTGCTGTAAACAAGCAATTTGCCAAACAGTAGTTGTATTCCACCCCCTGCAAATCATTCCCCAACTAACCGTGTGTCTCGCCCAGATTTCCATGACATGCAGGTGTGGGCCGGGCGTGGAGGTCACATGCCCGCTTGCCATCCCTATGTGCCGCACGATCTCATTTGGACAAGTGAAGTGAGCTCCCCATTACTATTTAAATGCCCTGGGCTGATATAGTAGGCACTCAGGAATTTGACACACATACATGCAAGTATGTTTGCACAACTATACAGTTTAATGGTGACTAAACCATAATGGGAATATTTTCAGATTGTCTCTGTGACCAAGGCAAAAAGTAGCATGTTGAACGGTTGTTACAATACAGTATATACTGCACCATGCAAGTTAAATGAAAAATAAACATTCAACAGTCACCCTTTGTATACCCTATATTAATATTTTATTGTATTTGCACCTGGCGAGTTCATTCTAGCCAATCATTTCAAAACAACTTCACCAAATGAGACTTTCATGAACATCTGCATAAAGAAATACAAATCAGCCTTTTTGAAGTCAATTAATCTCGGCTGATAAACGAAGGCACGCTAATCAAGTCACATTTCGTTCTAAATTACCTAATTCGCCTCAGCAGTGTATTCCAAGATCGCTGCAGTGCCACTCACCGAACCTCACCAAAAACGTGAGCGCAAAATTACTTACACCATTACAACCTTACATTTCTGTTATCTGTTCTGACATTTTACCATCTTGAAATTGAATGCATACACTTCAGTAGTTTGGGAATCCCTTAGTATCCTATGGTTTGCGGTTTCTAAAGATGGCCATTTACACAAACAAGCCGCCTCCTAATTAATTATGGTATGCGCTGTTCCGCACATTGCAACTTCTCATCCTCAAGAATAGTGTCGCCGAGTAACCGTGACCGCTGTGTTGGGAGGTACGGACCATCGCTCTCTCACTATGCACTTCTTATTCACCGAAAGCCGCGATTCTGTATTTATTGTTTTAAAGGACTGTCAAGATCCAAGAACCAAACTTGGATGTGGCAGTTGTGGACCAAAAGAAAACATAAAGACACTAATGGAAAAAAAAAATATCAACTCAAAGTGGGAGAAGCACCAAGTACACTATCCCAGCTAATGGCAGTGTAATCGCCAGATCGGTGTGCAATCCTGCAAACACGCTTGGTGAGTCCCAGCTAAAGCGAGAGTCCTTTCAACTTTATAAAACCATTTATGCTAAAAAAAAATATATAATCTGAACAAGACATCTTTTTCCGTTCTAAAAAGAAATACAAATATCCTATAAAAAAAAATAATGGAAATGCCACTGCTTTGTAATTAACAAGGAGAGGTTTCCACACACAGATGGAAAATGCTCACAAGCGGTTATACAAAAGTACATTCAAAAGTTGGCACTTGTGAAGAATTTTAAATAGGTGCTTAAAATGCAGAGCTTACATTGATTGTATAATGCAACGGCTACTAATGACATTTGAACCAGTGTTGGATATTTAATGGCAGCCTGGGAGTTATGTTATCATGAGTCTTCATTAACATTAATACAACTAAGATGTTATCAGGAAGATTTTAAAAAGAAATATTTCAATGCATTATTGTGATAGTCAACCTCCAAGGTTTTAAAGCACCTATAGAAACACAAATCAAGCTGTTTATTTGAAGATGTACAGTATTGCAAGACCATCCCTCATTTATTAGACAACGCAGGAACAAAATACACACCCTTCAAAATGTTCTGTAACCGCATTTTCAGTGGCAGAACCATCTCCAAACGGGAGCTGGCCCATGCAATTAACAGAAGTAGAATCCCACCAACTGAGACTAGACAGCCAAGAGTGATGACTGCGTCTGAATATCCCCCAGACACAATGACTAGGGATGACCCAATTCTACATCTGGTATTTAAGCAACACTGCTGAATAAAGCAGATGTACAGTTAGGTCCGGAAATAATTGGACACTGATACAAGTTTTGTTATTGCGGCTGTGTACCAAAATAAAGTCAAGTTACAGTTAAATAATGAATATGGGCTTAAAGTGCAGTCTATCAGCTTTAATTTGAGGGTATTCACATCCAAATTGGAGGAAGGAGTTTAGGAATTACATCTCTTTAATATGTAGCCCCCTCTTTTTCAAGGGACCAAAAGTAATTGGACAATTGACTCAAATGCTGTTTCATGGAAAGGTGTGGGCTATTCCTTCGTTATTTCATCATCAATTAAGCAGGTAAAAGGTCTGGAGTTAATTCCAGGTGTGGCATTCGCATTTGGAAGCTGTTGCTGTGAACCCACAACATGCGGTCAAAGGAGCTCTCAATGCAAGTGAAACAGGGCATCCTTAGGCTGCAAAAAAAGAAAAGAAAATCCATCATAGAGATAGCAGGAACATTAGGAGTGGCTAAATCAACAGTTTGGTACATTCTGAGAAAAAAGAACGCACTGGTGAGCTCTGCAACACAAAAAGGCCTGGACATCCACAGAAGACAACAGTGGTGGATGATCGTAGGATCATTTCCATGGTAAAGAAAAACCCCTTCACAACATCAAGCCATCAAGTGAAGAACACTCTCCAGGAGGTAGGCGTATCATTATCCAAGTCTACCATAAAGAGAAGACTTCACAACGTGCAAACCATTCATAAGCCTCAAGAATAGAAAGGCCAGATTAGACTTTGCCAAACAATATCTTAAAAAGCCAGCTGGAACTGCATTCTTTGGACAGATGAAACTAAGATCAACCTGTACCAGAATGATGGGAAGAAAAAAGTATGGAGCAGGCTTGGAACGGCTCATGATCCGAAGCATACCACATCATCTGTAAAACACGGTGGAGGCAGTGTGATGGCATGGGCATGCATGGCTTACAATGGTACTGGGTCACTAGTGTTTATTGATGATGTGACAGAAGACAGAAGCAGTCGGATGAATTCTGAAGTGTATAGGGATATATTGTCTGCTCAGATTCAGCGAAATTCAGCGAAGTTGATTGGACGGCGCTTCACTTTACAGATGGACAATGACCCAAAACATACTGCGAAAGCAACCCAGGAGTTTAAGGCAAATAAGTGGAATATTCTGCAATGGCTGAGTCAATCACCTGATCTCAACTCGATCGAGCATGCATTTCACTTGCTGAAGATAAAACTTAAGGCAGAAAGACCCACGAACAAACAACAACTGAAGACAGCTGCAGTAAAGGCCTGGCAAAGCATCACAAAGGAGGAAAACCAGCGTTTGGTGATGTCCATGCGTTCCAGACTTCAAGCAGTCATTGCATGCAAAGGATTCTCGACAAAGTATTAAAAATGAACTTTTTATTTATGATTGTGTTAATTTGTCCAATTACATTTGAGCCCCTGAAATAAGGGGATGGTGTATGAAAATGGTTGCAATTCCTAAACGTTTCATACAATATATTTGTTCAATACCTTCTCAGGAGTAACATTCTCAGCAGCTATAGGATATCAAACAAGCACTACTGCAAACTTGCTTTCCCCAATCATACACAACATCTATAAGACGACGAAATGCAAAACAAAGAGCCAAACTGTAATCCCCATACTGGACCTGTCACCCCTAGATCTCTGTGCCCAGATTTTAAATCTAGAAGCATAAACATTCATAGGCTGAATAGCTTCTAAAATGAGAAACAAGGGCGCCTCACTGAAAAGAAATGGGCCCCTTGGAAGGGTTATTTGGAATGTCGCTGCAAACACGCACATGTCAAAAAGGGAGACATATGCATAGATGGCCAAAAGATTGCAGTTATTTACAGTACTTTTGTGTTTCCCAGCGAGGCTGTAAACATCCAGGCCAGAATACAACATTTCTCCATGTTTCTGGATCTGCGGAGAGACTCTCCAAACCTACCTTCAGGGGTCCTTCACACAAAGTGATGGGATTATTGTTTTCACATGAACTCCCAGCACCATTCCAATGGGGTCTCTTCAGCCATTCACCACTCAGGGTGGTGTATTATAAACCCACTTTATATTTTCAGCGCATGTTTGTTTTGAAGCAGTGTACATGAGCGCTTTAATAGAATACAACAGAGCAACGATGAATGTTATATAGAAAAAAAAGGACAATTTCCCCCCAAATAGCTTTACCATTTTACAAGAGACATTTACAAGGCCTGGCTCTTGATTATTTATAGTACAGTGGTAGACTTCTTTTGAATCAAAGCAAGGCCAAATAAGCCCATAATAGCAATAAGAACTCTGGAGGCTCGAGCTGATTTCTTCCAATCCCATGAATAACATTGCAACTTGAAGATTTTGCTCATAATTATAAATGATGGCTTTGCTGGTAGGAATAGCCAAACACAGGGCCTAGGCACACCAAAAGGATACATAAAAAGGGGAAAATACTATTAATTGAAGCATCATACAAAGCCATTTCGGTACAACCGTGGTCCCCTTCAAGGAATCTACGTGTTTATTGGTGGGGAACCATACAGATATTGTTTTTTTTAGGGAGACAAACACCGTATTTTGATTGCCAACACTTTACAGCCCTCTCCTCAGGGAACCCCACCCAGATAGACCACATTTTAAGCAGAACCAATGAATACTTTGACAAAAGGAAGCACATTCCTGTGTTAGGAATCCCAATACACACATTCATTGCCCCAAAGCTCAATTTACAGATTGTTAAGCAAGGGAAATGTATGCAAATCATTATACAGCCCGCCCAGGTAATAGGCCTACTGTGTTTAACACATGCCACCCCCCCCCCCCCCCCCAGAAAAGTCTGTCCTCTGTGCTTTTCTATAGGGCAAATAGTCACCGAGCTAAAAAGACAACCCCTCAATGGCTTTGTAGGTGGTCATTAAAGAGAGATAATCACCATCGCGTATTAGTGAATATACCCCTTCGCGATCCTTTTTTTGTTTTTTTCAGACTTCGTGGAAGAAGCACTGGATTTCTGCAGTAATACTGCACTTAGTATAGCTGTAAACTGCAAAATGTTTTACGAGCAGCATCACTTTAAATACGCCGATTTGTTTTCTTGCGTTTCCGAACAAAGACGTTGGTGCTTTTAAATCTGAAAGATTTTCGTGGCCAGTTGCTTCGTGCAATTATAGGATTGTGCGCGTCAAGAAAACGTCAAAGTGATTGGGTGAAGATGAAACATTTATCCGCTGATGGATTTTTTCCATGAACAGGAAATAGATTTCTGTAACCTATGAACAGCAAAAACATATTTGCATATATATAGATTTCAAATACTCTCCAATGTTTTGCATGGAGCCAGCAGTTACAAATCAGGTCTGCAATCTATTTTAATGCGTGCCAAAGGATCAGACAAAAAGCCAAGACCACCTGTTCCCTAGTCTTTTTACAGTTAGGTAGGAATGCATACAAATTATTAGTAGCTAAGGGGGTCAATCATTTAATATGATCAATAGTAACCTATATTTTAGAACTGTATAGTGTTCTCTTAACGGCAAAGCATTATATATATTGTGACAAACGGCTTACTCCGGGGCTCCGCTGCTTGTCCGGGACGGTTAGAACACGGTCTTTTGGGGTAGGTTAAATGAGGAGGCGTCACGTACTGTTCCTTTAAACAGGCTGTGCCTGGTTTATTCAGTCCCAGGCACTGAGACTGCCACAGTGCATACAACAAAACACATCAAAACAAAAGCTGCTCACCTGAGCGATAACTTAACTTAGATTTCCCTAACTCAGGGTGGAAGTGGCTTTTCCACTTTCCAACAACAAAACAAGGTACTTTTGCAGAGTTAGCCAAATGAACAGAACAATTGAACCTGTGTGGGGAAGGGGCTTCTCCCCACTGTGTTCAGCAGCCTTCCAGGCTCTGGAGAAGAGACAAGAGCAAACAGGAAATCAGTCTTACATACCTGATTTCTAATTAGCATGACAGGTGACAGAAATCCCTCAGTTCCAGCGCTTGCCCAAAACTGTGGGATGGAGTGCATGTATTATAAGGCTGCACTCCCAGGCCAGACAGGATAGAAACTGTTCAGTATCCTGGGAGCCCTATATATGGAATTTATTACCATCCCCTGGTTTCTGTCACATATCCTCCCCCCCAGCTCAGACCTCGAGGGATGAGCGACCATGGATATTAGGGAGTGCATCCTTGACAACCCGTCAGCATTGCCATGTTTGTGCCCTGACCTGTGTTCCACAGAAAATTTAAAGGGTTGTAGGCTTAGGAACCACCTGGTCACTCTAGCATTCTTTTCCCTGTTTTGACACATCCAGGTAAGGGGTGCATGATCTGTGACCAACCGGAATTTTCTCCCCAACAGGTAGTATTTGAGCGTCTCTACAGCCCACTTTATTGCGAGACACTCTTTCTCTACTATGGAGTAATTTTTCTCCTGGGGATTTAGTTTCCTACTTAAATAAAGGATGGGGTGTTCCTCACCTTGAGACTCCTGGGAGAGTACCGCCCCCAGCCCTACCTCAGATGCGTCGGTTTGGACTACGAACTCTTTGGAGAAGTCAGGTGTGACCAACACTGGTTGGGCACAGAGAGCTTCTTTCAGGCTTCTAAAGGCCTGTTCGGTTTCGGGGGACCACTTTACCATAAGTGGTCCTCTTGCTTTTGTGAGGTCGGTTAGTGGGGTTGCCTTAGTCGCAAAATTGGGAATAAACCTTCTATAGTACCCAATTAACCCCAAAAAGGTCCTTACTTGTTTTTTTGTAACTGGCCTTGGCCAACCTTGTATCGCCTCCACTTTGAGTGTTTGGGGTTTGAGTAAACCTCTGCCAATAGAATACCCCAGATACTTGGCCTCCTCCAGACCAATGGTGCATTTAGCGGGGTTAGCAGTTAGTCCAGCAGACCGAACTGCGTCGAGCACAGCTTGGACCTTTGGAAGGTGGGATTGCCAATCTTCACTATGGATTACCACATCATCCAGGTAGGCAGCAGCATACCGAGCATGTGGTTTTAAAATTTTATCCATCATTCTTTGGAATGTGGCGGGAGCTCCATGTAAGCCAAAAGGCAGCACCCTATACTGAAAGAGGCCGTCTGGGGTTGAGAAGGCTGTCTTTTCTTTTGCCCTTTCTGTGAGGGGAACCTGCCAGTACCCTTTTGTTAGGTCTAGGGTTGTGAGATATCGGGCTTTGCCCAGTCTCTCTACAAGTTCATCTACCCTGGGCATAGGGTAAGTATCAAATTTTGACACCGCGTTTAGTTTCCGGTAGTCATTACAAAACCTTGTTGTACCATCTGGCTTTGGGACTAAGACTATAGGGCTGTTCCACCCACTTTGGGATTCCTCAATTACGCCTAGTTTTAGCATTTTTTTAACCTCTAAACTTATAGCCTCTCTTTTGGCCTCTGGGATTCGGTACGGTTTAAGGTTAACTCGGACCCCCGGTTCAGAGACTAGGTCATGTTCAATTACGCTAGTTCTACCTGGCTGTGTAGAGAAGATTTCTTTGTTTCTGCTCACTAAATTCTGAACCTCTTGTTTCTGATGAACAGACAGGGTTTCAGCTATGCTAACCTCTGGGTCAGTTTCTTGACTCTCTGACGGACCTGGGGTTACTAGGGTTGACAAGACTTCTCTATCTTTCCAGGGCTTGAGTAGGTTTATATGGTAAATTTGCTCAGGTTTCCTCCTACCTGGCTGTCTTACCTTATAATTTACTTCTCCCACTCTTTCCAAGACCTCATATGGCCCATGCCATTTAGCAAGGAATTTACTTTCCACGGTGGGAACCAGAACTAGTACCCTATCACCTGGAAAAAAAATTCTGACCCTAGCACCCTTATTATACGTATTCCTCTGTGCTTCTTGAGCTTTCTCCATGTGTTCCCTCACTATGGGTAGGACTGCAGCAATGCGGTCCTGCATCTGGGCAACATGCTCTATTACACTTCTATAAGGGGTAACCTCGTGTTCCCAAGTCTCTTTGGCTATATCCAGTAAGCCCCTTGGGTGTCGGCCATACAATAGTTCAAACGGGGAGAAGCCTGTGGATGATTGGGGAACTTCCCTAATGGCAAATAACAGGTACGGTAACAAACAATCCCAGTTTTTCCCATCTTTATCGACCGCCCGCCGTAACATGCTCTTTAAGGTTTTATTGAACCTTTCCACTAAACCATCTGTTTGTGGATGATAGACTGAGGTTCTGAGATGCTTGATTTTTAGGAGTTTACATAACTCTTTTGTTACTTGGGACATAAACGGTGTTCCCTGGTCAGATAGAATCTCTTTAGGAATTCCAACCCGGGAAAACAGAACTACTAACTCTTTTGCTATGTTTTTGGCCGAGGTGCTACGTAGGGGAACTGCCTCCGGATATCGGGTGGCATAATCTAATATTACCAATATATGCTGATGTCCCCTAGCAGACTTTATTAGGGGTCCTACTAGATCCATAGCAATCCGGTCAAATGGTACCTCTATTATGGGAAGGGGTACCAATGGGCTGCGGTACGCCTTGAACGGGGCGGTGATCTGACATGCTGGGCATGAGGAACAATAATTCGTAATTTCTGCCAGAACCCCAGGCCAATAGAAGCTTCGGAGAACCTTTTCTTTTGTCTTTTCCACCCCTAGGTGTCCCCCCAATGGATGACTATGTGCGAGGTGTAACACTACATTACGGAATGTCCGTGGTACCAACAATTGTTTAGTTGTAACTGATTTTCTTTTATCAACCCGATATACTAGGTCGTTCTCTACCTCGAAGTAGGGGTAAGCAAGCGACCTATCTGGTTGGCCAAGAGTACTATTCAGGTCCCGTATATTTCCCCTTGCTACCTCTAATGTGGGGTCCTCCCACTGGGCCTTCTTAAAACTCCCAGGACTGACCTCTAGGTCAGCGAGGGTCTTATCCGGTTCTGGGGTGGTAAGTGTCTGATCAACATCCTGATTTGGGGTATTCCCTACCAAAGTAGTGATGGGGAAGGGAATTTTACAGCACTCCTCCTTTTCCCCCTTCTTATTTGGGCCCTCGTCAACCTCCATTTCTGAAAACGGGAAAGGATTTATTTCTTCTAATACTTCGTTATGGTCCGCTATTGAACTCTGGGCGCTATTCTGAGCGGGGGACCACATTTTTAGAAAATGGGGAAAGTCGGTCCCTATTAACACATCATGTGCCAGTTTGGGTACAACACCCACCTTGAAATCTAAAGAACCAAACTCTGTTTCAAAAAAAACATCAACAGTGGAATATTCATGATTATCCCCATGTATACAACAAATTGCCATTCTTTGTGAACTGTTTCCCTGTTTCTTCTTAATGGGCAAGAGGTATTCGGACACTAGTGTGACCATGCTCCCAGAGTCCAGAAGTGCCCGAACCCTCCTACCATTAACCTTTACAAATGCCCACAGATGGTTATTTAAGGGGTCCTCTGGGCTAGGGCGCATACATTGGGACAACAGCGAATAAGGTTCCACGCTGTTGCATTGCATGGGCTCATCATTTAGTGGGCAGATTTTTGCTGTGTGGCCCCTCTCATGACAATTTACACATTTAGGTACATAGTCTGTGTCCCACTTAGAGCCTTTTCCCGGCTCCCCATGTTGGCTATTGCCCTTAGTGTGCGAACCACTGTTGCTGGTGCTGCGTGAAGGTGGTCGCCGCTCTTCAGCTCCCCTTAACCCCGGTACCCTTTTACCGTCTCTGGAAGAGTCCTGGAACCTCGGGTAGTGGGGTTGCTCCACGACTGGGGGTTGCGGGTGCTCTCCTGCTGCATTGTACCTTTCTACGAGGGCCACAAGCTCATCCGCATTGTGGGGGTCACTCCGACTGACCCAATGGCGTAAGGCAGAGGGAAGTTTCCTCAAGAACTGGTCCATGACCAACCGTTCCACGATGTGGCTTGCTGAGTTGATCTCGGGTTGTAGCCACTTTCGGGCGAGGTGGATGAGGTCATACATCTGGCTTCGGGTGGCTTTATCCATCGTGAAGGACCATGCGTGAAACCTTTGGGCGCGAACAGCCGTGGTTACGCCGAGGCGGGCGAGGATCTCGAACTTCAATTTTGCATAGACGTTAGCTTCGGCTGGCTCTAGATCAAAGTAAGCCTTCTGGGGTTCGCCGCTTAGGAAGGGTGCGATTAGACCAGCCCACTCAGCTTCTGGCCATCCCTCTCTCTGTGCCGTGCGTTCAAACGTGAGAAGATAGGCTTCCACATCATCCGAGGGTCCCATCTTCTGAAGGTAGTGGCTTGCCCTGGTCATTTTCGGAACTGGGGCTGCCGCTGCCAGTGGAAGGTTACTGATAGTCCCCCTCAGGATCTCGAGTTCCTGCTGTAAGCCCTGAGCGAACCGCTGTTGCTCCTCTCTCAGCAAGCGGTTTGTCTCTTGCTGGTTTGCATTCGCCTGTTGCAGGGCTTCATTCGCGTCTCTCTGGACAGCGACATTGCGTACCAGCGCACTCACCACGTCTTCCATCTTGTTTGGAGAGAGAGAAAAAAACTTTTTTTTTTTTTTAAAGTTCTTTAACCCCCAGACCTTTTAGTGTTCTGCCCGCATTCTCCACCATATGTGACATACGGCTTACTCCGGGGCTCCGCTGCTTGTCCGGGACGGTTAGAACACGGTCTTTTGGGGTAGGTTAAATGAGGAGGCGTCACGTACTGTTCCTTTAAACAGGCTGTGCCTGGTTTATTCAGTCCCAGGCACTGAGACTGCCACAGTGCATACAACAAAACACATCAAAACAAAAGCTGCTCACCTGAGCGATAACTTAACTTAGATTTCCCTAACTCAGGGTGGAAGTGGCTTTTCCACTTTCCAACAACAAAACAATGTACTTTTGCAGAGTTAGCCAAATGAACAGAACAATTGAACCTGTGTGGGGAAGGGGCTTCTCCCCACTGTGTTCAGCAGCCTTCCAGGCTCTGGAGAAGAGACAAGAGCAAACAGGAAATCAGTCTTACATACCTGATTTCTAATTAGCATGACAGGTGACAGAAATCCCTCAGTTCCAGCGCTTGCCCAAAACTGTGGGATGGAGTGCATGTATTATAAGGCTGCACTCCCAGGCCAGACAGGATAGAAACTGTTCAGTATCCTGGGAGCCCTATATATGGAATTTATTACCATCCCCTGGTTTCTGTCACAATATATATATATTTTTTTTTAATAGTCCAGAAGGTAGAGGGGAGGTATGATCCAATCTTTCAACTACATAAAGGGAAGAAAACCATAACAAGAGGTCATGCTCTAAAGCTGGAGGATGGCAGGTTAAGGGAACATTTGAGGGAGTAATTCTTCCCATAAAGAGGGTGGATTCATGCAATAGCCTCCGAATGGAGGTAGTAGGGTTTAGTATAGTGAGGGCATTCAAACATGCTTGAGATACACATAAGGTTATCCTAAATACGAAAGAAACCCACGGATCAAATAGTGTCGGAGGTTGTAAACTAAGTGGGGCAATTGGTTGTTATCTGCCATCAAACTAGGCGTCTGTCCATCTGCCATTGTTAATCAACAGATCATGGTCAATATCCTTCAGATTAATATGAAGAAAAATGTTCCACACTCAAGTTGTCTTACCATTAGAGAAGATATACTGCGCCCTAGAGTTAGACTACGTAGTGATATTTGAAAACGTATAGAGCGACCTACTCTATTTACTGCTGCTACAGAAGGGTCAAATGTTTATAGAAGCCTCAGACACCATGTATTTAGTATTTACTGGGTCTCTGTAGGACTATTTCTCAAATCAGTCAGTTTTTATTTCGAAAGCAGGTGTAAGGGTATAAGGCTTCAGTCTAGTCACACAACTTTCTCTCAAACATGTGTAACCCCCCCCCCCCCTGTGGGTTTACTAGAGTAATGCATGGGGTTACTGGGGGTCAGTGGATGCTAAACTCCATCCTGTGGTGGCACAAAAAGGTAGTGTGTCCCAGAAGGTATTTGGAGGGGGGAAAAAAAAGCCGTGTCATCGCCCAGCTGACCACCAACAGCACCCCGAGACTAGGTAAATCAAGGCTGTTGTCGACAAATACCATACACTGATGTAAACTCCATAGGAGCCAGGGAGGGAGGTTTACACATGTCTAACTAAATGCACAGTAAAATATAGAACTGAACAGTAAAGACAGCGATGAAGTTTTACAAGGGGCAGCAACACCGTTCCAGCAGCACAATGGCTGATATTGCAATGTGGGTATTGCCCCCATTAAGAATAATTTGCAAGTAGCATCTTCCTGTTCCAAAACATTTACAATTGTGATCTGCGCGGCTCCAGGCAGTCACCAGTAGGACCCTGACACCTGAATACCAAGACACATACACAGTGTGCTGTTGCTAACTGTAAATCATTGATTGCACCTATTGCCAAAGCAGTTAACAGGACTTTTCCAAATGGAGCCAACACTGGGTGATACTGCGATTTATTTTAAAGAGCAACACATGTCTTGTCAGAGGCAGTGACACAAACAAACCCAGTAATTGCTTGGTCAAGGTCACACACACACACACACGTACACACGTACACACGTACACACACACACACACACACACACACACACACACACACACACGTACACACACGTTCTTGTAGAGGCAATATGTCGTAAATCTTGGTTGCTGTCACAATAAGTGACAGCAACCAAGAACAAAATATATTTGGGTGTGAACACGAGCGTGATAGAATTTACTCCCTAGTAAAAGCATTTACTGTTATTTTAGTGCAAACTATTGCACCAGGAAAGCTACACACAGATATAAAATATAAGCTTGTATCACCAGCGATACAAAAGTCCACAATGCCCCACCTGCCCCCTACATCCAAGGCCCCCCACATCCCTGGATAAACGAACACCTTTGCTTTAAGGGCAGTATATGTGGTTTTGCCTCCGCATTTTTACATTACGTTGAGAACCTATTTTCCGTGACTGCTTTGACAGTGGCTGGCCTCAGTGCAAATCCCCAATGATGGTCTTAACTAGGATTAGACAGAACATAACTAAAGCCCAATGAAAATGTAATACTTTCAGGGGAGCAGATCACAACCGCCAACAGATTATCACGATTTAGGCTGAATAAAAAGGTAATTCTGTTTGAGCCCAGATCTGTGCAACGTTGCAATGACGCCTGCAACGGACGGAGCGCTGAAGTAGCCTCTAGCAAAACGAGAAATGTTTCTATATTAGTATATTTGTTATAATGCTTTTTGCAATTGGGTCAAAATCTGCAAAGATATTAAGTGATGTACACGCCATTCAAATGCTGCAGCTTGAGCTACAGGTTTTATATTGCTGCAAACCTCTCCTTGGTGAAATGTTATGGAGCAGTTTTTAGAAAATCAAATGGCAGAAGTCTTTCATCTTTAGATTACAAACATTTCCAGGGTTTTAACAGCTGTCAAAATAATAAAAAGCAATACATTTAAAAACAGAAAAAATCCCTCTCCCTCCCTCCCTCCCTCTCCCTCTCCCTCTCCCTCTCCCTCTCCCTCTCCCCCTCCCTCTCCCTCCCTCTCCCTCCCTCTCCCTCCCTCTCCCTCCCTCTCTCTCCCTCTCCATACATACATCCATACATACACAAAAAGATTTAGGTCAATGAAGAATCATTTTAAAAAGGAAGAAGATGCAAAGCTGGGTAATATCAGTAAAAAAGTAAGGCCCTTTATCTGCCAGGAGAGCCAGCACTGCCGCTCTCACAGCAAAAAGATTAAACAGCCAGGGCACATTCCCAATCCAGCTATACAACCACAAAAGAAAAATGGAACTCTACCCACTCGGCCACGGTGTACTCCAGGTGGGACTCTGCCACTATACGTGTTTTCCAAACTTGCACCTCCTCTCTACTGCACGTGTGCACGTAATTGGCTCCTCTCCGCTGCTGTGCATAAAACGCGTCGCGAAGCCGCCAACACCACTCTGTACCCTACGCTCTTCCAAAAAGCACAGGCATCATGCGAGGGAACCGATCACATACGGTTACAGAAAAGTTACAGGCGATGAGACAGGGAGCATGTGCAGAGAATGCTAGAAGTAAGCATTCATACACCTTATTCAGGGGCGTATAAATATTATGCCTGAATAAGATTCCTTTATCTTAGAACTAAGGTGCCCGTCTCCATCACACGGCGACAGAGCTGAACTGTTTATACTAATTGCTTGCTGTGGCTTAAATAAAGCTATATCTATTCGTGCGCGGTCCCAAGGTTCAACAAAGTATCCAGCTGCACCTCCTTCCTTTGGATCAATATATTGTAAATACAAATTGTATTGTATTGTATTGTATGTCTTTATTTATATAGCGCCATTAATGTACATAGCGCTTCACAGTAGTAATACATGTGGTAATCAAATAAATAACAGATAATATAAATAACAGATCATGGGAATAAGTGCTTTAGACATAAAAGTAACATTTCGGAAGAGGAGTCCCTGCCCCAAGGAGCTTACAGTCTAATTGGTAGGTAGGTTGAACGTACAGAGACAGTAGGAGGGAATTCTGGTAAGTGCGTCTGCAGGGGGCCAAGCTTTATGTATCATGTGTTCAGAATATCCACAGTGCTATTCATATGCTTCTTTAAGCAAGTGTGTCTTAAGGTGGGTCTTAAAGGTGGATAGAGAGGGTGCTTGTCGGGTACTGAGGGGAAGGGCATTCCAGAGGTGTGGGGCAGTCAGTGAAAAAGGTTTAAGGCGGGAGAGGGCTTTAGATACAAAGGGGGTAGAAAGAAGACATCCTTGAGAAGAACGCAAGAGTCTGGATGGTGCATAACGAGAAATTAGGGATGAGATGTAAGGAGGGGCAGAAGAATGTAAAGCTTTAAAAGTAAGGAGAAGAATGGAGTGTGAGATGGGGGATTTGATCGGAAGCCAGGAGTGGGATTTCATGAGGGGAGATGCTGAGACAGATCTAGGAAAGAGTAGAGTGATTCTGGCAGCAGCATTTAGGATAGATTGTAGGGGAGACAGGTGAGAGGCAGGAAGGCCGGACAGCAGGAGGTTACAGTAATCAAGACAGGAGAGAATGAGGGCCTGAGTCAGAGTTTTAGCAGTCGAGCAACAGAGGAAAGGGCGTATCTTTGTTATATTGCGGAGGAAAAAGCGACAAGTTTTAGAAATGTTTTGAATGTGAGGGGCGAATGTGAGAGAGGAGTCGAGTGTGACCCCTAGGCAGCGTGCTTGGGCTACTGGGTGAGTGATTGTAGTTCCATCAGTAATGTGGAAGGAGGTAGTAGGGCCAGGTTTGGGAGGAAGTATGAGGAGCTCTGTTTTAGCCATGTTGAGTTTAAGGCGTCGGAGGGCCATCCAGGATGATATAGCAGAGAGACATTCAGAAACTTTGGTTTGTACAGCAGGTGTAAGGTCAGGTGTTGAAAAGTATATTTGTGTGTCGTTGGCATAGAGGTGATAATTAAACCCAAAAGATGTTATTAGGTCAATTAGAGAGAGTGTGTACAGAGAAAAGAGAAGAGGTCCCAGTACAGAGCCCTGGGGTACCCCCACAGAGAGATCAATAGAGGAGGAGGTGTTAGCAGAAGAGATGCTGAAAGTACAATGGGAGAGGTAGGATGAGATCCAGGATAGAGGTTTGTTCCGAATACCAAGAGTATGGAGAAGTATCTGTTGTCTAAATTTAACATAGGTTGAACTTAATGGACATGGACTTTTTTCAACGAATCAATGCGTCCAAAGAACTTTCAATCTATTATTAGAGTTCCTATGTATTTATAGCCTGTTTATTCTGCAATGCAGCGTAATGAGTCATGAAAGACTGACGAACAGATACCATGTAATTATGACAGCAGATCACCACAGTGATAGTAAAAGTATGTTGGATAAAGTGATCTTGGTTCAGAGACGTGAAAGAGATTGGCTGCAAAACAAGATGACAATTTCCTAAAGCAGGGGTGCGCAAAGTTCATGAGCTGCGCCCCCCCTGCCCACAAGCCGCAGCGTTGGCACCCCCCATCTCAGAGGACTCGGCGTCAAATGACGCGCGTTGTCATGACCCCACGGCGTCATTTGAAGGCCCGGCAGAGAACAGGTAAGGGAGTTACAGAGGCCTCACGCGTCCCCCGGCAGTTAATTTAAATGCTGTGGGGAAGAACGTAGGGCTTATAAGAGCCGTGCCCCCCTCTAGAAATTCTCACGCCCCCCAGTTTGCGCACCGCTGCCCTAAAGTACACACAAATTCATTTCAACTTTGCTTTTCTACAGCTACATGAGGAGACTTCACCCGTGCGGCACCCGCTCTCTGGCATTCCCTACCACGTACTATCAGACTCTCCCCCCCCCAGTTTTCAGATGTTCAAAGACTCTGAAAACTCACCTTTTTAAGAAAGCCCACTGTATCTCACATACACCCAACACTCCTTCATACCCCCCTCCATCCCTACTGGCACGAGTTGTACCAAGCTCCACGCTATCCAACACCCGCCAAGATCCACAACCCCCGAACCTTAACAGGACCAGCTGTGCGGCTGGACCATATTCCATCCTGATAAATACTCAATCTCACCATGAGCAGCCACGTTATCTTTTGTTTCAACACTACCCGATTCCCTCTATATTGTACGCTCTTACGAGCACGGCCCTCATTACCATGTGTATGGCTTTCTATTTATGTCATGAATATCCCCACTGTACCACTGTGTGGAATATGTTGGCACTTACAAATAAACGATAATAGTAATGAGTTGCTAGTGCAAGTGTTTGTTTCAAAAGTTAAGACTTTTTTCATTGCGTCCATTAAAGAAATCTAAGAAATGTAGGACCTCCTACCCTGATGAAGTAGTTGTGTACTACGAAACGCGTTGGAACATTTACTTTGGTCTGTGGACTATATCTGGACTATCTTTGCACTTTTGTGTGAGCGCGGTGTCCAGAGCACGCCCCAGTGATGTAAAAGTCATCAGCCATGGCTGGAGATACACTCACTGAGTGCTACGCCGGCTAGCTGGTCATGTCCCGTTTGGGAGCTTCTCGCCGTGAGATATCATCGTCCTGGACGGAGTGTGGCACAGTAATCATCTTTGCACCGCTTGTTGGGAACAGCTGGTGATGGTGCTGCGGTAACCATTATCAATACGCCATATGATACGCTTTAAAAGTACTGCGAATTTGTATGTGCAATATTACCTTTACCATAATACAACATATTTTTACCATATGAGACTCGTACGCTTGTCCTTTTGTTAACTATGACATGTGAGTTCCTGTAAATCCAGTTCATAGCTCCCGCAAATACCATCAGTTGAGCGCTGCATGCCATAGCTGTTGAGGTCTGGCACTCCAGGGGGCTTTTTGCTCCTTTTCTTTGCGAGACCGCATTCTGCTCTCCGCTCTCCCGTGGAACGCTGAACACGATCTGACCAAACGAGTTCCCGTCATCAGTGATTGCTATGTGCCTAGTGTCCAGTATTGAACCGGATGGTCATGTATTTAGACACCTCTCTGGACATAGTGACATGACCGGCTTAGGTGGCCGCGGGATTTCCCTGAACAGGGAGAGAGCAGGGCTGTTGCGAGGGGGCTGGGCCGCTTCCTCCATTCTGATTGGCTGCTGCTGAGTAATGCAGCCGGTCAGGAGGTGGTGACAGGAGTCTGGGGGTGGGCCCAAGGAGAGGAAGAAACAGCATGGAGAACAGAGGTGTGAGAGGGATGTTTGTGTCTTGAGCGTGTCGCACTTTTCACCATTGGGTCCGGTAGTTTTGGAGAAGCCAACTGGCAACCCTATATATGTGGGAGGGGCGGTGACACTCTGCCGCAATGAAGAGCTACCGATGTAATCATTTCACTAAAACATGGTCAGAAACAAAAGACAGTGGCAGGCATCGGGATTGCATAGAAGAGCTCAAGCTTCAATGTTGATAACATAGTTATAATAGCACATCTACGATATTTTCTAAATTATTTGATACGAATTGTTAGATAAAAGAAATAAAACGCATAAAAATTATGACCCCTTTAACCAAAATGGCCACGGGGACAAGGCTCGCTCCAGCAAACCAATGAAAAGGCGTTGCAGCTTTCTATTGGTTACAACGGCACATGTTAAAAAAATAAAATAAAAAGGACGTGCAGGAAATGCTAGAGCAAGATGTTGGCATAATAGAAGTTACTTAAAGAAACAACAAAGGGATAGGGAGTGATCACAAAACCATACTAATTGGATGAAGTAGTCAAATGCATAAATGTGGTAATCAAATAATGGGTGCAAACTGTGAACTGAAAAGTGAATCAGAAAAGGTGAAGGGAAACACAAAATGGCTGTGCCCCCTAAAAGAATTCACTTAAATGCACACCATAACAGTGTAAAAATTAGCTTTTAATAAATTTACTTAAAACATATAATACCGAAGTAATGTGTAATGTGGATTAAAAAATATATTAAATCAACGCTATCTGGCAACCTTGTCGTCTGTTTATAAGTTCATACTATCCCATTTAACCACTGAATAATGGTGGGATATGAAGGACACAGGTTGCTAGGAGTCAGGGTGTTAACCCCTCTGGAGCAACGGTGAGACCCAATAATGGAGGTGTATAAATGTACACAGGTGAGTGGCCAAGGGGTTAAATTACCAAATACCTTGCTAGATCAACCAGCACTGCGCACCGTAATAGAGACTTTAGTGTGTTAAAATAAGAGTGCTAGAGTGATAAAGCTGGCAGATGCAGTGATAATGGTAGAACATACACTGCAGCATAACCTGTCAGACACAGCAGTACTGTGCAAGGAAAACAGGCACACTCCCTATAAAATTAAAGAATTAAATAAATAACTACCTAATGGGATCAACACAGTTAGAGCCAGGAGACTACTGACACTACATTAAAACAGCATGCGCATGCGCAATAAGTATAGATTCCAATGGTTCAACATCCAAGTTCCCGCACATGCGCAGAACCCCATTTGTGCGCAATGCAAGTGCGATACTATAGCAAAATTTCTATGTCCCCACACATGCGCACTTTGAAAGGGAAATTAATCGGAATTATTTCTAAGTGCCCACGCATGCGCCATGTGTTTAGATCAACAGGGGAGTATCGTCTAAGATCTCGCGCATGCGCAATGGATATACACCAGTTATTATCACCTTTGGGGAGCCGCGCATGCGCAATGACGCACCGACTCGCAAAACAACTGTTTAAGTTCCCGCGCATGCGCAGTAGCTACTGTAACCCGAAAATATGATATTTGGCCATAAAAATTGCACCATAAGTCCAAAAATAACGGGGATAAGTGCAAAATAAAGGTATGACACTAAGGTATTGACTGATAGTGTTTTAAACCCGTTTTTAAGCACTTTAAGAAGTGAGTTCAGGTGCTAGCATACTGCGCATGTGCAAACAGCTGTGAACAATTGACTTTGCAATTAGGGTACTGCAAGGGTATAAAAAGGTTCAGACCTCACTGCCCCAGTAAAAATTTGTCCCTGAGGAAGCTCCTTTGCTGGAGGGAAACGCGCGTTGGACGCGCAATGTTGTCAGTCTCCTACTTGGAGCTGATTT
Organism: Ascaphus truei; assembly: GCF_040206685.1. Lineage (NCBI taxonomy): Eukaryota > Metazoa > Chordata > Amphibia > Anura > Ascaphidae > Ascaphus > Ascaphus truei. The sequence goes on from NC_134503.1 coordinate 13,268,729, forward strand.
AATGTAGTGTCAGTAGTCTCCTGGCTCTAACTGTGTTGATCCCATTAGGTTGTTATTTATTTAATTCTTTAATTTTATAGGGAGTGTGCCTGTTTTCCTTGCACAGTACTGCTGTGTCTGACAGGTTATGCTGCAGTGTATGTTCTACCATTATCACTGCATCTGCCAGCTTTATCACTCTAGCACTCTTATTTTAACACACTAAAGTCTCTATTACGGTGCGCAGTGCTGGTTGATCTAGCAAGGTATTTGGTAATTTAACCCCTTGGCCACTCACCTGTGTACATTTATACACCATTATTGGGTCTCACCGTTGCTCCAGAGGGGTTAACACCCTGACTCCTAGCAACCTGTGTCCTTCATATCCCACCATTATTCAGTGGTTAAATGGGATAGTATGAACTTATAAACAGACAAGGTTGCCAGATAGCGTTGATTTAATATATTTTTTAATCCACATTACTTCGGTATTATATGTTTTAAGTAAATTTATTAAAAGCTAATTTTTACACTGTTATGGTGTGCATTTAAGTGAATTCTTTTAGGGGGCACAGCCATTTTGTGTTTCCCTTCACCTTTTCTGATAATAGAAGTTACACACAGGATACCCAGCAAGCTCTCAGAGCTCCCACTGTCCAGGTAAGCAGGTTTCCTTATCATGCAGCTGGTTGCGACAGGTTCAATGCCAGGACCATCCTTCCACCTAATTATAGAGGTAAATAAGGATTTTAATCAGTTAGTGTTTAGGACCTGCGATATTGTGGTTATGCCTTGAAAGTGGCTCGCAGGCTTATACGCTTTGGCCAAAGGGTTAAGTTAACTAAATGACCCTTTTTTCAAGAGACATATAGGCATTTCACTGTGTATTTTTGTCACACTGGATGTTGCTCTGGACTTCTTTCTTTCTTGTTTCATAATAGAAGTTAAACTTTCACGGTTTCAGGGAGCGGGCTTTAAAAACGTCACTCCTGTATAATCAGGTACACTTGTATAAAGTGATCACGATGATTTACAATAAGTCGCATTGCTAGAATTCCAGTGTGACAACCCATCTGGGAAAATGTACTGTACATACGTAACATTCTCTAACACACAGTCCTGTAGCTGCTGCATGGACACACGCTTGCAGGAATTTGACCTAGCACCCACGACGAGATGTATTTAGCACAATCTGGACAATAAAAAGGGAAAACTAATGTTCATTAGAAAAGAATAAGAAAAGAAGTTAGAAAAACTCTACTTCTATGATTTACATACACCTGGCAGCAGACACACACGCACACAGACGTATACCTGGCGGCAAACACACATACTGACTAGAAAGGTATGAAGGTGCTCCTAAATATGTGAAAAAAATACTCGTAGATCTATGACTCAGATAATCAAAAGTGTATACCTTATGAAAAAAAAAATATATATATTGGCAATTCATTCATGCAAGACACCGATGGTACCACGCACAAAAACCATGTAGCAAAAGATACTGGAGTGGCACAAATCCCCTTTCAAGCTATAGCAACTCAAACTCATCTTGTTTTACCCGTAGGTGGATTTCCCTCATGGCTCACTAGGCTATAGCCTACAGCTGTATTTTTGGGGGGCAGCCATGTATGTGTGGAGAGGGGGGGGGGTCTTACCTACTCTGGAGCAGCCCCTTCACGTTGTCATGGCGACCCGTCACACGACTATGCGTTGCCATGGACAATGCTATGCTGCAGGAGGAGGGCTGGCCCCGCTGCAAGCGTGAGCCTATGGGTGGCAAAAAGGTCAATCCGCCACTGGTTTAACCGGCACTGTGATGATTTATTTACCAGCAATAGCATTGCAATATTACAGCAGCTTCTGTATGAAGCAGGAAACACAGCATTTTAGAATTACAGCATATACTCCCAGCCATTGTACAAAAAAGGTGTATAAAAAGGTACATGGGAAAAATATTCCATTTATTTTCTCAATAGAACAGCTAGAACAGGGGTGGGAAAATTGCAGTCTTCAAGGGCCACCAACAGGGCAGGTGTTCAGGATATTCCCGCTACAGGACAGGTGGCCCAATCAGTATGCTCTAGAACTAACCGCCATCTTAAGTATACAGAATACCACCCTTTGGTAACTTCTGTCCAGTAGCTCTGGGCTTTGAAACCAGGCATGGCTTTGGAGGTAGCTTTGAAACCAGGCATGGCTTTGGAGGTAGCTTTGAAACCAGGCATGGCTTTGGAGGTAGCTTTGAAACCAGGCATGGCTTTGGAGGTAGGGTTATCACTTACCTGCCGATCTACTAAACAAGCTTAACCAGCCCAGCTTTTTCCCACTGGGACTGGAGCTTAAGTACTCGAACAGACTGCAAGTATCCCAAGGCCACACTTATAGTGCCAGCGACAGAGACGTCGCGTCAAAACAAATGTATTGACGCAATAGCGTGCGCGTATAGTAGGCACAACGGCTTGGTCACGATTGCTGAAAGTCACTTCAATTTGATATTTTCCAGCGACGCCTGCGTCGCCGGAACTATAAGCGCGGCCTTCGAGGTTCCACCTGAGCTACTTCAATTCTTTATATTCAGTATGAAAATCTGGATCTGCACAGTTTCTTAGGAGCAGGGTGATACTCCAACCTTTTAAAACTAGTTAAAAGGCTGTAAAAAAAAAAAAAAAGAGAGAGAAATAGCCACAGAAACACAAATTAAATGTGTTAAATTATTAAAATAATACGTATTTAAAAACAATGTAGGATAGAAAGATGCCTTTGAACGCAAGTCATGTGTCTATTTTCCTCCACTTCTACAAGCGGAGGAAATAATTATCGCCATCGAATAATCAAATCAGAACTAAATCGTATGATCTTGTGTTGACAGCCAATCCTACAAAGAGAGGCTCAATCTGTATTTATATAATGTCATTTGTGGTCAACTCCCAGCAGGACGGATGCCTTAAAAATGTCTCAGTTGATCGTCGACGTGCTTGATGTAATTATTACAGTACAGTTCAGCGCAGACCATCAGCCCAAAGGCTCCTATTGTGACATTTACTGTATAAATCACTGAAGCAGAAAGCAGCACAGACATATTTAATGGTACCCCAGTTGCATAAAAAAAAAATACCCAGTATGTTGCTTGGCAAAGGACAGCAAGTGCTATATTTACATGGAAACCTCACCGAGAAAAGCCATAGACGGAATTCCCACAGCTTAGCTTTCAACAGAAAAACAGCAAAAATGATATTTTCTTCAAACCTTTTGATTTGTTGCAACTTTTTAAGTTCTTATATTAACCCCTTTGCTGGCAAATGGGTATGCAATGCATTTTTCTCCACTAGGCTATGAAAGCTGCATTCCTTTGCGTTTACAGTATAGTGTCGATGGGAGAAACTGTATGATATAAATATAGGAACTATCCGAGTTGCCCATGTTCCACTTTGACCAGCACGCACAATTACGGTTTTCACAATTCAACAGGTTTGTTTAACGCATCCCTTGACGAGATTAATACATACTGGGCCATACTTACTAAAACAGCGATATGCCATCACACAATTCCAGGGGCCTAAAGGCAACATACTGCCCATTCAAGTGAATGGACTAAGGAGTTTTCCGGTGCTACAAGATGGTAAATATGGGTCAGAGTCTTGCACAAAGCTAGTATACTCATTATATAGCAATGTGTCGAGTCTCATGACTGGAAGAGGAGCCTAGCGGGCCCAAAATCTCGAATTTCAGTGTGAAGGTCCTCTCTATTATCCTATATGTTCATGCTAAGTGTGGATGTCATCCCTTCTAGGCGGTGTGAGAACGTGTTTCTTCAAGCAGCAATCCTGCTTCCCTTTCTTTTAATGTTTTGCAGGTATAGTTTGGAAGCAGGGAGGACCGGAGATGAACGCAGGACCCCGTGCTTCCCGAGATATTGCCTCCGTAGGAGGTGCTGGAATCTCTCTGCTGGTTTAAATGTCCCGGGCACACAGGCCAATAAAAAGCCGCCAGAGCCGACGTTACAGATAGCTGTTGGCCCGCGGGTCATTTAAACGCTGCCCTTTCGATAGCCCCACCGGAACTGCTGCCTGCACACGGCACCAATGGCGGATTTCCGATTAGCCTCGATAGGCCCAGGGCGGCAAAGTTTGGGGGCGGCATACATCGGCGTGGCCAACGTGACGTCACATGCCGCCGCGTTGTCAGGAAACACGCGGGTATTGCCTTCCGTGCATCTATTTGCAACGCCAGTTATTAAACTCCGGAGAAGCTTCTCAATACACAGTACAAACAATTCTGTCATATGTTAAAGCGAACATTTGGAACCCGCATATGGCGCGCTGAACGCGGTCCAGAGAAGCATTCAGAGAAAAAGCCTCTGAAAATGGGATATCAGGGTTTGAGCTATATGGTCACCTCTTTACCATGACCTCTGGAAATTAACGTGTCCTATGTACTGAAATAAACTGTAAGCTCTCCAGGACAGGCATTCATAGAGCATATACTGCAAACTACAATGTAGAGCTACATAACTGTAATTACTTACTATCACTTATTTATAATGACTTCAGCAGCGACTAAATGCAGTCTAATGATAACTCAGTTACTCTCCATCAAGGAGGTGGCGTAGGTCTTTACTTACGGCTCAAGCAGAATGATGTAGACGAGGGGGGGGGGGCGCGGCGGTTACAGAGGCCCCACGCTTCCCCCGACGCCATTTAAATTAAATGCCAGAAGACCACGCGAGGCCTCTGTAAATTTCCTTACCTTTGTGGTGGGTGACACATCGCCATGGCAACCCGGCGGCAAATGACCCTGCGAGGTCACATAAACCCTGCAGTGTCATTGGACGCCGGAGCCGAGCCGCAAGCAGGTCTGGAGAGCAGGCATTGGGCGCACGGGGAAAAGTTTGCGCACCCTTGATGTAGGCCATTTAAAAAATATATATATAGTGATAAACTCTGGAATAAAAAACAAGCCAAAAGGAAGAAGAAAACCTGGAAACATTGATGGTGTTGTTTCACATTGTTTATCTGTTGCTATAACTATTATCTGCTTTGCTCCATAGCAGGACAAAGTGCTAATCAACCCTTTCAAGAGTTGACATTCACAACAAATAAAATGAACTGTTGCTTCGTTCACTCAGGGTAGGTCAACTTCAGTCCTTAAGGATATCCCTGGTTCAACACAGGTGGCTCAATCAGTGATTATGACTGAGCCACCTGTGCTGAAGCAGGGATATCCTGAAAACTTGACTGTTCGTGGCTCTTGAGGACTGGAGTTGGCCATCACTGCACAGGCTAATTATGATATATGTTCCATATTCATGAAACATACAAACTGGTAAGGATGACCACTGTGACTCACTTTCTTTACAAAATGATTAACTCCACCAGATCCAAGACTTTGAAGAGGTCCTTTCTGGCCTATATATCTGCCCTAATATGGCTCCCTTGTGTCAATCACAAGCTCCACTGAAGTATTGGATGGTATTTGACCTCTCCACATCTGCTGGAAGGCTGGACTACCAGTCTTTCAGGTACAACACAAATCCTCACATTTCACCCTTCAGCTTCAAACGATGAACTCTTATAAATTGGTTTTTTTCCTGCTCCATCTAATACATTGCAGATCCCCTGATGACGTTATATGGGAACTCTTTAGGTCTTTAACTGGAAGAAGCTCTGCTCATTTTCACACTACTAGAGGAAAAGTTAATAGCAATGTAAAGAAACAAGTACAGTAATCCTTTTTAAAAAGAGACATTAGAAAACACAGACATAAGATCACATTTAAATAAAGTGTTTACTTCCTAACCTCTTAATGTGAATTGAACAGTTTTAGATATGGATAATGTGATTGCACGGATAATATATTAGGCAAGGCAATAGCCGTTATGTGCGCACCAAATAAGAATTATTATTATTTTATTTTTTTAATGGTTTTATTCCACTGTGAACTATTCCTTTCTGAATAAACTGAACAACGCTCTACTGGACATTGGCACCATCTTAGTAAATGATTTCCAAAAGCCTTTGGCAATCACTTACATGAGAATTCAGACACGTTCAATGATGCTCGAGAATTACTTTCATTTTCCCAGCACTAACTTGTAATACAAGTAATATTGTCGATTGATTACCTTGGGTCTATGGCAAACAGGAGGTCCATACAACTCAAAGGCAAGATGCAGCAGGAAGAGTCACACAAATCTCTTATGGTCTTATGCCTCTATTCTCAATTGCCTCTGTTAAATCTACAAGTATCTGCTTAACACAAGGGATTTACAAACAGAAAAATGGGGGGTGGATGGAAAAAAGCATTATTTTGTAACATTTACAACTTAACGTGCCTTAAAACAACAGTGCTATTGACTCGGTGTCATGAGTCTCTACATACACTCGTTACCAGTATCCATAACCTTTCCCAAAGGAAACCCTAATGATAGTCACCTGTACCCTGTCATCCTGGGGCTGTGATCAATACAGCTAGGTGGAATGTCACAACACATGATGACAAGGACTACAATGGAGTGCATATTTAATATACAAAATAGCTCTTAACACAAAGAACACCCTCCGAATACACGGAGTGGAATATCCTCACAAAAGAGGATCCTACGATTTGGAAGTATATTATTATGCCAGGAACAGAACTACAACACCGTGCATCCTATGCTATAAATTAAGGAGATAGGCTCGGAACTTCTTACCGGCACTGGCGGTTATGCAACGAACCAGCAGTTGGGAAACCAGACGCAATACATCCCTCGCTATGTCTGCAAAAAGAGCTGGCACTGGACTACTGTTCTATAAACAAGATACACTTCCTGGTGAATCTTTGGTTATCAGCTGGTATGGGGGAGGAGATGTTGCAGATTTAAGAACTATTGTCCACAAAGATAGCAATGGGTGTGTGTGTGTGTGTGTGTGTGTGTGTGTGTGTGTGTGTGTGTGTGTGTGTGTGTGTGTGTGTGTGAGAGGGGGGGGGGGTGTCTATCTATCTCAATGTCTTGTATAGCGCATACACAGAGCGATCCCCGAAGACGTAGACTGAATTTGTATTAAATAAAAATTTTAAATAAATCTGCTTTAAAATCCGATTCTTGGTCTGTTGTGATGGGTTGCAAAAAAAGAACAATTTTCCCAACATTCATGCATAAATTTATTGTTTATAAATTTATATTGAAATATTACAATATTAAGCAACACAAACAAGTCAAGTTTGTTGTTTGCCTTCCTTGTCAAATCGTTTAATTTGCCAGAAGCTTGACATCCTAGTCACATGTACAAGTTACTGCGCAGACGCTGCTCATCACAGGGGGGTTTGTACAATGCGGCGTTTCAGTCTTCGGATGTATTCTTCCACTAAATACAGTATATGGCGAGATTTCAAATGAGAAGTCCAAAGGCCGACTTGGTACAAAAGCAATACATTTCCTCCCATTGTCCGCTAGACTTTAATTCAGCAGAGAAGATGGAAGTTTTCAAAGAGCTCCCACATATTCTAGTCTTACCCATGAACATTTTTTCCGTTGCCAAAGCAACATTAACAATATATCTCCAAGAGGCATAGAAAAGAGAAGGTAGTCAGTCAGTGTACATCCCGCAGACTTCCCGTGCAAAGCTTAAAAATCACAACACTTAAAAGCCTATTAAATGTAGAATTATTTTTGGTTATAATATGGGTTATGGATTCGTAAACAATACATTGCTTTACCTAGATGTCGGAGGGGTTTGGAGAGCAAGCCCCTTGACATCAGGAGATTTTTAAACTTGTATATTAAACAGTGGTGATCAACTCCAGTCTTTAAGACTTCCATCGGGATATTACATGACATACATTACACCAGGAGTTGCCAACCTCTGTCCTCAAGGGCCACCAGGTGGTAAGGTTTCCCGGATATCCCCGATTCAGCAAAGCTGGCTCAATCAGTCCCAGCTTCAGCACTGAATAAGGTTTTGTCCCCGCATGCTACTGCAGCGCCCGCTGTGGCGGACGCTGCAGGGACGAGAGACCTCCCCTCAATGGCGCCGGGCCCGCTGCGATTGGGGGGCGCAGCGCTGTGGCGAGAGTTTCTCCTACTTTCAATAGAATTGAGAGCAGGACTCGTGTCGGAGCACTAGGCCACGCCCCCCGGCGGTTCAGCCAATGAGGGCGAACCTGTCGGGTGACGTCACGCCTCCCCCAGTCTCTCTTCCTGCAGCTCACTGCAGACCGGGGAATCGGCTGCAGGCGCGCGTGCAGCGGAGGCACTGGGACCTTAGCCTAAGCCACCTGTGCTGAAGCAGGGATATCCTGAAAACCTGACTTGCTGGTGGCCCTTGAGGACTGGGGTTAAGCACCCCTGGTATAACACGTCACTCAACCTTGTGCTGGTCAATAAATAAATAAAAGCCATGCTAATCTGCGAAGAGGTACTGCTTTCCAGAACCAAGACTAAATCAAATGAGTTTTTATTGCCATGTTATGCAAATAAATGGTTTTATTCCTATGGTGTAGGACATCTATTACACAATTGGTCAATAAATACAAACAGTACTGTATACCGCTTTTTCTTTCTGCCCTCTGGTACAGAAACCACACGAGAACTAAATGGAGAAATAATAGGAATACATTAAACAATGTAATGGTTCACAGACCACAGACTAAAGGCTGATCCATTCAAATTTATGGTTGCATGGCACCCAATAGCAATCACTAACACAACTCAGCCCTCGCCTGCTTTGTCCCTGTACCGCAAATGCTGCAGTGTATTAGAACTGATTTAGCCGACTTATTATTGAAGTGGTAAATACTGTTAAAGATCCAGTGTCAAATCCCTCCAACAATGCCAAGACACTGTATCACCCTGTGGTTTAGATACCAAATATAAAAAATGTTTCAGGGCAGGGACTCACTGCCCCACTATTTGAAGAAGGAGCTGCTCAGTGAATTAAGACATAAACTCTGTAAACAATGACACTGCGTTTGAATCAGGGGCACCTGGTTCAATTCCAGGCGTCTGCTCCTTGTGACCTTGGACAAGTCACTTTATCTCCCTTTGGCTCAGACACCAAAAACAAAATCGATTGTAAGCTCTGCGGGGCAGGGACTGGAGTCTGTAAAAAAATTCCAATGTGCTGAGTACCAAGCACTATATCAGTGTAAGGAAAATGGAGTCTATTCTGTCTGATGGTTTATGCTTCCATATACTGTATTTAGTCAAAATTGCAAGCCTTACCTGTTAAAGTTAAACTATAGTTACTCCTCTTATCTATGACACGGTGGGGTGAACCATCCTAGGCCCCAGAACCAACAGGTGGAATGTAGGGAGAATGGAGTTTGTCTTGCTTCTGATGGCCTAGGCGTGTAATGTGTTACGTTTAAATGCATACAGTTACTGGAATAGCTTAAATTCCAGTAAATAGCTTGTTTCGTAATTTCTCAATTATGGAGGCAATTCGTGAGAAATAGCTTGATTTTGAGTTTCAAACAGCTTGGTTCCTATTTCTTCAGAAAATGCTTACTGTTACTCAAATAGTTAAAGTTCCAGTATAAGTGTTCTTAGTTTCAGTAGGGGAAGTCCCCCCGCTTTGACCGGGGAATAGGGAAGTTGAACTTCACCCTGGACAGAATTGATGCGGAGCTTTCTGTGCCCGGGAAGACGCAATCGCAGATAAACAACGCTAACTACCAGGCATCTCAAGAGATGAAGAGGTTATCCTGGTTAACTGTGTGCGGTATCCTGACTGTTGTAAGCTACATATAACCGAAGCGAAGTATTCATAAACAATATTTGATTCGCATTTGGTGTGGATGTGTCCAAGTGTATTCGTTGGTGATATGGACAATCCGAATAAGTATTTCCTGTCAGTACCAATAGTTATTATTTATAATGGAATGTAAACTAAATGATCTAAAGCTCCAATGTAGGTAGTCACTCAAAACTATACCATGTACCCAGGTATTATTATCCCATATTGCTGCAAATTGGTTTGCTCAAGTTTTCCTAGGTTGCTATGGTCACAAAGCTCCTTAAACCTAATTACATAAAGAGTCTTGTTTCATTTATTGACACAAAATAACCACAATAAAAAAAAGTCTCTTAAGACACGTCACAATGGTTGGTCGAAAGAAGACCGTTCTGTTTTGGATCCATCTGGGCGCCAGACCAACATCATTCCCACCCGTCACTCTTTAATTCAGCATTTTCTAAATGCAACTCCAAGGAGACTGAAAGGGAGCCAACATGATGAATAGAGATGTTTCAGTGAATAGCATGCTGATTTTCTGCCACAACACAGTCCAAATCAAGTATTCACTTTGTGCAAGAGAAAAACAGATCTAGAAAAAGAAAAGCAGCCGTTCCTGTTGGTTCCCCATGCCCTTCCAAGTGTGGGGTGCACAAGGACATCATAATGCTGGTCCCTTAAGCACCCCAAGATTCTCTGCAGACATGTATGTGGGTTCCTTATTACTACTTTTGAATCCGTATTGAAGGTTGAATGGTTATAGCTTGCACTTCGCATCCTTTTTAATATATTGATGAACAGGGCTTAGTAGGTATAGTGGTCTTAGCACAATTAATAACCGTAGTGGCCCACATTAAAATTAATAGAAAATGACCAACGCTTGCTGTGTTGTATAGCAACAATGAGCAGCTTTACATTTACAATCTACTTGAAATTGATTAACTGAATTAAGGGCACAAAAAACGTAGAAATTGTATATCAGCACTATAAAGCATGCCTCTGTCATCTCATTAAAATAGGGCTTGTGTGTTTCATTTTTCATTCCTTTTAGGTACTTACAAGTCTAAAGCAATAATCAACAACACAACTGCAAATGTGTAGATGCAAAGAGACTTGGAACTCTGCAGACCCAAACTCACCCATTGGTGGCAGTAGGTAGATAATGAAACAGTACAAGCATGAAGCACCAAGGAACGTAGAGAAACTGCATATTTTTAAATAACCCATCATTGCCCTTAAATAAAGAGCTTTTTTAAATTTATTTTTAAAGAACCCACGTCTACAGCTGCAGAGTGAGACAAATGAGATTTCCAAACTATAATTAAGAACTCTTAACGCATTATCCTTTATGTATGTAATACCAGACATGTCCCACTGTACATTACCTCATTCTTTTTTATGAAATAGAAAATGACAAAGTAACATAACTGGATTAGAATGAATTTACACTAAATCGGTTTAACACCTTCTTGCCAAAAACATAAAAGGACCAAAAGTCGGAAAACAGATATAGTACCTACATTTGGCTTGTTTAAAACTAAGAGAATTAGACCAATCTAGTAAGCAGTGTGCTGGGTTTTCAATCAATCACCATGTTGTCTCTAAAAGAGACAACATTCATATTATTTTGTAGTAGAAATCCTTTTTTGGGTCACATCCTGCCCCGTTATCGCACGGGTACCAGGAGAGGCGCTCCCTGTGCTTCACAAGTACTTTTGTAGTTAGTTCAATATGCTAGTAGGTCCTTGTAAAACATATTTAAAGTGATAAAAAAAATATATATTTTTTTTAGAATGTACTGTGAAGAGTTTACACTTTACAACATACAGGCATACCCCACTCACTTTAAGTACACTCGCGAGTAAGGACATATTTTCAATAGCCCCATACCCCTATGTCCGTACGCTTGCTTCGCGAGTACGGACACTTATTCATCCCTACAGACCGCCGTAGTAGTGACCCGCTGATTCCCCTCGCCCAATAAGCAAACGGCAGCTCACGCATGCGCCTGTCAGCACGTCCTGAACAGCAATACCGGCTCCCTACCATTACCGAAGCAACCATAAGTGAGGGAAAAGGTAGTGCTTCACTTTAAGTACATTTTCCCTTTATATACATGCTCCGGTCCCATTGCGTACGTTAATGTGGGGTATGCCTGTGTATGGAGGTAAATATCTCTAGAAGCAGTGGGTCCCCGGAACTGAAATTAATGGGGTTCAGAGCGGCCACATGGATCTGGGAGCAAGTTCAAAACCAGGCCCTCCCACTTCAAAGACAGTTTATCGCGTGATACGCAAATAGAAATGTTTTGGAAAGGGCTGCATACATTGTTGGTGCTATATAAAGATATAAAGTACATAGCACTCCTCTTTTGTAACAGTAACCACCACCCAAAAGACGAGGGACTATTTGTTCCTTCCGTCTCTGAATTATTGATGCACAGGCTCTGCCAGGCACCAGCTCCTTTTAAGCAGCAGCATAGATTTTAACTTTGAACTTTGTAGTCAGAAACATAGCTTGATGGCTTATTTCAATGTTTCTATTGATTTTACAACAACTGAAAAGCTCTAGCCTGGTCAGACTTCACTTGCAACGCTGCTCATTTGTTACTGTATGCAATAGAGGAAGAATCGCAACCCGAGAGGACAATGGCCAAAATACAATACAAATGTATTATTTTCCCCATGGTACACGTGTCATTTAATAAGTGGTTATGGGAGGCAGCTTTAAAGAGGCAATCCATTTTACATTGTATTGAAGCAGGGGGTTTCCACAGCTGAACCCCGCTAATTTCAGCTCTGGGGAACCCCTGCTTCCGGAGATACCTCCGTAGAGGGGGCGACGGTAGCCTCTCCGCTACCAGGGATCACGTAATGGCCGCTTCTCAACGCTTCCACGCCCTGTGAGCCAATAGGAAGCCGTGATGTCATCCGGTTGGCTTCCTATTGGCCCGCGTGATGCGGGAGCTTTAATAAAGCAAAAGAGATACCAGCACTCCCTGCGGAGGTAAACATCTCTGGAAACAGGGGGACCCCAGAGATTAAATTAATGGGGTTCAGCTCTGGAGAACCCCTGCTTCAGTCCTGTGTAACAGAATAATAACTTGCCCACTTCGCTTGCGATTTTGTGTTCTTCCTGAGTGTCATGTTCCTTCTATGGCTGGGTACTCTAATTAAAAAAATAAAAAGCTTTTCAGAGTTAAAAATCATGATTTTCTTAATCTCTAGTTTCTGAGTTTACCATTAAAAACTTTAACCTGCACTGGGCTCCGGGGAGAACTCCATTTTAACCTTGCGTAAATGTAATATTGAAACCGCCTAGATGTTCCTGAACATAGCATCAGATTTTAAAAAATAACAGCTTTGAGAAGGCAACGGGAGGTCTCTTAAAAAAATTAAATAAGGAATTGTCGTCACGGGTCACCAACAGGTCAGGTTTTTAGGATATTCCTGCTTCAGCACAGGTGGATCATAATTATTGAGCCACCCATGCTGAAGCAGGGATATCCTTAGCACCGGACCCGATGGCCCTTTAGTACTGGAGATGGCCGCCCCTTCATTACAAGTGGGTGCTTAACTGGGATGACAGTGCTTGATTACGGTTTCCCCCATATGAATCTCTGGCAAGGATAGTAGTGCTGAGCAGAAAAACGATATTCCTCCAGTCCGATCTCCAAAGCCCGGTCTTAATAAAGATCAAGAGAATCTTCTACCAGGTCTTTGGATAACTACTCACTCCGCTGCCATCTGTCGCCAATGTACGACCAGGTAGGTTTTACCCTTGGCCCTGCAAGAGCACCTCTTCTTGGCAATTAAATCATATCAGATTATTAGGCTACAGCCCCAGTCCTGCCTGCTGCACGCGCGCCTGGCGGCGCATGCAGAGACTACAGCCACGATCGGCGGTCTGTAGGGGAGGGCGGGGCAATGACGGGGGGCACGGCCATGATGGGGCATAACTGCCCTGCCATTGGCTGCGTGCCAACCACATGACCTGCGTCACTGCATGGGAAGCCAAATTCTTGTCTTCCCTGCTAGCGTACACGTCACAGTGCTTTGCACGCCCACATGCACACAGCCACTGGGGCCTGCCCCATAGAGGGCAGTGCTGTGGTGTGTGGCGCGTACGCCGTAGCGTGCGCCGCCGAGATCATAGGGGACTTAGTCTAAAAGGGTGTGTGTATCAGCCCCAAATGCAGATCAATGCACTGTTGGCCCCCGAAATCTCTCATTATCATTAGGGTGCTTCCACTTAGTAGCTATGGAGATGCACCTTAGCATACCTGTAAGCGTTCCAGTACATCTACAGTTAATCCGTACTCCAAACTTTTAAGAAAGCATTTCATTGTCTCATAGTACCTTCAGACACAAGATTAAAAAAAAAAAAAAAAAGTGTCAAACAGCTGAAAGGAAAATATCAGGTTCAAGGATAGGTAACAGTGGTGTTGTTATTGTGCTGGTCAATGCTTCATTGTTCGCGCCTTTCAACACATCGATATGGTTCAGCTTCGCAAAGGCAGCCAGGAAAATGGTTCTCAAGCAAATAAAAAGTATCGGAGCTTCGGCCACGTCTTTCTCTGGGCCCCCTCAACGCTGCTTTTCCCGTGTGATGGGCTGAGAGCACACATGTTTAAAATCGCTCTGACGAGTTGCAAACCTCACGAGAAGACCACTTGTAAGCTGGGGTAAATACCCAATCCATTTAAAAAACGAGACCGCAAAACAAGGACAGCCTTGAAAAAAAGAGGCTCAAGAACTCTGTTCTCTAACAGAAAAAATGGTAAACCAAACTTTATTGAGTTGCCCTATTAAGATGACACCCAAGTAAAACTTGCTTAAACATCGTTTATAAAACCACCACTATACCACAGTAACGTACCACTGTAGCAGCCTTCATCTATGCATTTGTTCCCACAAAAAGCAATATAAATGGCTATTCCCTTTCCTCCGAATCCTTCACAATGTGTGTTTTGGGCCTAAAATAAAACTCTTCCCAGAGCCTTGTGCAGTCTAAAAGATTGCCATGGTAAGCTCAGAAGTTGGCATTTAATCATATTTTATTTAACACTAAAAAAAAAAGGTTAAAAACTCTTGGCTTCTGGGAGAATTGCTGCAGTACATGACTACAGACGACTTGTTTTGTGTTACCTTTTAATAACGGCGGACACCTCACTCACATGGTCGCCGCGTTTGGCATCACTGTGGCATTTGCCACTCCAGAAGTAATAATAAAAAAAATAAGTATCTGGTCTGGTGGGGCAGGTTAAAATGGCCTCCGGTGATTTAAATAGAAATCATAAATTACCAATAACTCCATATTTAGGAATTTTTAGAAAATAAGACAAGAAGGCTGTTCCGGAAAGAGTTGGGTAACCAGTTTACACACACTATTTATTGGTATTCTTTTTCCATTCTGTAATTTATCTACTACAATTAAATGTACTATTTTGTTTCCGATCTATTATCTGTATAAACTTAGTTGTTGTCAATGTATCTGCCGACATTATTTCCAGTTAACCTTTATACACATTATACAGACTAAATTAATGGTTTTCAACCAACATCTGTATTATGTGAAGGGGCGATTCATTTTATATACAGTGTAACAGGACATCACTGTTTGTTTTAAAGATCAATTTGATGTCTCAAAGGATTCCTGTTTGCACTGATTTAATAACTGTATCAATTCCAATATTCCTGTGAACAATTTACAAATGGCCAATCTCTCCACTGTTGGTCTCCCATTGGTCATAATCCCCAATTCTCCTACCAGTAGCCGGGCTAATAAAAGTGGGGCCTTTGCAATGTGCGGGTTGTCACAGCAATTAATATTTTTGCATTTAGAGAGGCCGCATTTCAACAACTTCTGGCCAGCACTTATTTGTCAATGTAAATAACATGTCAGCATGCAGCATTGATTGATTGATTGATTGATTTTTTTAACGCCATACACAGACATTTAGGAACAGTTTCAAAATATAAAAATGTTGTGATGCTCAAGAATCAGGACACGTAGAATAACTCGCAACCAAATGTAAAAAGAAAAACAATTATCCATCATACAGAAACTGATAAAGGTTTAGTGCTATTAAAGTCCACAAACACTACTGCTAATTCTGAAACAGAAAGCAACTTGGAACTGTGCTGCCAGCTGCTATTAAGTTGTTACAGAACAAGATGTACCTGGAAGTTTTGCAACTTGAACTGTAAATAGGAGTTCTGTGTGCAGTACAAACTCTGTGTTTTAACAACGAGAAAGCCGGCTGCTAAACTGTACTCACAACAAGCAAAAAGTTAACTAAACCATGGACTTTTCAAAGCGAGTTAAGGACATGCAGGAAAAAAAAAAACACAACAAACAGTAACCTTCAAGTCCCAAAGGTATCAGTCAGGCAAATCTAATTTATAAACCTCAACACAAAGCCTATTCATTCAGTTTACAGACTACAGCAGGTCACATCCATGCATATTTTATGATCAAAATCAATAAAAGTAATTTGAGGATTCCCATATTGGTACTGAATTCAGATATAGGTCTGCTCAGACATTAGCCATAAGGAAAATCAGAAGCATACTGCATATTGCAAATAAAAGACCACAACATGAAAACTCTGCTTTCTTTGACCGGTTGCAGTAGCCACTGCTCGAGTGCGGCAGTGAGAAGCTTTTCATTTGTCCTTGCTCTGGACACAAGGTCTTATGTTGCTCTGTGAACGGCATCCTTTTCCTTAACTGCTCTAGTTCACCAACGCAAACATTTAACTGATGGACATTTCCCAAACACAGTCATCTTTCCCAACCAATCATTTGTAGACATGTTACTCCTGACATGCAGAAATGCCACATTTGATCAGATCAATGTAAGTCGCTTGAGCCCAATATGCATGATGATTTTGTTTTTTTAAATGTACCAAATAGATAAGCTTTTACTCTTCGAATTACAAAAATACAATGTTTTTCCATTGTTAGACTGTGGGAAGTATTAAGATTCACACATTAAATAAGATAAGATCTTAACACTGAAAATGTACCCTCGAAGTGCCAGCAAATTTATTATTACCAAATTATTTTTTGTAGCATACTGGGGGCTCAAGAGGTTATTGAACCAAGAGACGTGAAGAACAAACAAAAAGCTTCATTCTATTCTCACACGTTAATTCCATATTGATATTTTAAACACGAGTTTCAGCCATTTTCAGAAGCTGTCATTATATATAACAAAATAAGAGGTTTGGGGTGAGGGGGGGGATGCAGATTTGACCATTAGCAATCAAGGTAACATCTACTGACACAGGTGATAGAAAAGCAGGATTGTCTGCCCCAGGTAATCCAATGATCAACCACTTACCCTGAAGTGTACGTCAAGCTACAGAATAACATAGGAGGCCCTGCTCATTCTTGTATCCTTGTGCTAGTACATTGGATTTTGAAATAATCTATATGCAGTATCCATACCATGAAGGTACTTGGGAGTAGGGCAATGGAATACAACACTACCAAATACACTTTAATCAGTCTATGTGACGGGATAGGGCAGGGGGGCTCAACTCCAGTCTTCAAGCTACCCCAACAGGTCAGGTTTTCAGGATATCCCAGCTTCAGCACAGGTGGCTCAATCAGAGGCTCAGTCAAAACCCTGAACTGTTGGGGGTGGGGGGCTTGAGGACCGGAGTTGAGCACCTCTGGAATGATAAAATACCATACCCCATCACACCAGGGAACATGTATTAATGTGGACTGGATCCAGTAGCCCTGCTCTGTGCCAACATATTCCAGTATATTGCAGTGCCACACACAAAAATGTGCTTATGAGGTTTTTGGCAGCTCAATGGGACTCCAATTCATTTGTTTTTTCTTGTATCTTAATCAAAACGTTAATTATTTACCTGACCCATTAAAAATGTGTAATTACATTACAAAGAGCACGAGAGTAGAGATTGGGAGACATGTAAGAAACACGTCACTATCCCCAAAATTCATACAGCATCAAAAGGAGGGAGAGGGAGTAAGAGGTGTGATATTATTTGTTGCTCCAATTAAAGGTGTGTTATAAGCTTTCCAACCTCTCAGGGGTCTTCATCGGCAGAAATACAGAGAACATATTATATAGTGTTTGTAAGACATATCCGATTGCAACCAGATAGCCCTCTTACAAACATTGTATGCAATAGTCTTTTGCTGCGTTTCTGCCATACCCGATGAAGGATCTTGTAACTTTCAACTACTTGTTAGTCCAATAAAAAGGTATCACACCCCCTTCTCCCTCCTTTGTTACTACTTGGAAGGACCAACATGGCGACACAAAATTCATATGAAACTTTTCTATATTGGTTACCGCTTTCATTTTCCATTACAAAGTGCTAACGTAAATAACACAAACATATCCACATTGCCATTTATAGCGTATATATGGAATATGTAGGATTCCCCTCTTATTTTGGACTATTTAACCCCCTTGGTACAAGAGGGGCGTCAACGCACAGCGTAGGGAGGTACATTTCCCTAATAAAAGAACCTTTACATAAATTAAATGAACATGAATGCACAACTTGCTATGTATAGGCATGTGTATGAAATGTGAGGGTCCCCACACGCACAGGGGTTTGTTCTAGATTTCTTGTTATTCTAATGTTATTCTGAGAGCTTGCTGGGTATCTGTGTGTTTATTCTAATGGGCCATTACATTAAATGAACCATTATGAGTATCAGAGATGTGAGAGATGAGAGAGTGGCCAGGACCCAAACCTTTTCCCAGACACCATCTTCATCCATTGACACATTTCTAATGATTAGCTCTATTCATTGTCATATATAGAGTAGCTATCCCTAGGGGGGGGGGGTGGAAGACCCCACAAGGATGTCTCTGACTTTCTAATGTTATCATTGCAAAATGTGCCAGGAAATCATTGCCATTTGCCATTTCTTGGGAGGGTATAGGATATAAGGGAGGGTGAGATGGTGCTGTGGTTTTGCTATTAGATAATGTGTGCTGAAAGGATGTACATGATGTGTGGGTGTGTGAGGGGCCTGATATCTGCTCCCAATGGCCCCTGCATGTGGAGCCTTAATGTCTCCTCTCAGGGGCTCTGCATGATGGGGGGTGGGCTATCTGCTCTGGGGGGCACTGTGATGTCTGATCTGGGGGGCTCTGCTTATGTGTGTTGGGGGGGGGACTGATTGTGTGTGTGTGTGTGTGTGGGAGGGGGGGTACCGCTTGTGTGTGTGTGTGGGAGGGGGGGTACCGCTTGTGGGTGTGTGTGGGGGGGCGGTTCTGATGCGTGTGTAGGGGGGGTTCTGGTGTGTGTGTGTGAGGGGTCTGATTGTGTGTGTGTGTGTGTGTGTGTGTGTGTGGAGGGGGGGTCTGATTATGTGTATGTGTGTGTGTGTGTGATGGGGGGGTCTGATTATGTGTGTGTGTGTGTGTGTGTGGAGGGCGGGGTCTGATTGTGTGTGTGTAGGGGCCTCTGATTATGTGTGTGTGTGTGTGTGTGTGTGTGTGTGTGTGTGTGTGTGTGTGTGTGTGTGTGTGTATGGGGGGGGGGTCTGATTGTGTGTGTGTAGGGGCGTCTGATTATGTGTATGTGTGTGTGGGGGGGAGCTCTGATGTCTGCTCTAAGGGGTGGGAGGGGGGGGGGGTTCTGGTGTGTATGTGGGGTGGGGGGTTGTGATGTGTGTATTCTGCTGTGAGGGGCCCTGCATGTGTCAGGTCAGTGCATGCACAGCCAGTGCTGCAGCACACAGGGCGCACTTGTCACCTACTCACCTCCCACAGCAGCCAATCTCTTCCACCTGCAGAGGCAAACAGACAGCACACCCATCCAACAATCCCGAGCCCACGCGTGTCCCCCCCGCCGCGCTCCCGGAGCTCCGGCTCTTCCCCGTTGGGCATTTAATTCCCCAGCAGAAACATGGCAGTTCCCACACACAGAGGAAGCGTCAGGTGCGGCTCTGACTGACAGCACCGCGGCGCAATCAGCTGCCGACAGCCGAGGCGTGCCACCAAGGAATAGCCAATCACAGGGCAGGGGAGGCGGGGTTATGCAAATCACACTCTGGATAAATGCGCAGGTGCTTTTTGTTGGGTGAGTGGGGGCGTCTGCTTCTTCTCACCTCCCCTTACGTGCTTCATGCTACAAGCTACAAGCTTGGGGGTGCAAGCAACATTGCAATAAAATATCCGTGTTATTTATTTTAACCTTGTATGTTATGGCGTTGAGCATTTAGATAAAGACAATATTCAATCACGCAAAAAAAAAAAAAAATTAGCTTAGCATGTCTTTCTTAGCACAGGGGTTCTCAACTCCAGTCCTCAAACGCTCCCACCCCCCCCCCCCTAACAGGTCAGGTTTACAGGATATCCCAGGTTCTGCACAGGTGACTCCATCAGAGGCTCAGTCTGTGCTGAAGGGACATCCTGAAAATCTGAGCTATTGGAGGGCTTGAGGACTGGCATTTAGCACCCCTGTCTTAGCCAATGTTGGGGGACCACTGCTCTGGCCAGGAACAACAAGCAGAGATCAATTTAGCTGCACAAAAGGTTAAACAGAAGTATAAATGACTAACACCATCTGATTCATTACACTGCGATAATGCTAATGGGGGCTCTGATCGGCCCCATTACAGTTCAACCCTTTGAGACCCCCCCATGGGGTAGGCACTACATCATGCAGTAGGCACTCCAGTGGCACGTGCCTCCAAGCTCACTTTCTAGTGCAGGTGTGCTCAACTCCAGTCATCAAGACCCCCCCCCCCCCTCAACAGGTCAGGTTTTCAGTGGCTCAGCCTTCGACTGCCCTACCCGTGCTGAAGCTGGGATATCCTTGCAAACTGACTTGTTGGGGGTTGGGGGGGCTCGAGGACTGGAGTTGAGCCCCCCTGTTCTAGGGGACAATGCTCGCTGGTCCCTGAACACACTCAAGCCGGCGGCCTCCTCTTCCCTCCACATCATCACCGGCACCACGACCGATTTCTTTGAGGAGCGGTCACGTGATCAGGATGTGCCGGCACTCGACGGGTTAATGAATCACCGTATCGAGGGACTTGACTCCAATTTTGCCCCAGGTTGCAGTTAACGACAGGAGTTACCCAGCACCCATAACAATGGATTGTATCAAACTCTCCATCCCTTCATTTTTCCCACCGGGACAGGGGTGCGGTAACTCTCCCCGATTAACCGGCCCAGTTTTAACCCGAATGTATTGAACAATCTTTCTTACATTTGATGTAAACGAGAGGAAAATAAAAAGTATATTACGCCAGAACACCCCGGTACGACACCGCAGGTCAGGAATCGCTCCGTTAAGCGGTATAGCGAGACATTGATCCATAGTTGGCTACTATTGACATGAATGGCGGTTAACATGAGATCAAGCAGCGATGGCACTTACACGAGCGTAGTGAATCGCGCCCCCAGAATGTGCTACAAAACTGGGATTCTTATGCTATAAATGGACAGGCCATCCTAGGCTGAATGTGAACTATAGACAGCAGCATTGTTCTGTCTGTACTGACGGAATACAGTACAGGGGGAATGGGGGCACAGGAGAAATAGGGGATGGTAATGGCGGATAGTTAAATAACAATAATTTTACCAGGGGATATCAGTGAGGTGTGACTACTCACAATGGCTGCTGGCTTGACAAGGACTGCACCAAGTAGCAAGGGGAGGAGGGCAGTCCAACTCAGAGGAGTAAAGGGGGGGTTACCAGGACAACAGGCTAAGAAGCCAGCTAGGGGAGTTACAAAGTAACAACTAAGGCCTCAATTATACCAGAAAGTGCAGAGCGATCCGGTGACGTCGCCGGGCGACGTGCACATGCAAAAGCGATTTGTAGCACTGCTGCAGAGGAGACACGAACAGTTATTTTGTTTAAGATGCACTGTGATTGGCCGTGCAAATCATGTGACGCGGCCGTCGCCTGTGAGAAACAAAGTCTCAAATCTCGTCATGAGACAGAAGCTTTGCAGCACGTCGCGGCGCTTATGTCGCTACTGGTATGTGCACTTTCATTGGATTTGATTGTTTTGAAGCTGCGCTGCGTCGCGCCAAGCAGTGTCGCCAGCGATTTCTGGAATAATCACTGCCTTAGGCCAAGGGAACTGCAGCCAGGCAAAGAAAAACATACAGGGGACAGAATAAACATGTTTAATGGGTTAAATGACCCCAATTGACATTTTTGTTAAAACTCCAACCCATATGTAATGTGTTTTGGTGATGAGTCCGCTACTCCTCAATTATTCTCTTTCTTTGCAAAGTAATTGTGACCATTGGTAAAACCGAAACATTACTAGAGGATATGCTTGAATTTAGCTGACCTGGAGAAAAAAAATCATACCTGTTTCACAAGATGCAGAGAAGTTACTTTAAGCAGCAGTCCAATGGTTTGTTTCTTTAATATGTGCATCAATACAATCCACACAATGACGAGGAGTGATTCAATCCACAGATAAGTCATTAACTAAGTTGCCGATCGATCTGTTCTCCTGTTATCAATCGGTGAAGATTCAGCTCTGGGGTTCACTAAATGGCTGTCAGTGCAGCAGAAGAGGACCAAAGATGCAAAGTTCTGTGGGGAAGATCATGTGACCAGGCAGTCATTAGATACAATTGGTGCACTGCTAGAGAGAGGGCAGGGCTCAAAAGGGGGTGTACCAGAGCCTGTTTCAGAAGAGGAAGGGGGTGTGACTTTGAAAATGGTTGCTATAGAAACAAAAAATGCTTGTTACATTATAATACATTAAAAATGTGATTAAGTTGTTTAGAAAAAAATGCTACAAGTATTTTCTCATAGTACAGAACCGATTTATTTAAAAAAAACACATGCAGGATATTGCTTGGTCTGCAGCTTTAAGGTGAGCAAAGCTTTCCAATGATCCAATTACGCTGCTAAAAAATATTTGGACCCTCTGCTCCCGTTAAAGATGCTCCCAGCACTGGGGATTAAGATATGTAATGTTTATCAGAAAGATGAACCGCTGAGAAATTGAATATCGATTCACACGGCCCTACAATGCAGGTTTTACTGTGGTTGAACCCCTGATGCATGGTGCTACATTCAGAATGAAAGCTTCTCTTTCATACCAATGAAATACCAATATGAATACATCAACACAGGGGTGCAATAAAGCATTCTTCTAACTGAAAATGACATTGATTTTAATTGACAATACTATTGATCCACCTCATGCTTAGGGTATTTTTTAATAGTGGTCTCCCAAGTCACCTTGGCAAACTGGACACCCTCTATAACTCAATCTGCTGCTTTGTCCTGCTACAATGTAATTACAATACACATCTCTGCAAAAATGCTTAGAGAATCACATTGGCCATCTCCAGACGCCAAATGGATCTTTCCTGTCTTCAGAGGTAGATTTACCACAAGCCTCAGCACCGCTTGCTCAACCAGTCACTGCTTCAGCACAGATGGGATATCCTGAAAACCTGACCGGTTGGGGAGGGCTTGAGGACTGAAGTTGAGCACCCCTGAGCTATAGCCTAGCGTGGAAATTTTTGGGGGTTTGCAATTCTTCAATTCTCCCTGTCATGCTAGTGACAGGTGTTCCGTGTGCTCCACATCATGTCACGCGTGTACATATCGCCCGTCCCCAACAACAGGCCTAGGCTATAGCCTACTCAGCCTAATGGGAAATCCGCCCCTGAGAACAGGGGCGCATGCGGGTCAATAAACAAACAAACATGCGGGTCACCCCAGAAATGCCTTAGAATAGCTCCATATCCAGGATACTCTTTAGCACGGATAAATGCCGTTACAAGTCATTAAAAGCTAACCGAAATCACAGCTACATCAGCTAAACAGCCACTGTACAAGAGGATGATACAAACATAAAGACACCTACCTACCAGGACATCTCGGATTTCTTCAAGTTGATACGAGGTCCCATGTGCTCGCAACATGATGGCGGCTCCTCACCCTGTCCTGCGGAATCAGACCAGGAAGAAGATCTGGATCCTCGCATCTGCACAAAAAAATTACATATTTCAGCTCTACACACATATAACCAACACCTTCCAGCTTGAGGTGCAGAAGGTTGTTAAGGAGCTTAGAGGAGATAGCAATCAGCTAGCGGAATGCACAAGTGATATGGATACACGTGATCGAAGCAGCTTGGGTGCTAGAGGATTTAACTCAGGAACTGTAAGGGTTCCAGCCCTGTGTTTTGCTGGAACTTGCAGATACAACCATCTTAGATCCTGGCAAACCTGTTTCTGGACTTGGTAATTGGCTGCATCTGTTCCAGGGCTTTAAATAGCAGTCAGTTACTCCCCGGCCCGAGCTTGGTGTTGTGCCTTGTGTTCCTGTGGATTCCCTGTTGCTGACCCCAGCCTGTGGCTCGACCTTGCATCTCTGCCTGCATCCCGACTACTCTAACAGGACTGTCTTCTGGCTCTGGTCGGTGATCATATGCCCCCTTCCTTAGCTCTGCGGGTCTGATTCCTATCGGAGAGCAACATCGTTATAGGAACTAATCAGAGGTAAAGCAAGGATGGAGGAACTGGAAGGTCGCAGGAAGATCAGGAAACCGTTTCTGCCGAAATAACCAGCGTCTGCGAGGGATACCAGAGGGCGTGGGTACAGTACATTACCATCCCATCCGGTATTGTATCTTTTCTTGTGTTTGGTCGCTTTTAGAACCTTAAATGCATTTTTCTTTTTTGTAACCGGGAAGCGCTTTGAGTACCATTGGGAGAAAACGCTATTTAAATAAAGTTATTATTATTATTATTATGTGTGGGTGTATGGTGACCACTTTTCCTTTATTTTTTTTGTATTATTTCCATTTTTGTGTTTCACGATTGTAGGTATTATTTATGGTTACTCTATGAATATGTGTAAAATGCCATAACTACTGTTACTAGTTGAAAACATAATTTTTGATGTAGCAACTTGTGCAGCTGCAAGTTGTAACGAAGCAATGACATTTTTCTGCTGTACTAGAGGAACTTTTCAACGTTTTCACAGCATCCACGCAGCGACGGGAAATATTACAGTCTTTAATAAACGCCAAGTTAACATTAAAACATTTGTCAACAACTCAATGGTCCGTTAGAGGTGACCCTTGCAAAGGCTGAATCAGTCTTGGTTGGAGATTATTGAAGCTTCAACTGTAATTGAAGAAGACTCAACAGAAAAGGCCACCACCCATTGTGAAGCAAGAGGGGTCCCAATTCGTTTAGAACGATCAGAAGCCGCTTTTGTGGCAGTTTTTTTTTTAGGTAATTTGCTCAATAGATTAAATGTAACCATCCAAAAATGACAGCATCGATGTTCTCTGCATTGTTATAGAATTGTATAGTTCTCTTATTCATTTCATACAAACAATTAGAAATGACTAAAATTTGAAACAAAAGTTAATTTAATGTCAGATGAACGGCAATCTGAAACAACCAAATCTCGCCAACTGGAAAAGAAAAATACTATTTCGATGAATTGCGGGACGGCAATGCTAATGAGACATGGGAGCAGCCGAGATCAATTTTGAATGAATTCCGTTCTCGTCAAGTGCTCGCGAGCAGAATTAGAAAAACTACGTTCTGCGTATGAACTCTTGAATGATAAAGCCTTTGTGATTATCTGAATTTGAAACAAGAAAACGTGCTACCCATCTTTGTAAGAGCTTTCCAGAAGATGTTGAAAATAGTATGGTTGACGAATGCTTGCGTCTGTGCGAGCAGCTACTCCCGGAAGAAGAGATCAGCGTCAGTACAAGACGGATACGTAGAAATGGGCTCAATGGTCTGTATCCAAATATCGACATTGCACTGAGGATATTTAGAAGCACGGCAGCCACACATTGTACTGCAAGACGTACTTTTTCGTGCCTTCGGCGGATAAAAAATGATTAAAGATCAAAAATATGTCAGAAGACAGACTAAACGCCTTGGCATTTCTATCTGTCAATTGAATCCAATATATAGTCATCAATATCTTACAACATCATCAAATCGTTTGCTGAAAGGTGAGACATTGTGCTTTATAAATATCACAAGTTCTTCATTTAATAAACAAATGATGTAAATGTGTTAAAGTTCATGTTTTATTCTCTAGGTCGCCATCGCGGTGCAGGGAATAAGGGGCCAGGCTCCCCAGTCACCATTCATTTGAGAGTTTTTATTTTCAGGATTTAATTTACCAAAGAACATTTCCATTTCTTTAAAAAAAATTCCGCAATGACACAGATTTTTATATTATATGGGGCGGCAATAAGCTTATAGCCTAGGGGTGGCAAAATGATAAATCCGCCACTGCCTGTCTTGCCTTCAAATACTTTCTGGGCAAGCTACCCGTCATCTGAACAAGCTCCTAACCCCTACCACATGCAGCACTTATCACCTGAGATCTGACTCCAAAAGCTTGTTCATGGTCCCAAGGCTCAACAAAGTATCCGGCCGCTCCTCCTCCTCTTACCGTGCACCCCAAAACTGGAACAGTCTACCAGAGACTCTCACATCCACCATCAGTCTAAGTTCTTTCAAAACTAAAGCTGTCTTACATTTTAATCTGGTCTGTAACTGTTAAATACGCCCATAATCATATATTGTCCCTAAACGTCCATGAAATGACTGTAAATATAACGTGTAACCTTGTATTGTTATAACTCTGTTCCCAAGGACATAGTTGAAAATGAGAGGTAACTCTCAATGTATTACTTCCTGGTAACACATTTTGATAAATAAATACAATTCTTAAATACAATAAATCAGACACTCCAGTTATCACACGAATGACAAGTCATTTCATTTACTTAACCTCCCAAAAACTAAAGACCGTGAATACAATAGCACCGGTTCCCCTCAGCAAATTCATAAACTGTCTATGAAGCACTCTAAGGCCTCGTTCAGGGTGCAGGCTTCGGAGGGAGGGCGTGCTGCCGTGCGAGCTGCCGTGGGACACAAAGTATTCAAATTGAATACTGGTTGTCAGGGTAGCAGCTGCCCTGTCTCCGAAGCCCGGAGTTAACGCTGGCTACAGTTTCAATAAACGAAAAAATCGTTTTTTGAAGCTGCAGCAGCGTCACTGGGACCTCGGCAGCCAATGAAATCATTCTTGAGAATGATTTCATGACTGCAACTTGGATCCCTAACCTGTCGTCTGTAGCCCCGCCCCCTCCTCAACTCCTGAAAACGTCTGCTGGGGATGAACACACATCGCCCAGCAGACTGCCGCCCTCCCTCGCGAACGCCCGCCCTCCAACTCCTGCCTCCGGCACCCTGAACGAGGCCCAACGTGTGAAACGCGTAGTGGTGTGAAACGCAGTTGATCAGGTTCAGTGCCTGCCATAACACCTAACAGAGCCCATTGCAGACACGCTAGGCTTCTGAACGACGGAGACGCAACCCGGAAGTACGGAACAACCGCCGACATACAGCTGGTCCCAGCGCGCGATGCATGTAGTCAAAGTACACCCTGCTTCCAGCGTCTCGATTGGCAATTGACACTATGAACCATTGACCCACTAATCTTAATATACCTAAATTGTAAGTTTTCACTTCTTTTATATTTGTTGAATACATAAATCCTACTTACCTCTGGTACGCTCTGTGTTTCTTCTCTCTTGTCTATATATGTTTTACATTTTTAGTCCATAAAAGATAAAATCCCATATATGTGATCAATCTATCGGTCTCCTGGTCGCAAATACTGCGGCAGATTTATCACGGAGAAGATTCCCCCATTAGTATGAAAGATTTTCTGTCCTGATTTTTTGCAATGGTTTAGCCTGTTTTTCAGCTGTGTGTTTTTGTCTGTTTTCTGGCATTCCTTGTTTTTTATCCTAATTAAATATTATCGTAAAGAATAAAACCTTATCGTTCTTAATTATTGTAATTGCCCCAATGATATTATTTGGAGAAGTATTTAATCATGCTCTGGGTATTGCAACGCGTTCCAGCTTTGAGCATCAAGCAAATACAATGCGGCGTAATTATTTTTTAATCGCTACTAATATGGAATCCCATAAAACGCACACAACTAAATTAGCCTTTGCCCATTACAGCAAAAACAAAAAGGCACCACATCATATCTCTCACTCATGCTTTAGTTATGCATCTAATGAGATGACTAACATGGTCATATGTGCATGTAATATAATGTGAGTGTGCTTAACACACGTGCATGTAATGTAACGTGTTTGTGTCTGCGTGTAATGGAACGTTGTGTGTGTGTAATGGAACGTAGTGTGTTTGTCAGTGGTGGGATTCAACATTTTTAGCAACAGGTTCTGTCTCATGAGGGGGGGAGAAAGCTGAGGGGGGGGGGAGAGAGAGAGAGAGAGAGAGAGAGAGCCGGGGGGGGGGGGTAGAGACCACACCACCCTTTAATAGTGAAAAATGAAAAACAACAATATTTGATTGAAATTTAAATAAATTATTGATTTGCCTTTCGTAAAATATTTACATATTGCTACTTGATTGTCATTATGCTGTTTCTTTTGTCGAGGGCAGAGACAGACCAGGGAGGGCAAAGACAGACCAGGGAGGGCAGAGAGAATCCTTCTCACAGCGCCCCCTCTCCCTCTCACAGCGCCCCCGCTCCCTCTCACACGTCCCTCAGATCTCTCCCTACCCACCTCTATGCCTCCTGTCTATGGTAACCATATTTGTCCCGGCAAAAACTGGGACAAAATGTCACGCATGCGAAGTCGTTTACTGGTTACTCATGCACGATCGGAGCTTGCCGTTCGGGTATGCGCACGAGCAGCTGTCAATTCCCGATCACGCATGCGCAGTTGGCGCTCGCCAGGGGTCCAGAAAACCAGGACAGCAGCTGAAAAGGTCAGGACAGAGCCCTAAAAATGGTGACTGTCCAGGCTAAACTGGGACATCAGGTCACCTCACCTGTCTTCTATCTCCCACTTTTGTCGGATGCAGAGAGAAAAGCAGGGTCTGCCAATTTCTCCTCCAGCCATTAGGTGGTGCTGCGCTGATAAATGGCTGTGTCCCTGCGGCGAGGTCGTGGTAAAACACCAGCGGAGTCAAATGTCCCAGACTACCATCAGATTGCTATTTTCCAACTGCAGAGTCTGATCAGAGAAGATCAGAGAAAAGGTCCCCAAATGCTGCACTCAACCTATTAAAATCTTAAACAAACCTGGAATTGGTGTCTTATTCAGAAGGTAAATATCTACCATGGGTAGGGTGACCAGCTGTCCCGGTTTAGCCGGGACAGTCCCGTTTTTTTAATGGCTGTCCCGGCGGCCCCGCATTGTTTTCAATGTTTGTTTTTTTGTGGATGTTCCGAATTTGGCCATCAGAGCAGGGGGGCAGCAGAGAGCAAAGAATGCAGGCAGAGAGGAGAGCAGGAGGAGAGCGGAGTCCGGTCTGACAGCAGAGGGTGGGGGCGGGGTTATCTGCAGAGGGTGGGGGCGGGGTTAGTGTCAGCGGAGCCTCAGCAGTGAAAGCCGGAAGTGAGATGCCTGCTGCCAGTCAAGATGGCTTCCCCCACCCCCCATGCTCGAGAGAGTGAGTCTCTCTGTGCGTGTGTGTCACTGGCTCTGTGTGTGTGCATCACTGGCTCTGTGTATGTGTGTGTGTGTGTGTGTGTGTGTGTGTCACTGGTTGTGTGTGTGTGTCTCACTGGTTCTGTGTGTGTGAGTGTGTGTCACTGGTTCTGTGTGTGTGAGTGTGAGTCACTGGTTCTGTGTGTGTGAGTGTGTGTCACTGGTTCTGTGTGTGTGTGTCACTGGGTGTGTGTGTGTCACTGGTTCTGTGTGTGTGTCACTGGTTCTGTGTGTGTGTGTGTGTGTGTGTGGGTCACTGGTTGTGTGTGCGTCACTGGTTCTGTGTGTGTGTGTGTGTGTGTGTCACTGGTTCTGTGTGTGTGTGTCACTGGTTCTGTGTTTGTGTGTGTGTGTCACTGGTTCTGTGTGTGTGTGTCACTGTGTCACTGATTCTGTGTGTGTGTGTCTCACTGGTTCTGTGTGTGTGTCTCACTGGTTCTGTGTGTGTGTGTCTCACTGGTTCTGTGTGTGCGTGTCACTGGTTCTGTGTGTGTGTGTGTGTGTGTGCCACTGGTTCTGTGTGTGTGTGTGTGCCACTGGTTCTGTGTGTGTGTGTGTGTGTGTGTGTCATTGGTTCTGTGTGTGTCACTGGTTCTGTGTGTGTGTGTGTGTGTGTGTGTCACTGGTTCTGTGTGTGTGTGTGTGTCTCACTGGTTCTGTGTGTGTGTCACTGGTTCTGTGTGTGTGTGTGTGTGTCACTGGTTCTGTGTTTGTCACTGGTTCTCTGTGTGTGTGTCACTTGTTCTGTGTGTGTGTGTGTCACTGATTATGTGTGTGTCACTGGTTCTGTGTGTGTGTCACTGGCTCTGTGTGTGTGTGTGTGTGTGTGTGTGTGTGTCACTGGCTCGTGTGTGTGTCACTTGTTCTGTGTGTGTGTGTGTGTGTGTGTGTCACTGGTTCTGTGTGTGTGTGTCACTGGCTCTGTGTGTGTGTGTGTGTCACTGGTTCTGTGTGTGTGTCACTGGCTCTGTGTGTGTGTCGGTGGCTCTGTGTGTGTGTGTGTGTGTCGGTGTCTCTGGCTCTGTGCGCGTGGGTCACTGGCTGTGGGTCAGTGGCTCTGTGTGTGGGTCAGTGGCTCTGTGTGTGTGTATGGGTCAGTGGCTCTGTGTGTGTGTGTGTATGGGTCAGTGGCTCTGTGTGTGTCAGTGTCGGTGTGGGTGTGTGTAAGTGGCTCTGTGTGTGGGTGTGTGGGTTAGTGGTGGTGTGGGTCAGTAGCTCTGTGTGTGTGTGTGTGTATGTGTGTGTGTGTGTGTGTGTCAGTGGCTGTGTGTGTGTCAGTGGCTGTGTATGTGTGTGTGTGTGGCTGTGTGTGTCAGTGGCTGTGGCTGTGTATGTGTGTGGGTCAGTGGCTCTGTGCGTCAGTGTGTGTCAGTGGCTCTGTGTGTGGGTGTGTGGATCAGTGGCTCTGTGTGTGGGTGTGTGTATCATTGGCTGTGTGTGTGTGGGTCAGTGGCTCTGTGTGTAGGTCAGTGACTGTGGGTCAGTGGCTCTGTGTGTGTGGGTCAGTGGCTCTGTGTGGAGATAACATTTTTTTAGATCTTTTTATTATATATTTATTTATTTTTCTTTTGGCTGTATCCTCCCCTCCAAATTCCATCAACATGGCTGCGCGACGTCACGTAATGCCCATTGCCATAACAACGAGACACTCCGTGACATCAAGTTGACATGACAACGGGACGCATTATGGCGCCGAGGCATCACGTGATGCCACATTGTCATTGCAACATGTCACCGCCTGACGTCAGTGCCTGGTCATGGCAACTGGGAGCGTCACGTGATGTCATTTGTTTTATAAATAATTTTTTAATGTGTCCCGGTTTTTCATTTTGAAAATCTAAACCATCACCCTGACCATGGGCTATATTAGGACCAATAAGAGAGACGGGTCATGAGAACTACCTCTAAGGGGGGTAATAAAAAAAGAATCAAATTTGATTAACATATATACTTGACTCAATGTGTACATTATTTACAGTGTGTGAATATTAAAACCCCGGTGGTGAGGACCGGACAAACTCATATAGAAAAAGAATAAAGCAGCTAGCTGGGTGCGCTGTTGTACTACACAGGTAGTATGTATATGGTAACCTTAATCTTAGAGTGCTGGTTCAACATTACCTTTTAGAAACGTCTGTGTATACTCATACTTAGCAGCAGTATATTGATTAAATTGTAGATATCGCTATAGAGTGAATAGCAAACAGTCAGAAAACGAAGCCTCGGTATTGGCTTAAAATATCTCACAGCTACAGATACCATAAGGGAGACTTCTCCAGAAATGTAGCAGCGATATAAATTGCAACAAAATGACCAGCAAATGTGTTACAGATGCATACCACTCAATGAGTGTGTTTCAACATGGTCTGATCACTTTAGCTTAAATGTAGCCATATACTTCTCCGTAATTCATGAATCTATCTATATATATATGTGAAAAAAATGTTTGTCTGTATGTTTGTGCCCGCTGTGATTGGCCTGTGGGTTTGTGCGTGCTCATTGGCTGCCGGTCGGCCACACCTCTCACTGTCATTGGTAAGTTAATGTAAAAAAAAAAAAAAAACACAAAAAAAAGCTGCCCGGTGTGAGAGGGAGGCACGAGAGCAGCATGGTGAGAAAGATGCCTGCAGCAGGGCCGGCGGCAACTGCTGAGCATCGGAGCACTGCCCCCCCCAGCCACCGTCCCAGCTCCGCCACCCCCCGCAGCATCAGAGCACCGCCCCCCCCAGCCACCCCCCAGCACCGCCACCCCTCCGCCAGCAGCATCGAAGCACTGCCACCACCCCCCACAGCCACCGGCCCAGCACCGCAGCATCGAGCCACCGCAAAACCTTTCCCCCCCAAGCCACCGGCCCGTCCCGCCACCCCCCTTCCTGCAGCAGCGGAGCATCGCCACCCCCCCCCCCCCGCATCAGAGCACCATCACCCCCACCCACATCAGAGCACCGCCACCCCCCCCCGAAGCCACCGGCCTGTCCCACCAACACCCCCCCATCGAAGTACCGTCACCCCACCCAGCATCAGAGCAACGCCACCCCAAACCCCGCAGCATCGGAGCACCGCCACCCCCCCCACCAACCCCCCTGCAGCCACCGGCCCAACACCGCCACCCCCCAACCGTAGCATCGCCCACCGCAGCATCGCCCCCCCGTGTGGCCACCGGCACCCCCCCCCTGCAGGAACCAGTACACCACCCCCCCCCCCCAACAGCCACTGGCCTGACCTGTGATCATCCCCAAGTTAAGTCGGATTTTCTATGTATTGGGGGTGTATTTTATATATGTGTTGGGGCATTTTATATATGGATTGGGGGGTTGGGGTATTTTATATATGTATTGGGGGTGGGGTATTTTATGTATTGGTATATTTTATATATGTATGAGGGGGTTGGGGTATTTTATATATGTATTGGGGGGGTCGGGGTATTTTATATATGTATTGGGGGAGGGGTCGGGGTATTTTATATATGTATTGGGGGGAGTTGGGGTATTTGATATATGTACTGAGGGACCTCAGTGGGACTCAGGAGGGACCGGAGCTGTCAACTGGGGGGGAAACGGAGCTGTGTTGGGGGGTGGGAGGGGGAAATCGGAGCTGTGTTGGGGGGTGGGGGGGGGAAATCGGAGCTGTGTTGGGGGGTGGGGGGGGAAATCGGAACTGTGGGGGGGGTGGGGGGAAAATCGGAGCTGTGGAGGGGGGTGGGGGGAAATCGGAGCTGTGAAGGGGGGAGGGAAATCGGAGCTGTGAAGGGGGGGGGGAAATCGTAGCTGTGAAAGGGGGGGGAAATTGGAGCTGTGAAGGGGGGGGGGAAATTGGAGCTGTGAAGAGGGGGGAAATTGGAGCTGTGAAGGGGGGGGGAAATCGTAGCTGTGAAAGGGGGGGGGAAATCGGAGCTGTGAAGGGGGGGGGGGAAATCGGAGCTGTGAAAGGGGGGGAAATCGGAGCTGTGAAAGGGGGGGAAATCGGAGTTGTGAAGGGGGGTAAATCGGAGCTGTGAAGGGGGGGGGGGAAATCGGAGCTGTGAAGGGGGGGGGGGAAATCGGAGCTGTGAAGGGGGGGGGGAATCAACGCTGTGAAGGGGGGTGGAACGTTGACATGAACGGGGGACAAATAGAGAGGGGGGAGTGAGAGGGGAATGGGGAGAGAGAGGGAGGGGAATGGGGAGAGAAAGGGGGGGGGTAGCGGGAAAATAAAATCCCGGGCAACGCCAGGTATATCAGCTAGTAGTGTATAAAACTGTCATGTAGGGGAGTCTTAATTTTTGGGCAGTGCTTAAAGGTATCACCGCTTCAACTACACCAAGGACAGTGTCCCCAATAGTGACAGCGCGATTACATACCACAAAGTTATTTCAAACATAAGGCAGTTCAATGCAGCGCATATATCAGAGTAATCAGCATTACTATTTTTATTGACCAAAGGCCATATTCCCACTTGCCTGAATGGTAGCAAAATTGTTTAAGGTTATAATCAGCAGCCAAGTATTTAGATCGCCATAGATTGAAATCAATAAAACAACCGTTCACTATCCGGTGCATACACCAGTGTACTCATAGCACCGCATCAATCAATCTTTTACCTGAAGCCGTAACTACACCGCACTAATTGTGGCAGAGTTATTTATGGCTATAAATCAGCAGATAGCCACAGACTGAAACCAGCAAAACTGCCAGTGTAGTCAGCGCATCGCATCAATGAATCGTTAAACAGGAGTCGTAATCACACTGCGCTAAATTATTGCCGTGTTGTTGTTGTTCTTTAAGCAGCAACCACGTTTTCCGATAACCATGTAGATCATCGCTATCTGACCAGTTTCCGATATGCCAGGTATGTAATCCGTCTGCCCCCGAATCACGAGTCCGTCCTCTACTGCACATGCGCTAATTTAATTCCTGCGCGTTCCATCCTTTACTGCACAGGCGCAGTAGTAGGCAGTCTTTTACTGCGCATGCGCTAACTTTATTCCTACACATGCGACCTAAATCCTTCTTCTACTGCACATGGACGAATTTTAATGCACAACAGGGACCGATTCTTCTGGGCCTCATTCTACTGCGCATGCGCGACTTTCTATTCCCGCGCATGCGCAGAACGGTCTTATGCTACTGCGCATGCGCGGCTTTTTATTCCCCCCGCATGCGTGGAACGGGCCTCATGCAACTGCGCAGCTTTCTATTCCCGCGCATGCGCAGAACGGCCTTATTCTACTGCGCATGCGCGGCTTTTTATTTCCGTCCATGCGCAGAACGGGCCTTATTCTACTGCGCATGCGCGACTATCTATTCCTGCACAGAACGGGCCTCATTCTACTGCACATGCGCGACTTTCTATTCCCGCGCATGCGCAGAATGGACCTTATGCTACTGCGCATGCGCGACTTTCTATTCCCGCGCAACTATCTATTTCCGCGCCTGCGCAGAACGACCTTGATCTACTGCACATGCGCAAGTAAACCCCCCTTTTATTCCCGCGCATGTGCAGAACGGCCCTATTCTACTGCGCATGCGCAGCTTTCTATTCCCATGCATGCGCACTAGGCCCCTATTCTACTGCATGGCGAATTTCAATCCTGCACATGCGCACTAGGCCCTATTCTACTGTGCATGCGTGAATGGAGGTTTCCCCCCCCCTCCCCCCCTCTTCTCTCGCCTGCTCACTAGGCGCGTCATCTTTTTATTCATTTGCATGCGCACTGGGGACCTCCGTGCTAGACAATTTCTTACAGTAAGTGTTCTTGTTTGTTTCTCAAATGTAGATTGGCTATCTATTGTGTGATTACAGTATTTACACATAAAGCAGTGTTAGGGAGTCAAATCTCCAGCAAATGGAGAACCCACTCGTGATTTCAACTGCCCCATTAATGCAAGAAGTGGCAGCACTGACTCAGAACTTCAGTTTTACACATAATATTCTCCCCTCCGCACCATCAGGAACTCACCAGAACTTTAGTGAATATAAAAGCTGAGAAGCAACAAAGCAGAGACAGACAAGCAGATTGTCCACAGCTGAACTAGAAAAGAAGCTACAAGTGCACAGCAGCAGAAGATCAGCCTCGTGCCTCACACCTCTCACAGGTGGCTCAAACATTCTTAGAAAGGAATCATAAACAGAATATTGTTAATAGACATCTAAAAACTGGATAGGGATAGTCTACTAATTCCTAAAAAAAATGATCTATAAGGGATCAGAAGGAAGGTAGAATGTTTTTCGTGTCCAAGTACAATGCAGCTTCAAGATAGTTTTTAATATATCTTTGATAGTGACCCATTATTATGTAATATTCTCCATATGCCTCCTCTATTTCCTAATACTAGGGGTAGAAATTGAAGGGATCAATTAATTAGGATAGGAATGGGTGCTACACAGGCGGTTTTGTCCCCCCAAAAATCCAATTTGCCATGTTCATGTCTTAACTGCATCCATTGTAAATCACGGTGTCCCTGTGGTGAATGCTAACCGATTAAGAGATGTATAACAGAACATTAATGTAATATTAGACAAGCTCTGTTAGCCTCTGACATACTCTGATACTATATACGCCACTGTGGCTAGACATTTTAAGTCTAAGAGACATGGGGTTAGTCAATAAAAATTACTAACAAATTATAGATGAGGGTATTTCACCTTAAAGCTGCAGACCCAGCAATATCCTACGTGTGTGTTTTTTAAAGCAGTTCCGTACCGTGAGAAAATATTTGCATTTAAAAAACAAAAACTCCCGATTACATGTGTTATAATGTACCAATTAGACTGTAAGCTCCTCGGGGCAGGGACTCCTCTTCCTTAATGTTACTTTTATGTCTAAAGCACTTATTCCCATGATCTGTTATTTATATTATCTGTTATTTATTTGATTACCACGTGTATTACTACTGTGAAGCGCTATGTACATTAATGGCGCTATATAAATAAAGACATACAATACAATACAACTTCCAGTGCTCGCCGGGCCCCCGCCATGCACGGGACTCCTGTCCCAGCGCTCCCCGGGCCCCCGCCATGCACGGGACTCCTGTCCCAGTGCTCGCCGGGCCCCGCCATGCACGGGACTCCTGTCCCAGCGCTCACGCCCGCATGGCAACACCTTATGGGCCGCGAGCTTGACAGCCCTTGCCTAGTCTGATGTCAGTCTCCAGGCAGAAGGGGGCTTAACTTCTGCTGTCACCCCAGCACCATGGGATAGGGAAGGGGCATTACTCTGTGTGAGTGTACAATTAACCCCTTAACACCCTAGTAATCCCAAAGACGGATTGCATCATTTTACCATTTGGTTTACCAGGGCCAGCGAAAGGGGGGAGCTCAGGGAGGTCCGTTCTGGCCCCACCCAGAAGTTAGGACCCGCTGAAAGTCAGACCCAACTTCCGTTTTCACCCTCCTCCAGCGTCGAGTGGGATCTGGAGAGACCCAGCAAACCCCACGCAGGGCCCAGGGGGTAGAAGGCAGTGAGAGAGAGAGAAAAAGCATTGAGAGTGAGAGGGGTGGTGAGTGTGAGAGAGAGTGGGGAAGGGGGCTTAGCAGGTCAGTGCCTAAGCCATTAGGCCACTGGGGCTGATGACAACTATTGGTTAAAGAATTATTCATGGATCAGTGATGATTGCTCGCACCCCCCCCCCCCCCCCCACACACTTACCTTCTCTCCGGCACTGGCGACCCCCTCGCTCACCCTCCCGCCCCCTTATGCAGCTGGGAGACTTTATTAAATAACCCCCACTGCCAATACATCAAGGCCTATAAGATATGCACTGCAATGTATTCAGAACAAGCTCTAAAATATTTGTAGGGTTACAGACGGGATTGAAAGCAGAAGCTGTTGCATCAGGTTATCAGCTATTCATTTGAGGGCAACAGCTACTGGCCCTCACTGTTTCTTGATAGCCTCTAAAATCCAGCATGTTTTAGGGAGAAACATTGCTATAAGCATCCCTGTTGATGACGGAATCAAGGAGCACAAGCATTTTGATCAAATAGTGCCCTCTAGTGTAAAGAGCCAAGAACACAGGATACAAAGAAACAAGGGATGATACCAGTTACTTGGATAGGAGGGAGAGGCAGTAGAGGGTATGATAGTTTTTATTGGACCAACAATTAGTCGATATGTTACTGTTAATTTTCACACTAGGCTACCTGTTTCTACCTTATCTTATTTCCCACGTCCTCTCAACAACCAGATATCCCTCTTATAAACACTGTATATAATAGTCTGTTGCTGCGTTTCTGCCAGACTCGATGAAGGACCACGAGAGGTTGGAAAGCTCGTAACAGATCAACTACTTGTAGGTCCAATAAAAGGTATCGTACCCCCTACTCCCTCTCTTGTTACTACATGGAAGAAAGGACCGACACGGCTCCCTGCCCTTCTTGGCTAAAAAGGTAAACCTATAAATCTGCAAACATAGGGAACGGATTTCTGTAAGAGATTTCAGTGTATCGATATATATATGGATGGAAAGTTTGGGGTGCAGTCTTTGGGGTGCGAAGGCTTTCCATCTGAACAAAGCCGCAAAACATTCCACTGACCGGGAAAAGGCTCAATAGCAAAGAGAAAGAGAAAGCAGATCGTCTGTCACCAAAGAGTCTGTGCACTGTTTTAACAACCAAGTGAAATCTTTCTTACATGATCAGACCAGTTTTAAAAAATGGTAATAGGTGCTGAAAGCCAACAGACAGTCCACATGTCAGGCCAAGAGCTTAATACAGGCAGTCCTCGGTTATCCGACACTATGCGTTACTCAAAATGGCGTTGGATAGCGAAACGTCTTAAAGCGAAACACGTTTTCCCATAGGAAACACTGTTTAAATGAAAGGTTCCGTTCCTGAAGGCATTTGTAACACTAAAATACACCAAATATTTTACGCAGACAATAAGATATGCAGCACACACATAAATTATATAGTGTATATACTGTATTATATATATCATAATATATTAGATTGTATAATATTATATAATATATATATTATATACACAAACAACTTTGCAAAGCGTCGTAAGAGCGTTGGATAAGCCGTTTTGGCGTTGTAAAAATGAACATAGGTATGCATTGCATAGCGTTGGATAAGCCATCCGTTGTAAAGCAAAGCGTTGTAAATCGAGGACTGCCTGTATATTGTTTCTCCAAAGGGTTCTGATGGTCACATGTTGGAAGGGTAGAGCAAATAACGACAGTCAACTTTATAGTTCTAGGTAATAAAGTGGAACATACTAAATACTAAATAGAAAATAAAAATACAATTAGATTGGATAGTAATGGTTATCTAAAAATATAGTATTCGATCTGGCTGGGTTTTTTCCCCCTACATTCTTTTAAACAAGGGTTCCCCTACAATCGAACCTTGGTAACTCCCAGGTACAGGGACTCCCCTTGTTCATGACATTTAATTGGGAAAATTCCCTTACAAGAATTTTTGTGAAAAAATATATGACCACTGGGTTCAGCCTCACAGCGTCGGCCAATAGAAAGCCGAGACATCATCACGAGATGACTTTGCAACTTCCGATTGGCTGATTTTGGAGCCATCTTTGTTTTTCCTTGCACGTACCTGCAAAAGTAGAAAATTGGACAATCGTGGGGGTCCCGGGGGCTTTAAGTACCACATCTTTGCTTTGGGGATTCCCCTGGTTTAAATAAGACTAAATATTTAATTGGGGGGAAAAAAACTGTTTTTTTGGGGGGGGGGGGGTGTTTGCTTCTTTACAGTGCTAGGGATCCGGCAGCACACGAGTGCCACCGTTACTCAGGCAGTTCTGCATCAGGTGATCGATCATTTGAAACAACTAGGCTCTGGATGCCGCAAACGGAAGTGCAGGAAGCACCACTTCCTTTTCGATCAGCCCAAGCTGTATGTCAGGATAATATCATGATATATTAAGTAGTTTAATCAATCTGGATCTTCAGGGGTTAATGTGGCTACAGTTTGACTTCAAAATACGAATAAATCGTCTTTATTATAGGTCAAGAGCCTTCCTGTGTCTATGCTGATCTACAGAGAGGGCTTAATTGGGGGGGGGGGGGGGGGGAAGGAGGGGCTATCACTAATGGTCCACTAAATGTGAAATATGTACAAATTTGAAGGCTATGGACAATCACCAGATCCTGGATTGTCAGCCTCAGAAATCCTTACATATCCCCTGTGCATGTAAGAGAGACGTGACAAACAGGTCACCACTTAGCTGGAGGACTATATTTAATATAGGATATCCTGGGGCGACACCTATTCTGAATAATAACAGGTACATATTTGTAACCATTGCCGTGTAGGGGACTGACTAACACTTCAGCAGTCCCTATCAGAGGCCTGGAAGGCTAGGTCTGACCAACCATTTGACACAAGTCCAAAGAGAGGTACCTGTAGGCAGGTTGTTCTCCACATCAGTGCAGGGTCTCTGATGGTGTTTGTGGGGGTTCCCTGTGGCAGTTTCCGGGGACGGATGCTGCCTGGAAAAGTCTCTCTTCCCCTGGGATCTCTCTAGCAGCGCAGACTCTTCTGTGCTAGAGATCCCCCCCCCCCCCCCCCCCTGCAGTTAATGCTGCAGGCTTTTTAAAGGAGCTAATGAGCTAGCAGAGCAGGTTAATTAAGACAGTCTCCTCTGAATTAACCTGCTCAGTGCTCAAGCTATCCACACAGGTTTTCCTGAAAAACTACTTCAACAGGGAAGGTACCCCGTTACCGACAGATGTCTGCTTTTCCTGCAAAAAATAGACATTAGGCTGTCACATGTTATATGCAGGCGTGTATGTGAAGTACACAGACAACGGTGACGTCTCTCCAAGTATTGGAGAAATGAAGCTATGAGTGTGCTTATATATTGAGTCATATGTAAACATCAGAAGAAAATGTTTTTATTCTTTCAAGTCGCAAATGTCACCCAAGAATCTGATTTACGACAGGGGTGGGCTCGTGTGGTTCTCAATGAAGGGGAGTTTGAATATAAAGCCCATTTGTTTAATTAGGAGTGAGAAATAAATAAGAGGTATTTCGGGATCAGACACGTGAGTTATCTATCATCTTTCCTACCCTAGTGACCTCTCTGGGACAAACCTATGACATTTGGTAACATACTGTATAGGAATTTCTGTTTATGTTTTATCCTTTTACTTTAAGGATCTGTTCTGCATTTATTGAACCTATGTTCTTGTAATCATTTTTTTCCCTGTAATCTAAGCACCGTCTTTTTGTACATTAAAGCCAAACTTTTTAATAAGTGATGCTTTGGGCTCTGATTGAACTGTTGCGCGCTTTGTAGAGCGTCAAGTACACTTTGACACATTTTGCTACAGCAGATGTGTGTGTTAAGTGCATAGGGTTAAATCAGGTCAAGACACTGTATAGAGGAAGATATACAACATTTACAGAAAAATAACCACAATAAAAGGAAATAATGATTTAATCTCCTCTAGAGCACTGGTTTCCGCAAGCATCCCTCCGGGGTTCCGTGGCTACCAGGGGGGGGAGAACTAGGACAACTCTCCCATGCTGTCCCAGGCCCGGCGGCACCACCACATAGCAGTGAGCCAGCATCAGCATCAGCTGCCCGGTCACTGCTACACTTCATCTCCCTGCCTGTTCCTGACGGCGCCTCTGACAAGAGGGAGAGAAAGGAATTTGAGGGGGCGGGCACTCGCTCTCGCAGAGGGGGCGGGGGGGGGGTTGGTGTGTGTGTGTGTGTGTGTGTATAAGTGGGAAAGTTTGTGTGTGTAAGTGGGAGAGAGTGTGTGTATATAAGTGAGAGAGTGTGTGTGTGTGTAAGCAGGACCGCCGACAGGGGGGACAGAAGGTACAGATGTCCCAGGCCCGCTGGCTGGGGGGGGGCCCGGTCGCCGGCGGAGCAAGTTGGCCTCAACCTCTGGCCAGGCCCGGCTGCCGGTCTTCTCGTGACCGGGCCCGGCTCTCTCTCAGATGCCTGCAGGCCTCTTTCACTCTCCCACGCTGACGGGCCTCTGTGACGGGAACGGTTGGAGTTCCCCAGAATTTCAAAATCGAATTCTGGGGTTACCCCAAAAAAAAAAAAGATTGAAAACCCCTGCTCTAGAGACTGCACAGTATGGGGGATCATATCTCCGAAGTGGTGCTACTGTAAGTTGTACGACACCTTGGAGTCCATTCAAGATACATTTTATATAGCCTGCACTATTCAAGTGGTAACACACTCACAGGGAACTGGACTTCTATCCTTCCACACTTAGTCTCAAATCGATATGACTGTGTTGTCATCCTTCCAAAGCCATGTTCTGTATGTATGTATGTATGTATGTATGTATGTCTATATGTCTTTAAAACAAAGAATGAAAGAAAAAGTACGCTCCATAGTGTAGAAAAAGTTTTTGCATTTAATCACACAGCAATGACAATAGCGCAGTTACAGAATAAACGAGTAATCAGCTTTTTGTGCAAATCATTGCTTGTGTTACCGGCTGTCCCAGGTAGATGCAAGGTATGGTGAAATTCACGGAGGTAGGCATCAGTTGGACCATCCACGTGTAGGCCTTAATGGCTTTCGCTGGAACGGGAGCAGCTCTCACCGGTCCTCTCGCAAACTTTTTCTTCCTCCTCGAGATCAAGGTGTGGGGACAACAAAATGACAAATACTACCGAAACGTAATGTCAGCCCTTTGTGTTTTGTCACCCAATAATGTGACTTCATCAGGGGGAAAATGTATATGTGTGTCTATTTATATAGCGCCATCTGTGTGCATAGCGCTTAACAGCAGTAAAACACGACACATAATGCTAAGCGTTTCAGACATAAAACCATAGGAGTCCCTGTCCTGAAAAGCTTACAATCTAAGTGGTAAGAACATACAGAGACTGTAGAAGAATGTTCTGGTAAGTGTGTCTACAAGGGGACACAGAGTTGCCCATATGCTTCGTTAGGGGTGTGTTTTAAGATGGGTCTTAAAAGGTGTAGAGAGAGGGATCCAGTCGGATTATTGAGGGTAAGGGCATAACAGAGGTGTGGGGCACTGAGTGAGGAAGGTTTTAGGCGAGAGAGGGCATTAGCTACAAAAGGGGTAGACAGAAGACATCCTTGAGCAGAACACAAGATTCGGGACATTGTGTAGCGAGAAATTAGGACTGAGATGTAAGGAGGAGCAGAAGAGTGTATAGCCTTAAAAGAGATGAGGATAATTTTGTGAGTAATAAGGGATTTGATAGGAAGCCAGGAGAGAGATTTCAGGAGGAGAGATGCCGCAACAAATTTTGGAGAGGGTAAAGTGTTTCTAGCCGCAGCGTTTAGGATAGATTGTAGGGAAGACAGGTGGTAGGCAGGAAGGTCGGACAGTAAAAGGTTACAATAGTCGAGACGGGAGAGAATGAGGGCCTGCGTTAGTTTTAGCAGTAGAGGACCAGAGGAAAGGGTGTATCTTTGTAATGTTATGGTGGAAAACACGACACCTAGGCAGCGTGCGTCTGATATTGGGTGGATGATACTACTGCAAATAGTAATGTAGAAGGAGCTAGTAGGGCTAGGCTTGGGAGAAAGTTTGAGGAGCTCCGGTTTTTAAATGTTAAGTTTGAGTCGGCGGAGGGCCAACCAGGATGATATAGTGTTGAGATATTCAGAGACGTTGGTCTGTACAGCAGGTTTAAGATGGGGTTGAAAATTGAATGTGTGTGTCATCAGCATAGAAGTGATATTTGAACCTAAGAGATGTAATATGGTCACCTACAGAGTGTGTGTAAACAGAAAAGAGAAGTGGTCTGTTAGGAATCCACTACTGGCTTTGACTATAGCCTTGCAGACTTCTGCAGTTGCAAGCTTCCTCTGGCAATCAATGGCACAGGTGCTGCCTCTCATTGCAGCTTCTGCCCTGTGCTCCATCATTGGAGGAATACTCACACACCCTCCTCCTGTGATTGGATCTCCGCCCTTGATATCCTGGGCGTTGGCACTGAACCAGTGCTGAGCATAACTCCTACCTTGGACATTACAGTCTCTGCCACAAACCGCCCAGGCCTCTCTCCTAGTGTTCTACCTTCCTAGTTCCTGAGTATCCAGACGCCTGTTCCTGTCTCCTGTGGTGAAGTTTGTTAGCCAGCACTGGTAACTGCTGCATTCACTCCTAGCAGTGGTTACCCTTAATTTCCTGGTACCTGCTGCATTCACTCCTAGCAGTGGTTACCCTTTATTTCCTGCGGTCTGCTGCTATCTCCATGCAGTGGCCTGCCTTGGACTTCTGCGCTGAAGCGTTGGTTTTCCCGACGCTGCCCTGCGGTGTACTTCGGCTAGCCTGCTGTCTCCCCCTGGTGAGACCGGCGTCATGGGCCGAGGCCGCTCCCCGCGGAGAGGCCATTCCCACGCTCACGCTCCTAAGCTGAAGCGGGGAACTCCTGTCTGCCTGTTGCCGATTCCTTGCTACGACTATGACCACCCAGATGTCTTCTATCCTGACCCTGCTTCGGCCATCGATTGTCCTGTCTTCTCCTACCCCGACTTTGGCTTCAATAACGATGATGCTGCCTTCTCCAATCCTGAACCTGCGATGTACGACTACGAACTGAGCACTCCGGATCAGTCTGCGCGGACTATGGTAGGTGATTATATAACCCCACCTCAGCCCCGCGGTCCGGTCCCGGTTTGTGGCGAGCATCGGCGTAACATGGTCCCAAGACAGACCCCTTGGGTACGCTCATAGAGATCGACAGAGGAGGAGGTGGTGTTGGCAATAGAGTTAAGAGGAGATACAGGAGAGAGCTTTGTTACGGATATCAAGAGTGTGGAGAATGTGAAGGAGAAGAGAGTGGTCCACAGTATCAAATGCTGCAAAGAGATCGAGCAATATTAGAGTATAATGACCTTTGTCTTTGGCAGCATGGAGGTCATAAGTTATTTTAGTGAGGCATGTTTTGGTGGAGCGAGCAGTGCAGAGGACCTAGGAGATAATAAGAGGTGACAAAATGGACCAAGTGAGAGAACACAAGGCGTTCAAGACTACAGAGGCAAAAGGCAGGAGGGTGACGTGGCGATAATTAGAAAGACAGGTAGGTTCAAGCTTACTGTTTTTGAGTAAAGGTATAACTGTTGCATGTTGGAAGGAGGAGGGAAAGGTAGCAAAGTAGAGGGAGGAGTTGATAATGTGTGTAAGTGTAGGGATAAGTAGAAGTAAGAGTAGGAGCAAGAGGTTTGAGGACATGGGAAGGGAAT
Source organism: Ascaphus truei (assembly GCF_040206685.1). Taxonomy (NCBI): domain Eukaryota; kingdom Metazoa; phylum Chordata; class Amphibia; order Anura; family Ascaphidae; genus Ascaphus; species Ascaphus truei. The sequence continues at coordinate 13,313,086 of NC_134503.1, forward strand.
GGGATCAAGCGGGCGTGGAAGAAGTGGAGATCTGCAGTGACACGTCCTCTGTGATGGAGGAAAAAAAGAGTTGAGGAGAGTTAGGAAGAGATGTAGGATGGGAGGAGGACACAGAGGGGATGTCCTGACAAATGGAATCCAACTCTGTCTTGAAAAAGTCAGCAAAGTCCTGAGGTGAAATGGTGGAAGAAAAACAGGTGACAGACAGTCTAAGTAGAAAGTCAAAGACAGAGAAGAGGTAGGTTAGACTTGTGAGTGTTGATTAGTGAAGATAAGTCGGTTTGATTAGCCTGGGAGAGGGCAGAGTTGAAACAGGATAGAATACATTTGTAGTGAAGTAAGTCTGCGAGAGTGTGAGATTTCCTCTTGAGGCGTTCAGAGGAACGAGTGGAGGAACGTAGCCTGCGCGTGTGGCAGTTTAGCCAGGGTCTGGGGTTAGAAGGGCGAGAACGTCTGAGAAAAAAGAGGGCATGTAGATCGAGAGGAGTATAGGGCAGAGTTCTAGTTCATAACCAGGTCATCAGAGTCTAAAGTCTGGAGTAGAGATTGTGAAGCGCAAAGTGGAATCAGTCAACAAGCAAATTCAGTATGGGAGTGCCCGTTTATATGCAGGCCACCACATCTGCTCAAATGAAGAAAAGGATATCATTTAAGTACCCCAACTTCTTGTATGTATTCTTTATACACCTATTTATATAAACATGCAGAAACTAGAAGATGGAATAAGCCCATCAAACCTAAAACAACGATTAGGAGGAAGGAATTCCTAAGGACATGACAATATAAAGTGGCACTTCTTACTTTCTATGGGCCTCATTCACCAGATGGGCAGTGCTGGTCTAAGTCTAAACATTTAAACTTCCTGTGATACACAACAGTCAAGTCCGAGGACAGCAAACCGCTCTTCCAAGAAATCTATATATTCCAGGAACTGCAATAGTTTCAGTATCCAGTCCAGCAAAGGTTTAAAGTTCTATATTAATAACACGTTTCCCTGTACAGAGGGCAGGACAAGTACTTACATGACTTTACTTATATGAAACTATTGTAAATTAACACTAATTGCTGGGTAGTGTAAAGCAGATAGAAAATACATCATAGGCTATAAAAACACACTGCCAGAGTTAGAGCTCATGAACAAAGAAAGAATACAGGAGAATGTTTTACAATGCAGTGGTAGTCGGAGTTAGAAAGCAGGTCTGCAGAACATCACAATGCCGACTGTTTCTAAATAGTTAAACTAAAATGTTTATATCTACATTTCTGCAAGTCCGACAACTACTCAAGGGTTTTACATTTGTGCATTTGATAGAGATATTCCCCTTTATACGTGGGGAATTGGGCCCCAGCTATATACTATACATCTGCACCTTTAAGACACTCGAGCTTGGAAAGAGAAGTAGCTGTAGCAATTGGTTCTGCATTTTATTGTGAAAACCTCTTCCCCTCTTGCGGAATTCAGTAGCCGAGTTGAAAATTGTGTAAGTGCCTTACTGACAACCAATAGAGCAAACAAACAACTTTATAACAGGTGTAAAACTGTTTCCCGAAGTATTCGGGAGCTATCAGGAAGATGTATGGGCATACACATATGTTTTCCTCCGCAATATTACAAAGATACACCCTTTCTTCTGTTGCTCGGCTGCTAAAACTCTGACACAGGCCCTCATTCTCTCCCGTCTCGACTACTGTAACCTCCTGCTGTCCGGCCTTCCTGCCTCTAACCTGTCTCCCCTACAATCTATCCTAAACACTGCTGCCACAATCACTCTACTCTTTCCTAAATCTGTCTCAGCATCTCCCCTCCTGAAATCCCTCTCCTGGCTTCCGATCAAATCCCGCATCTCACACTCAATTCTCCTCCTCACTTTTAAAGCTTTACACTCTTCTCCCCCTCCTTATATCTCAGCCCTAACCTCTCGCTATGCACCATCCCGACTCTTGCGTTCCGCTCAAGGATGTCTCCTCTCTGCCCCTTTTGTATCTAAAGCCCTCTCCCGCCTTAAACCTCTCTCACTGACTGCCCCACACCTCTGGAATGACCATCCCCTCAATACCCGACTAGCACACCCTCTATCCACCTTTAAGACCCACCTGCTTAAGGAAGCATATGAGTAGCTCCATGGCTAATACTTTACACCTCTTACATAAACCTTGGCCCCCTGCAGACGCACTTACCAGAACACCCTCCTACTGTCACTGTACGTCCTTCCTACCAACCAATTAGATTGTAAACTCTTCAGGGCAGGGACTCCTTTTCCTAAATGTCACTTGTGTCTGAAGCACTTATTCCCATGATCTGTTATTTATATGATTATCACGTGTATTACTGCTGTGATGCGCTATGTACATGAATGGCGCTATATAAATAAATCGTAAATACAATGTTAATGCTGCACGCCATACAATAATCTAACAGATACTTGCTGTTACCGGTGCTCCTGATCCAGGGGGGTCCCTGTCAATGAAAAAACTCCAGAATCAGTAAAAAAAGGAGAGAGGTTCAGGGCACTACGGAGTTCAAGAAAATGTATTGAATAAGCACAACGTTTCAACCAACAAGCGTGGTCTCTCTCAAGTGAAGATAGAAAAGAAATCACAAAGTGTCCACTATTTATAGCCCCCAAACCAGGTGAAAATACTTAAAATGTTCCGGTTTCTCCCACAGACGTCTCTCAGTCCATTGCGCATGCGCGCGCACATATCCTGGTCCTCGTCGCTTCCGAGTGATGTCATCATTTGGTCCACCCTACCTTCGGAAGATTGAAACGTTGTGCTTATTCAATAAATTGTCTTTGAAATCCGTAGTGCCCTGAACCTCTCTCCTTTTTTGCTATATAAATAAAGACATACATACATATAGATTGTCCACTAGCCATCATTTATATATACTGCTAAATATAATTGTGCAACCTGGACATTGAACAAACAAACCAAGCACTATTTTTCCATATAATTAAAACAAATAGCGTGTATATATTTACACCCAGATTCCAAGTTCTTATGCACTGCAAAATAAAAATGTATAAAAGTATTCAATACTGAAAAAGCACGTAGTTAATTTAAAATCTCTGGTTAGGTTTTAAATATATATATTAGAAGCTAAAAAGAAGCATCAGAAGATTAAAAATGCAACAGTATAAGCCAATGGTATTATACACAAGACTCCAGCTAGGCAACTGCAAAATGAAGACATTCATCACGAGGAATCCATAATGAAAGATATTACGCCACAAACCTGAAACAGGATGGATTTGGTGTCTGGGTATAAAAGAGCATAGACCCGCTAGGTAATTACAGCTAATTATCCAGCATCTGTCCTCCAACACAATGTTGCAATCTCTCATTACGAATGTGGATACGAAACATCTTTAAAGGACAACTTCTATCCAACAGAAGAAGAAAACAGAATGAATGAACAAGCCTTTTCTTTCAGGGAAGCTTACACAAGAACGATTGTTTAAACAACGTCAGATAAGGTGTGCTCCTCTAGAAGTGGGTGAGATAGTAGTGGAAAGGTTTGGTTTTAAAATGATGGGGAGCGGCTATGTAGAGAACTATAGAAGGTTACAACCACACTGCATCCAATTAATGAGCGGGTTATGGACATCAGAGCACAGTTTCTGAGCAGAACAGTTATATAAAGCAGTAGGGATTTGCACAGAGTTGATACATGCCTGCCGAATATTTAGGACACAGCAAGTATATCAGGTTCAAAATGAACTGGCAGGAGCCCTAAATCATCAAGTGGACGCACAAGCAAATGTAAGCAGAGTAAATAAGTGAGTAATGAGTCTTTAGATAGATCATCTCTCGCCCAACGTGCACACTATCAGATTTATTACTTGGATGTCAATTTGTCCAGCTACAGCTCGGCCATAGCTTGTGATTTAGTCATAAATTCAGAATGTATTGCAATAAATAGCTAGAGATGGAGATTTCTGTCTGACTTGGGCCTTCGCTGGGTGTAAATAAGTTTGGTGATTTACATCTGAAGACTCATCAATCTTTAACCCAGCATCTTAAGAATGGGAAGAAAGCAGACATTACTCTGTTGGCAATACCCCAAGGGTGGTGATTCTTTGTCACAAGAAGCACAGGATGTGGAGGCAAGGGAATGCAGGACACTGCTTGGGTCGGTCAGTGCCAGGACCTTTAAAAAGGCGAAGTCACGAGAGAACGTATTGACATATCGAAGTGTGCCGGTGATAAAGTCTCATATGAATTGCCTTGATGGATTCAGACTATTAAATCCAACAATATAAAACCAGAAATGCGCACAGGTTGACCCCTATAAAGGGCATATAGCCAATTTAAAATCTCTGGTTAAAAGCAGCATGAGAAGATGAAAAATGCAACAGTATGAGCCTTATACTTATGGTAGTGCTTCTGTCCTCGGAGACTCCTTGTGCTAGGAGGGCCATGGTGCTATGAAATAGCCGTGAGAGTGAAACACACAAACACACACACCCTTCATGACAAATGAAGTAGATTAAAAGTGAACGCACATACACTGGCGCTTTTCCCATAACCACACAGAGAACGCACGTGTCTTCACATTGTGCACCACTAGGGGGCCAATGCATGGAACGTCGCAAATGGAATCTTTGGTGTAAACGTGACTCACAGAAATCACAAGTTCAACTGTGCTTGTGCGCGTCTGTTTATATTGTTAGCAACTTAAAGGCGCAATTCATGCGATATCCTATATGTGTTGTTTTTTTTAAATAAATCAGTTCTGTGGTATTAGATAACACTTACTACTTTTTTTAAAATTCAACTCAATGCCATTTTTAATGAGTTTTCACATACGGAGCGCCCTTTGATTTCTACAGCAGGTTTTAGCTCACCTCCCCAGCAGTGCAAGATCTTTGTAACACTTTCCTGTTTGTGATCGTTTGTTGCCAATATTCGCAGCAGTAATAGCAGGATACATTGTAGCTGCTGAGTTACACTGACCTGAAGGATTGATTGAAACGGAAAGGCAGCCATTTAGCGAACCCTCGGAAGCAGGCTCGTTCCTGACTGATTGCAGGAGAACGAATCAATCAGCAGCTTAGGCAATTAGTTTTCAACAAAGGTAATCAAAGGCTGCATATACTAAAAGTTTTTTTTTGAAGTGCCACTTGGATTGCTTCTGTAAATCACTTATAACTCTGTGCTGTGGCAATCATACATTTTTTTTGATGAAGCATGGATGTTTCATTATAAATGTTAACAAAATGTATTATTTTCACAATATAGCGATTAGAAAATATATTAAACTAATTATTAATATTTACTAATCCCAATTATAAAATAAAAAATAACGGTTTTCATAATTTTGTGTAAACAAACTTCATATGTAAGAAGTCACATAACGGTCATAACATACCCAGCAAATGTTATTATGGTTGGTACTACTTTTTAGTGCTACAATTTTGATGCACAAAACCCCCCCATCAAAGACCCTGTTAGTACATACGCCCTTATGTGTTCACTTTTAAAATGGACTTCCTTTTTCATCAAGTGATACACAGTAGATAGAAGAACCCACACAGCACCTATTTCATAGCACTCACTATTATTAAAATATCAATTCAGCAAAACTGAAAAAAAAAAAATGTTTTGCAACATTACAGACACAAACAATGAACATATTATAATCTTTGACTGTTTCATTTACACTGGAAACAGTGAAACAGTCAAAGATAATATTTTCAGAGTTTATGGATTTGTAATGTTGCAAAAAATATATATTTACAGTTTTGCATAGCTTTTAGTTGTGTCAATGCATTAAATCGTTCTTTTGAAACACAGATGATACACTGAAATCTGTGATGGTTCTGGGCCAAAATCCTCTACCCCTCAGTCTGTGCTAGAATAAGCCACCTGGCAGATGAAGCTCTTCCTTAACAATAAATTCCTTCACTTGAAAATAATTTCGCCGGGCCCTGTGACAGCGATAGCTTTCTGCAATTTTGCAAAAAATATTTTGTTTTGCATTTTTGTGGTTATTTTCTTCCCATTATACTTACAAAAGAGCTGAAATAAATCCATTTAAGCATCTGGCTAAACAAAATGTACATGATACACCGCCGTCTCTGGAGAGGGGAAGGAGGAATAATATCGGTCGATGGTTGTGTTAGCTGAGGAACAGCTAGATTACAATAGCCAAGAATGGTCATTGGCTAAACAAAAGTTGGAATTTGCTGACTGAAGCTAAACTCCCATGAATAGTTTGCCACGGGCTGACCTTTAACCATACTTGTCCATTTTTTTAATTTATTTTTAAACAGCCATAAAGCTTCTCTCAGCCGAAAGTAATGGAATTGGAAAATTCCCCGATCCACAAGTTCTTGTAATGACAGGGTCCAAAATAAATTCTTGTAATCAGTTGCTTGGTAAAAAAAAAAAAATCAAACACCAGTGGCTATGCATACCTACTCCATGACTTCTATTGGTGTGTGGGTCACCTTCAATGGCCTTCCAAGGTAAAGGGCACTCACGAAGACCTCTGGAGCTTATCTGCCATGGGTTCTTCTTCAGGAGTTGCATCCAATGGGTAAAGATCGGGAGAAAAGCATTCTTTACATGGACCTTACTCAAGGTGACCCATGAGAAAGGTCCATGTAAAAGACTAAAACGCTGATGTTCATACACAAATAAGTTACTTTATTTGCACCAAGTCCGCAGGACATTGACATTGGCAAACAAGTCCACTTTTCTCCTGATCATCACCTTCTATGAACAGCTGTGGAATATCAGAACCGGCAAGAACGTCTTGAGCTTTGTGTTCTGTTTGGGTAAAAAAATTAAAAAAAGACAAGACAAAACAACAAAACACAGCAGACCCTCCAACATTTGACACGTGAAAAGAGGTACACTTAATTTGTTACGTTAGTGCAAGATACAGGAGCTTCCATGCAAATAACATCCTCCTAAACCAGGGTGGCCAACTTCAGTCCACAAGGGCCATAAAATGGCCAGGTATGGGGGATATCTTGTCTTTTGTTGGAGGATTCAGAGATGATTACATACATGGAGCCACCATTACAATACACACAAATTAAAGTGATTGAGGCGTTTCTACGGACAGGCGGACTATTAAGGGAGTGATGGTCAATGAATAACTAGCTGGCCATCACTGAATTAACCTATTGACTCGAGGCCCTATTATTTCAGTACAGGTCTTTGAACAACCAATTACTAAAAGACGATTTGGAGTTTAACATTTGGTGATAATGTGGAACAACATATCCACGTTAATTTTACAAGTCACTTATTCTTCTTTAAACATTAACTATGTATTACTCATCTTTAGCATTAAGAATGAAAAAACATTGTCGCTTGTCTCGAGCCGCTCTTCTCACCGAGCAGCATTTGCGCGATTCATTTAATTACCTTTAATGTACAAGATGCACCAACGCTTCTTTCTGGGCATTTCATGCATCTGTTTGCATGTGCAGTACCTCCTAGAAGTGAGCTAGTGGCAGTGATATGGAGGAGTTACATGTGGGTGGTTAATACTTTTTTGGCTCAAATCTCACACTACTCATTTTTCCTTTCTTTGTAATGTAAAATTAGTTTGTAAATCGTTCGAAATGAGACTTAGGAGGGGGTTTAATTTCCTCTGGTTACTGCCTTGTGTGTGATGTCACTGCGTGCTAAGTGCTTACACAGGTCAATCCCCGCCCCAATCCACAGGACAGCATGGGAGAAGGACACAGAAAACACTTGATTGACAAACACTTCCCCAGAGGCCCCAGAAGACATTCAATTTGTAATGAATTTCCCCCCAAAAATGAAAAATCGGTCAAATATTTGCAATTTGCATGGTTAGATTTGGTTTAGGAAAGCCAATTAAACCATCAAATTCTTTATAAAATGTTTTATGGTCAGCTGCGTGGGTTAGCACCTTTACATTTGTTGATTTGATCATATTTAGGATTGAATCTTGATAGAACCTTATTTTCCAATATCAATGTCCTTCGAAGTCATTACATTTAGCATGAACGTTTTCTGATGGGGGGATATGATAGACGCATTATATTAACTCATAGGCATACAAAAAGCAGAGAGAAATCCAATGAAGCAAAGAAACCACCAGAACATGGGTCATTCTAGAGAGCCGGAGGTAAGTTGTAAAAATGCAAAAACCCTATCTTTTTTTTTTTACTGAAATAGTAGTGGATGCACAGCACAGCTTTCTAGTGGTGGGGCAGAACAGTCAATAATTATTGTACAAGACAAAAAAGGAGTAGATCTAGACTTCAATGGGAATTTTCCGTGAATGGCTGCTTTTGGCCTATACACAATACAGCCCAATGTATCAGGAAAACTGGTTGCATCCAATGGACAGTATTTGCCATCAACCTTTGCGCATGTAATGCTCAAGTTGTACTTGCAGCGTATACATAAGTGTCACTTCGGGCTCCTTTCCTTATCGTTCACAGTAATAGTAAGAGACTTGTTTTGTGTGCCATCACCATTTTTGTTCACAATTAACATTTAAGACGACCTAATGTACAAGATGCAGTCCATGCGCGCCTTTTTCTTATCAAATCTTATTCTTAGGAGACGGATAGTAACTTCTCAGATTTATTCCGGGTTCTATTTTTGGTATCTCCGTGGTCATTTCCCAGTATGATAAATATTGTGGTTGCTGTTGCTTTCGTATTTCTTCCAAGTTCCCTTTGCTATGGGGCTGGGTTTCATAGACCATCTGCTCCAGTGTGGAGGCCAGGATAGGATAGCATCTGCTTTCACAGCCAAGTTCAATATTGCTCCATGCGCTGTTGGGGCCAAGAGTGGAACGCGCAGGGCTAATGTACACTTCAAATAAGCTGAACCTGCATGTCCGGTCTAAACTTTGAGCACCCCGCTGGACTTCGAAGCTACTAAAAGGAGATGTGTCAACACCTGTTCTGTTAATGTTCAACACTTGTTGCCAAGGTTTATAATGTGTAGGTAGCACAGTTTACCTATGTAAAGTTTACTTGTACTAAAGTCTAAATACTTCTTTCGAACCACTGTCCTTTTACCCCCCCCCAAATTTTTTTTTTAGGTTTCCTTTAAAAAAGATTAAACTATGATTCCTAAAAAACAAACAAAAAACCCCCCACTTTTTTTTATATAACTCCCCCCCCACCACCACCACCAGTTTGTCACATTGATTCGGCAATATACACAAATTACCTTTAACGTGAAAAACTCAAGCGGTGAAATATTTTTCAGTCAATCCTAGAACAATATTTATGGGCCGTCAAGGCAAATATGCTCTGGGGAGATTTCGAGTAAGCCTCATTGGTGCAACACAATATTATTTTCCCCAGGTAAATCTGTTCTTCCAGTGTATAAAGCAGTTTTTCTACCAGTGTTCCTAGGGCATCCCTAAACAGTTCTGTGCAATTTTCAGGTCATTTAAAAATTGTAGCAAATACAGAAGAATTTGGAATGCATCTGAGTTGGGGTTCCTTACAATGCATCTGATCTCAGACGAGCTATTAGAGGGGGTTGGGATTACACAGAATTTCACAATATAATTATTCGGTTCCTTAACCAAAAAAAAGGTTGAATACCCTTGGTATAAAGTATACCTTTTCTTTAGTGTTGAAGAAAGCATAAATACACAAGTTACTTTTTCTTTTAAGCTGTGCCTTTTTTAGGCTAATGCTGTTGCTTCATTAACTCTCCCAACAGTAGACCCTCTGCAGGAAATTCAGGGCTAAAACTTTACACAGCGCAATGTTTTATTCCAAAGCATACAGAACATTGCAAGCACATTTTTTGCAGATCTACTACACAAAAAGTTGGACCACAAAGGAATGTTTTTGGATGCTGTATTACAAAGGTTGTTCAGCACAATCCATCACTGAAAATTCTAACCTAGTCTGTAGTGATGTCCATTGAATCACACACACTTTTTGTCCAGAAGCGCTTTTAACCTATATTAAGGGTCTAAGCTGAAGGAACACCAACTAATTTGCCAACAAGTGCTTTATAACTCTGATCAATGCAATTTTGGAATTGCTGCTGCATACAATACAGTTAGGTGTGAACGCCTAAGAAGCCTGTAATTTAAGTAGTAGATGCAATACATTCCTGTGTGTGTATACACTTCCGCAGTGATATTTAAAAAAAATTAAAATCATTGTGGTCCTCCAAATGATTGTCATTAACATTGAAGTGGTCCATAATATGGGAAGGTTTGAGCACTCCTGCGCCCACACTTTGTATTTGCCTTCTGTGGTGATGATAATGCAGTGTGACCCTACCCTTTGCACGACCTTCAGCACAGGAACCAGCTGTGGCTTAGCCTACTCAGATTTTAACCACATCATGTAGGTCAGGGGCGGCAAACTCCAGTCCGCAAGAGCCACCCAGGTCAGGTTTTAAGGATATCCCGCTTCAGCACAGGTGGCTCGATCATTGACTGAGCCACCTATGATGAAGCAGGGATAGTCTTAAAACCTGACCTGTTGGTGACCCTTGAGGACTGGAGTTCGCCGCCCTTGAGATGTTCATGGCAGTCATCCATTTAGCATTGGCAAAGAGAGCTTCTGCCTAGAATAAGTACCAGTTATGACCTCAGTAAAGTCGGGTTACCTTGGGAAGAACCTTGCGAAACCGTTCGAGTTCTGCACCCTTTCATTTGTTTTAACAAGGAATTTCAGATAGAGGCAATGTAATATGTAGAAATAGGGATTTGATTGCAACTTGAAGTGGATAAAGGCCTTTTCTGCCACTTTTCTTTATTTAAGCCGAATTATTTATTGAAGATTTCAATTAATTTGCTTCCGACACCATTTCCCCAATAACCCGCCACTGTACTCGGGTAAAAAACGCTAATAATACTAAGTCAGTGTAGTGCTGCCAATAGAAATCATGTGCAATATTTTTCTAATACCAGAAGTACCCTAGATTGAGTGCAATATAAATAGTTTTAAAGTAGCTTTTTGTCGACTGTACAATACTCCTGTACCCCATGTGATTTAATGTTACCTGCGGAGGTACAAGGATGCCATCTTAAAGCATTAAAAACAGAAAAGTACCCACCAGATGCCTAGGAGTTTAACACCATGTTGGTATCTTGCTGCCTGCTCTTTTTTTAGTGTTACAAGTTCTGATTTTAACCTCTGATTTTACCATAGTAACCTTAGTTACTAACAGAGTTTCAGGAAGCTCTCCATTTTAAGCTCCCTGACACTTCTTTCAAACACACATCTGTTGAACAGATTTTTTTTTTTACATTTTTAAACATGCAGAAAAGGACAAGGAGAGCTCAAAGTAATAAAAGGAAATGGCAATAAGCACACTGCCGCTTTATGCAACAAATCATGGAATTGCATGTCACTACCATGAGCCAGCCAGACACAGACACACACACACGGTGCTTTAATTTTTACTCTTCCAAATCCTGGCGTAGCTCAGTATTCTAAGGTCGTCACAGATTAAAATTAAAAATAAATAATATATGTATACATTTTATATAAAAATAATGAGAAAATATGTATATAAAAAAAGCTGCATCATTATTAATGTGTTTTGAAAGGTAAAACGAATCCTGAAGCTTAAGAATGGGAGGCAAAACCATCTAATAATACATATAAATATCAGGACAACCACCAGTTTGCTGTAGCAGCATTTTATTTACAAACAAACAGCAATCCCCATTGACTTTATACCATTAAAAAAGCAGTTTTACAAGCAATAAAGTCATCATCCGACCAAAATTAAGCAGCACTGAAATATTGATATCACAAATCTAAAATAAAAATGAAAAAAAAAAAAAAATCAAACAATATAAGAGTAAAATATCATTTGAATAAATATATTTTTTAAATTCATGCTATAAAATAAAAATCGGCAATGGCAAGTTATGAGGTGTTAGAGCAGTGATGGGTAACTCCAGTCTTCAAGGGCCACCAACAGGTCAGGTTTTAAGGATATCCCTGCTTCAGCACAGGTGATGCAGTCTTTGACTGATGCAGGGATATCCTTAAAACCCGACCTGTTGGCGGCCCTTCAGGACTGGAGTTGCCCACCCCTGTGTTAGGGCATCTGTTTAGCTAGCTTGAGTTACTTCATACTGAAGTGTGGAGTCGTGAGGTTACCTGTTTGTATTGCAAGTTAACCCCTTCCAGTGCCAGGCTGGCGAGCAGCACTGCCATTCCACCTAGCACTGAAGGCATTAATAACACGGAAGTCATTCAAACTGTTCAAATATTTACAGTGAAAATAAAAATAAGGAGTACCAATAATAGGTAGATAAGTGATCAATCATCTCAGAACTATTTAGTGGAGTACAATCGCACAGCTGCTTTCAAGGACTTGCTTTTGCCTGAATGGGAGATTGCAGAGTGTGTACTAATGGAGTTACAACAATTCAGTTCAACAAGCATTATGCTTATGTCTGTATACAGCCATGTGTCTGTTTATAGATCTGGTTACCAGAACTGACAGTACATACAGTGTGAACAAAAAACTTGAGGTTATGAATGCTAAAATGTTACGACTAGATCGCAACGGCCCATTGAAAAATGAGAAGGCCCTTCAACAAGCGTACCCTTCTCCAGGACCAGAACTCTGCGCCAAAGCAGGAAACAAGTCTATTTAATACAGGTATGTACAAAACAATATACTTTGTTATAAGCATGGGCACCTCTTGACCGGCGAGTGCCAGCCACACAATGTGCCATTATGTAGCAACAAAGCCGTTACCGGACAATGTTAAGCGGTGTGTAAATATTGAACATTCTGAATGACTTTACTGAACTTGTATCCAGTCACTGAGTAATATGAAATCTATGGTTTATCAACAACTGAAGAGGCAAAGAATTTACACACGCAAATTTCCAAATACTTTCATATATAAAATTTAATAAATAATCCTAACCAGTCAAAAAGCACCATTCAAGGAGTAAAGTTCCCTTAGAAAATAGATTAGGGGGTTGCATATTTGAGTCCTTTTCAGTGGAGGTTGAGAGAACCCTTTCAGAAAAATGACACTAAATAATATCACAGTAAATATAGCAAAGTTATTGTAATTAAATACATGTTTCTTTTATGTAAAGCTCGTCCATGTAGCTCTCTCCCCAGCCCTTAATTTTTTTTTACATTTATTTTGCCTTTATTCGCCATACCTCAGCCTCAACGTGAAGAGAAAAATAGAAGAGCGCATTGGGCTAAGATTTTGGCTTAAAGAAAATCCCAAGCTCAAGTTAAACAAGCCATGGAAGAGGCTTCTCTTGTTGCATGTGAAAATCAGTTTCTGTCTACCAACCTATACAGAAACAAGGATCAGGCAGTGTACAAGTATCCATAACCAACCAGATGTGCTCTCCTGACAGAGCATTGCTGCTATAAACAATATTAGTGTATTTACAAAACCATGAGCCAATTGTGTATATACAGTCGCAGTAGAAGAAGTTGTATGGTACAGAATAGTTAAGGAAAACTAAAAGCCATTTGGAAACCACAAACTATAGCAAAAAAAAAAAAAAAAAAAAAAGGAGGAGGTTTTGTTTTCACAGTCTTGTCATTACAGGTTAAACATTTATTGGAGGAAATAAAAACAACCAAAAAGATATTCACTGTTTTTTTCACATTTGCCTATATGGATCTGATAAAATCTCATAAGGTAAGCTCAAGAAGAGACTCAATTATGAACAAGCTTATGTGGATTCAATATGTAGTTCACTGCTGTAAAATAGTCACTAAAAAGATCAGTCATATCTGCATTTAATATAAATGAAAAGTAACAGTATTGTACCGACCTAATACTGTACAGAAATGGTATCTGTACCCTTGAGGTTCATTAATTGTATACAGCATATTTTGCCTTTACAGACACGTAGAATGAATTCTGATGAAACCTTCTTATGCTAGAAGGGCTCACAACAATACTGCAGTGTATGAGCAAAGTAGTACTTTGTACGTTCACATCTACCATGGCATTTTATCTGACAAGGCACAAAATTATTTGCGGTTGCCAGGTTCTAGGGTTGTTTACACATTGTACCCCAATCCACTTCATCATGGAAAGGGCTTGCAATGAATTGCTTTGTAATGGGTTGAAGGCCCTCCTGGCATTGTAGTGGAGTGCAATGCTGAATGTGAATGAAATAATGCTGCACTACATGCATCCTTCAGTACTGTATCCTTTACAGTACTGTATTATGGCTTGATCATTCTTAACACTGCAAGCTAGTTAGTGGAAAGGGCACGCAATTAGTAGACCATTATGGGAGATAAAGGAATGCTGGAATGCCTAACCATACCCTTGTTCAGAAAGTTCATTTACAGCTGTACGGAAACGTGTGATTCTGAAACAGTACAATCAAAACAAGGTATTTTAATAGAATTTTCCTACTCTTTGGTAAACTCTAACCAGTTAATTAAATAAACACGTCCGTTTTGCTCTGTACTTGCATGAGGAGGCTTGCAAAATTGGCAGGCAAACAAAACGCAAGTACTTTAACATTAAAAAAAAATGTAATTATTCAATGGCAAACAGTATTCTTAAATAAATTGATGGCGCCATGATAAATCTGTCTTATACAGTAGTACGTTAGCATATGCCATTGAGGTCTATTCGGATACAAGAGAGGGAGAGAAAAAGAAAAAAAAAAAGAACCACTGATATCAGTAAGTTTCACATTTGTACAATAAACTGACCCAACTGATATTAAATTAGAAAGTAGCACCGCAATAAAAATAATAAAAAAAAATGATATGTTAAACTGGACATTTGGTTCCCACATGTAGTTTTCTATGAGGGACTTTTTTTTTTTTGTGTTAAATGCAGAAAATACCAGTTAGATCAGTCTTGTATTTAATTCCCACATCAAATGCAAATATATCCCTTGCAATTCCATCAAATAATGCACACTGAAGGGGCAGGGTAATTATGTTTAATGGGCTCTAACTCTAAGAAAAGCAGAAACATGTGTAGAAGTTCTGAAGCACAGTAAGAATGTCCCTGTCCTTCACAGGAGCTAGAACACTACCTATTATGCAGATTGATTGAACTATCTTAGATGGCCAGGCATATTCCTACAGTACAAATGAATGTATGTTCTGAAAACAGAATAAATAACAAACACCGCTACATTAAAAACAGTCTATAAAGTCTACAAAAGGAGGATCAAGAATCAGCACCACAAATTCCAGCATCCATCTCCCTTGCCTCCCAGGAACCAAGACATTCCCAGCTATAGTAAATATACTTCTGGTACCTGGTTTAAGAAGCAGAGCTGTACGTTCACTTTGAGAAAGTCAAAGTACAGTGAGAACTAGTCATCACTACTTGAAACCTTTTACTTTAAAAGCATTCAAAGCTGAAACATCCCTTACATTCATGTCATTAATATACAATATAACTTTATATGAATAGCTAATGTCATCAAAAGTCAAAACGACTAAACACCGCTTCATCACAGTTTAACACTTTGATTTCTCTGCAATGTGGAATAGGCTTTTAAATATTAACGGTTCTAGTTAAGAATTGGCTAAAAGAAATTCCTGTGAAAATAAGCAAATACGTAGGATTTTAAGTTATTATTCGTTTTTACAAGATTACGGACTAAAATAGGCCTAAACATTAGCCACTGAAGCATTTATACCTTTAAGCATTTATAATATAGACACGCTACAGAGAGCTAATTTTGCAAGTGCAGCATAAATGGATACATTTGCTTAGTGACAGACTAAGGCCGCGCTTATAGTGCCGGCGACGCGACGTCGCCCGAAAACAAATGCATTGCCGCAGCAGCGTGCGCTTATAGTAAGCGCGACGGCGACAATGCGACGTTGCGAAAACTGGTAGTCGGCAAAATTTGATTTTTCAAGGGCTGTCGTCTCATGCGACAGCCCTGGAACCAATCAAATGTCAGGAAACCTGCGACGCCGCCACCTGGCGAAATATAACTTTCGCCTGTGGTGACGGCACTACAGGCGCGGCCTAAGGCAGGAGTGGCCAAACCAAGTCCTCAAGGGCCACCAACAGGTCGGGTTTTAAGGATATCCCTGCCACAGCACAGGTAGCTCAATCAACGACCGCCACCTGTGCGGAAGCAGGGATATTCCCAATACCTGGCCTGTTGGTGGCCCTTGAAGACTGGCGGTGCCCACCCCTGAACTAAGGGGGTTTATTCAATAAAGTCAGATCCGGCCAACGGCAGTTGGCACTTCAGAGCCTTATTAAATATGCCCCCAGTGCCTGAAAAAGCAGCAGGTCTATTTAGCATGTCAAAGTACATTTTGTATACACGTATTTTAGATTGCCTTTCTCTATCCTGCACACCAGGTTCATAGCGAAATCCCCAAGCGCCTCTTTGGCTAAATACTGATGTATAAATATTTTCTTTCACAAGGTTTCTAAAATGACAAATTAAGTAGAAATAGCCGTGTTAGCCCAGTTGCGATAGTGCAGAGTTAATGAGTACTTTCGTATTAGGGGATACCTTTTTTTATTTGGACTAACAACCGATATTATAATACGAGCTTTTGAGCACTCGCTTTTCCTCAGGTCAGCGATACTGACCAATTGCTGACCTGAGGAAGAGAGAAAACTCGCTAAAGCTTGCCTTAGAATATCAATTATTCATCCAAATATAAAAAAAGGTATCAACCTAATACAAATTCCTTTCCTTCCAAATGTGCTGGGCCATTCTTCCCCAAATGAAACCAGTTATTTACTGTATATTCATTGATATCATTGTGCTTTTCATTAGGTATCCAGACCAGACCAATTTGCCATATCACAGATCTGGTAAAGGTATTGAATGGCTGTACATTTTTGATTTATTGCAACTCCCAATTCATGTGCTAAGTAGACCTGCACTTTTAAAATGCAATCATAGGTCTACAGAAACTCAAATGAACGACAATCAACTTCAATAGATGTTGAAACCCCCACCAGGGAGAGGAAGGACACACTACTTGCCTAATTACATTATTCTGCATAATTCAATACATTGCGTTGTTCCTATCAGCAAAGGCCACGTTTTCCTTTCCCTAATCTCCAAAGAACAGCAATTCATAAATCGTAGAAAAAGACAGGATTTCTACATTTCTCATTAAATAACACACTTTCATCTTGGTAAAAATAGCAACATTTACCGATACATTTCTCCTTTTGTCGCTTCTCCAGGAGTGCAATAGTACCCTGTCTCCTTAAAAAGGACAAATAATAAAAAAAAAAGGCAAAAAAATAAAAATAAAACGTTGTGTATTGCCAAGATATTTTAGAAAGTTCACCATATTACCAAGAGAGCCGCTTCCTCCATACTAAAGTGATTACCAAAGAAGCAAATAGCAAAAATATGCATGGATTAATAAGATTAATGTGCTTTATACAGCATGCACTTGGCATTTAGACGTTATTCAGGGGTGGTAGACACAGTGTGAATTTCAATGTTTGAATCCATATTTGTTTCAGGTGCTGAAGCATCGTTATCTTTTTGCTCCACAAATCCCTCTGTTCTTTCCGGCGATTCCATGCGGCTTCTGACTTCGGCCACGGCGGGGTGGTTTTTCCGTAAATGTTGATTCAGAGTGCCTTGGAAAGGAAAGCATTTGCCACACACCTCACATCGGAAAGGTTTGTCGTCTGTGTGGCCTCGTATGTGATATTCCAGTTGGTCTTTGCGTGTGTATTTCTTGCCACAAAACTTGCACACAAACGGGGTAATTCCCATGTGCAGTCGCATGTGCCTGTCGAGACTTCCTTTCTGGTTGAAGGTCTTGCCGCAGTAAATACAGATAAGTCTCTCGTTGTAGGGATGCCAGTAGCCCCTGGTGGTTCTTTCGCGTGGGCTGCTCTCATAACCTGGTGTGCTCACGACCTTTTCATTTTCGCTGC
Organism: Ascaphus truei; assembly: GCF_040206685.1. Classification (NCBI taxonomy): domain Eukaryota; kingdom Metazoa; phylum Chordata; class Amphibia; order Anura; family Ascaphidae; genus Ascaphus; species Ascaphus truei. Next base: position 13,330,931 of record NC_134503.1, read on the forward strand.
TGGGTATCACGTTCTGTATCTCGCCCGGCAAATGGGAAGCTCTCTTTTGCCGTACCCGTCCCCCTCTATAACAATTTAGCATCGACCTGGAAGGGCTGGAGTTGCTCATGCTTCCGAAAGGCTCGGATATGTTGGTGTTTTGGGAAGCAGCTTGTGAAAACGAATATGTGTGTTGCAAAACGGACCCGTAGGAGCCTACGTTCACAGTCACCACTTGCTCGCCATCAACCAATTCTGTGTGGTAACCATCATCCCCCAAGGAAGAGCTATCAGAGCAGCTGGGTCTGTCCGATTTCTCCGTTTTAACTTTGACTTCAGCGATCTGGTTCTCCCTAATCAGATCCCCTGGCTCAGGATCACATTCTACCTGAATCTCATGTTCTGAAATACTGCCGTTGCTGCCTCGGTCAGAGTGACCCTCTTCTTGCGTACGGTTACGCAGAGCTTTGTTGGGCAGTGCCTCCATCCTCAGATCGTTGCCTACAATGGACTGTCGCACTTTATTACAATATGGAGGCGATATCTCGACTGGGTTGGCAAAGTAACTGTCGTCTTTTACCCCGTTCTGATTTCCATGACCGTCTTCCCCATTGGCTGCGGTGGAATCAACACCTACGACACTAATTTTGGAGTGAATGCTCTCCAGTATCTGGGTACATTTGTCGATGACGCACTGCATTTGAAGAAAGCTGGCCGCGGTTAGGAAACTAACAACATCCTTTAGCTGCAAAGACATTCTTCCAGTGTAGCAAAATGAAAGTAACTGTTCGAAGACATTGGGGTTCTTGATCACCGATATGGATAAGCCACTCATGGTACTTAGGGCTGAATGGTCTCGGAAATAAGGGGAACTGGCAGCAAGAACAGCTTTGTGGGCTCTAAATGGTTGACCTTGAATATGGACGATGATGTCACACAGCTTTCCTTGCATGCGCAAGTCATTTAGTTGGTTCAGAACCGTGCTGCTGTACTCTGGCACATCAAATTGAATAAAGCTGCTGGCCTCCATGTTGTCTCTATGCACAGGTAACTGTGAAAAATAAAATAAATTTAGTTATTAACAAACACCAACAAAATGTTTAACCAACTTTAGTAACCATATACATTTTCGAATGATAACAATCTTGCTTAGAAAATTAGAGAGGAAAAAACACAATTGTTACACATTTTGCACAACGCCAACAATTCCTATGAAGCTAAATTATAATAAACCTCTGCAATTGATTTTTAATGGTTCTCTCTCCAGCTCTGTAGACTCAAGCCACAACTTAAACTTTCTCCCAGTCAGAATTAGCATTTCCATCCAACATTAGAGGAATATTTAACATCTTACATGCAGCATTATGTACAACTTGGGCTATTCTCCGTGCACTTCCAGCTCTCAAACCTTATTTTCTTCCAAGACAATATAATTTAAGATGTGACCCATACCCATGCTTGTTCTACAGTTACTTGTGTACTGATCAACTGCCTTGGGCAAAAGCCATAAAACCCTTCACTGGCAGAAGGACTTGCAATGCATTACTGGCAGCACAGAGATTAATAACGTTTAAGGCTACAGTCCCTGAATAAAAGCAGCTTTAGAGGAACAGAAGTTTAGTTACAACGAGCATTGCATATTACTACAAGTATCCCAATCACTGCATATTACTACAAGTATCCCAATCACTGCATATTACTACAAGTATCCCAATCACTGCATATTACTACAAGTATCCCAATCACTGCATATTACTACAAGTATCCCAATCACTGCATATTACTACAAGTATCCCAATCACTGCATATTACTACAAGTATCCCAATCACTGCATATTACTACAAGTATCCCAATCACTGCATATTACTACAAGTATCCCAATCACTGCATATTACTACAAGTATCCCAATCACTGCATGTACGATTCACAGAATCCAAGTTTTACGACAGCCAGTGAGAAATTATTTTTCTTCCTATTGGTATAGACCACGGGTGGGCAACTCCAGTCCTCAGGGGCCTCCAACAAGTCAGGTTTTCAGGATATCCCTGCTTCAGCACAGGTGGTGCAGTCGAAGACTGAGTCACTGGTTGAGCCGCCTGTGCTGATGCAGGGATATCCTGAAAACCTGAACTGTTGGTGGGCCTTGAGGACTGGCGTTGGCCGCCACATGCAGCATCTCCCATGACTGCGATTTAATGTATTCTACTCCATGTATATAGAGAACCCGTGCAGGTAATGACAAACAGGGCTATCGTGAAGTTCAACACATAAAATTAAATATCCATAATTAATTACGGTACACCCCACTGGCAATTTGGTTTTTCACCTAGAGTTGACTTATCTCTAAGACAAACAAACACTTGGGTGCACTTTTGGACCTCATAGCACCTTAAAGTAATGAAAGCAGCAGAACAAATCTTTAAAAAAAAACAAAAACAACTTACAACAGAGGAAAAGAAGTGTGGGGATAAACCAGATGACCAGGAATATTTAATATCACCGTTTGCGGTGTGCGTCAACGCTGAGCCCACACACAAAGGAGCTAGCTCAGTGATACTGCTGGTAAACAGGTTGGGGTCTATTGTTCCATTGTAGTGACACAGCCCTGCCTGCAGATAGAGGCAGAGAAGCAACACTGCCAGCTTCTTCATATTAGCCGATCTCATCCATCACAGAAGACAGGAAAAAAAGTACATTGGTATAACATTGCCAGATTTTCATCTGTTCTACTGCTCAAAGAGAACATCCCTATCCATAGTCGCCATAATGCTACCCACAGGTGAGCCAACTAGTCTGTAGGGAGAGGGAGCGGCTCAGTGAGTAGAGACACTGACTGCCACTGAGAGTTTGAAGCAGGGGAGCCTGGTTCAATTCCCGGTGTCGGCTCCTTGTGACCTTGGGCAAGTCACTTTATCTCCCTATGCCTTAGGCACCAAAAACATAGATTGTAATCTCCAAGGGGCAGGGACTTGTGCCTGCAAAATGTCTCTGTAAACCGCTACGTAAAACTAGCTGCGCTATACAAGAATATGCTATTATTATTACTACTTAAAAACAGTCTTATCTGGTTTCAGAACTACAAACGTTAAAGCATCCATATATTTGGGGCAGGATTTGGTATTCTAAAGAACGACAAAAACAGTAGGTCTTTCTAATTGCTTCCATTTGGCACAGTCACGAAAAGATGTTAAGCGTGACTTTCTACTGGAACGAACAGTAGTGTATGTAACTTGCTTCTGTAATGTATACTTAAACGTATAATGTTTCTTAATATTTTAAAAGGGGAGATCAATCCTAATCGCCACGTTGAGTGAAACGCAACAGAAGCTTTTTTTTGAAGTACGCTGCAGGCACACCCATAACTTCGGTCTATAAAACAGATATTTGTGTGTTGAGGTAATAGATCTTTATAGGCCCGGGATAGGTTACAGCTACTCTGGCCATTCGATTCATTTAGATTACTGCAGTTGGCAAAAAGTAGCATTCCATGCATCCCCAAAACAGCATTAAAGATGTTTTTCACAAATAGATACTTTATCAAATGCAAAAAAGGGTAATATAGAGCGTTTGTCAAGAAGAGAGGAATGTTTGAAGAGGGGGTTAATGGGGGAAGGAGGAGGACTAGTTGAGGGGGCCGGGGTAAGGAGAGATGGGGGGAAGGAAGGAGGTGTGGGTGTAATTTTACACATGACAATTCAAAGTATAACACCATTTTTTCCAATTCAATAAAAACAGCCCTATTTGAGACATGAGTTTATGTTGCAAACACTAATATATTTGACCTCTAAATGAGAAATGATTAGTCGGTGTACTAATATTCAACCATGTACAGTGTGCGTATTAACAACACTGACATAAATGCACAAGGTCTTTTCTTAAAACATTTATCTTTTGTTAACAATAAAAACGAATTGCTCTTGGGATGCTTTAACCAAGACCGAGTTTGCAAATCTACTGACGTGGGCGGAAATATTCTGGATTCTCTTGCAAAAAGTAGGTTAACAAGAATCAAAGGGAGAATACATTGTATATGTTTTTCTAAGCAGTCATTGATATTCATGAAGAGAAGACCTCCACTCAATTTAAATTCAGGCGTTCTCGCTGCATTCATGCATTTGTATGTGTGTCAAAGGAAATATTTTAGCTGCTGTATTAATGCATTCATAGTTTATAGAAACACTGTTTTTCTGAAATTCCGGTAGCTGCATTAAAAAAAAGCATATAAACAATGTTTTTTTAATTTTAAATGGTATATTGTTTCTTACACAATCAATTGAATTTAAGAAGACTTGGCACCAACACAATCGTTTAGGAGTGCTTTGATGGCGCTTCATTGAGAAAGACACGACAAAATGTACAATAGAAGCAGTAAATATAAAATCGGTGAGCATACGTTTTTCAGGTATTATATAAGTGGCCTAATTCCTCATTACCTTTCATATGCAACACATGACAAAGTCTAATGCTGGGGTAACCAACGGCAGTCCTCAAGAACCACCAACAGGTCAGGTTTCCAGGATATCCCTGCTTCAGCACAGGTGACGCAATCAGTCCCTGCTTCAATACAGGTGGCTCAGAGTCTTCAACTGAGCCACCTGTGCTGAAGCAGGGGTATCCTGAAAACCTGACCTTGTTGGTAGCTCTTGAGCACTGGAGTTGGTTACCCCATGCCTAATAGCTACACAATGCTTGTTAACATGGAGGGATTTTTGAATGGTAAAGCATGTTCTACCCCGACCCGCCCATCCCAGTATGGTTTACCCCCCCCGCCCCTCCCCCCGCAAAAAAAATACAATCATAAGAAACTGCACTAGTACAGTCCGGTTAGATTTACCATGAAACAGAGTTCTCACATTATTAACCCTTTGTGGACAAATCACCTGTAGTGGTCTGACAATGTAGTTACAGAATCACTTGACGGGACAGGAGCAATAATAATCAGAAAGCAACATATTACCTGAATTTCCCTCTCTGAAATTCCCTACCACGCGCGGACTCTCCCCCAGCTTTCAGAAAGGTATATTTATATAGACAGACATATCTCCATCTCCTCCATCATCATCACCCCCCCCCCCCCAAAAAAAAAAACCTTATTGGGACCAGCTGTGTGGCTGGACCAATCTCTGCGCTATGTAACATCACCTAACTTCCTCACCCTCGAGCTGGTCCATACTCCATCCTAATGTATACGCCATCCCACAATGAGCAGCCACACCTTTTTGTTTCAACATTGTCTCTCATACCCTCGTGTAAGCTCTCACGGCAGGGCCCTCATTGCCTTCTGTATCGGTTTGTCCTTATTTGTACGCAACTTTGTTTATCGGAGAGGGAGCGGCTCAGTGAGTAAAGACACTGGCTGGCACTGTGTTTGAAGCAGGGGAACCTGGTTCAATTCCCGGTGTCGGCTCCTTGTGACCTTGGGCAAGTCACTTTATCTCCCTGTGCCTCAGGCACCAAAAACATAAGATTGTAAGCTCCACGGGGCAGGGACCTGTGCCTGCAAAATGTCTCTAAATGCACGTAAAACTAGCAGCGCTATACAAGAACATGCTATTATTATTATTATTATGTAATTATCAAATCTCTGTTCCCCATTGTACCGAGCCGTGAAATGTTGGCGCTTTACAAATAAGAGATGAGAATAAAGTTGCGCACATAAAAATAGGGTTTATTAAAGCAGCCATGCAAATGATATACAAAACCTTCCACTAGCTGTTCTTAAAGCATAGATTTGTTGCAGGCAAATGAACCAGTCATTTAGTATATGAACCAGTCATTTCTTTGAAAATGTATCTTATACTATATTAGTGAAAGCACTGTATGTTTGTTTGCCTGCCTGCCTGCCTGCATGCATGCCTGCCTGCTGGATGTCCGGTGTCCCTAGCGGCAATCTCATTGGTCCCTTGGCCCGCCCGCCCCCGCACACCTCTCATTGGCCTCACACCACCCCCTTGGCCCGCCCCCCACACCTCTCATTGGCCTGAGGCGGAGTGACGGGCCAAAGGTCCAAAAAAATAAAAAAACACACACACACACACACACACACACACACACACACACACACACACACACACACACACACACACACACACACACACACACACACACCTCTCTCCCCTCTCCAAATCACCTTTTCCCCCTCCCCAGCGGCATCACCTCTTCCCCCTCCCCAGCGGCATCACCTCTTCCCCCTCCCCAGCGGCATCACCTCTTCCCCCTCCCCAGCGGCATCACCTCTTCCCCCTCCCCAGCTGCATCACCTCTTCCCCCTCCCCAGCGGCATCACCTCTTCCCCCTCCCCAGCGGCATCACCTCTTCCCCCTCCCCAGCGGCATCACCTCTTCCCCCTCCCTAGCGGCATCACCTCTCCCCGCTCCAAATCACCTCTCCCCGCTCCAAATCACCTCTCCCCGCTCCAAATCACCTCTCCCCGCTCCAAATCACCTCTCCCCGCTCCAAATCACCCCTCCCCGCTCCAAATCACCTCGCTTCCCGCCTCCCCGCTCCAAATCACCTCGCTTCCCGCAGCTGCCACGCGGCGCGTAAGATGGCGGACCCCCTTCCTCCGCTCCAAATCACCTCTCCCCGCTCCAAATCACCTCTCCCCGCTCCAAATCACCCCTCCCCGCTCCAAATCACCTCGCTTCCCGCCTCCCCGCTCCAAATCACCTCGCTTCCCGCAGCTGCCACGCGGCGCGTAAGATGGCGGACCCCCTTCCTCCCTCGCGGCGCCGAGTCAGACGGTGGCGGCGCCCGGAAGTACAGGTAGGTGTCGCTCCCCACCTCCGGCGCCAAACGGAACTGAGAAAGGGCGCATCAACTGAGGTGTGTGTGTGTGTGTGTGTGTGTGTGTGTGTGTGTGTGTGTGTCACTGTCCACTGCCCCCCCCTCCTATCCACTGCCCCCCCCTCCTGTCCACTGCCCCCCCCTCCTGTCCACTGCGTCCCCCCTCCTGTCCACTGCGTCCCCCCTCATGTCCACTGCGTCCCCCCTCCTGTCCCCCCTCCTGTCCACTGCCCCCCCCCCTCCTGTCCACTGCCCCCCCCCTCCTGTCCACTGCCCCCCCCCTCCTGTCCACTGCCCCCCCCTCCTGTCCACTGCCCCCCCCTCCTGTCCACTGCCCCCCCTCCTGTCCACTGCCCCCCCCCTCCTGTCCACTGCCCCCCCCCCCCCTCCTGTCCACTGCCCCCCCCCCCTCCTGTCCACTGCCCCCCCCTCCTGTCCACTGCGCCCCCCCTCCTGTCCACTGCGCCCCCCCCCTCCTGTCCACTGCCCCCCCCCCCTCCTGTCCACTGCCCCCTCCCTCCTGTCCACTGCCCCCCCCCTCCTGTCCACTGCCCCCCCCCCCTCCTGTCCACTGCCCCCCCCCCCTCCTGTCCACTGCCCCCCCCTCCTGTCCACTGCCCCCCCCTCCTGTCCACTGCCCCCCCCTCCTGTCCACTGCCCCCCCCCTCCTGTCCACTGCCCCCCCCTCCTGTCCACTGCCCCCCCCCTCCTGTCCACTGCCCCCCCCCTCCTGTCCACTGCCCCCCCCCTCCTGTCCACTGCCCCCCCCCTCCTGTCCACTGCCCCCCCCCTCCTGTCCACTGCCCCCCCCCTCCTGTCCACTGCCCCCCCCCCTCCTGTCCACTGCCCCCCCCCCTCCTGTCCACTGCCCCCCCCCCCCTCCTGTCCACTGCCCCCCCCCTCCTGTCCACTGCCCCCCCCCCTCCTGTCCACTGCCCCCCCCCCTCCTGTCCACTGCCCCCCCCCCTCCTGTCCACTGCCCCCCCCCCCCTCCTGTCCACTGCCCCCCCCCCCTCCTGTCCACTGCCCCCCCCCCCTCCTGTCCACTGCCCCCTCCCCCTCCTGTCCACTGCCCCCTCCCTCCTGTCCACTGCCCCCTCCCTCCTGTCCACTGCAGGAAATGCAGGGGGAGGAATCCATGCCTTTGAGGCGCCCCCCCCCCTCCCTTTGACGCCCCCCCCCCTCCCTTTGACGCCCCCCCCCTCCCTTTGACGCCCCCCCCTCCCTTTGACGCACGCACGCACACACTGACTGACGCGCACACAAAGCCTGACTGACGCACGCACACACTGACTGAGGCACACACTGACTGTGTGTGCGTCAGTCAGTCTGTGTGTGTTTGTGTTTCTGCCTCAGACTCACTGACGCGCGAGCAAACACACAGTGACTGACGCACACACGCTACATGAAGCTGTAAAGGAGGGAGGGAGGGGGGGGACTGGATTGATGTGAATGGGGGACAAACAGAGAGAGGGGGGGAGGAGAGAGAGGAACGGGAACATTACATCCCGGGCAACGCCGGGTCTCTCAGCTAGTAGATCTCTAAAGCGCTGTACACACCGTTACATGGAGAAGAGACATGGTGTTTTGAAAGCTCTTTAAACTCCCTCTTCTACTATATATTTGTGAAATCACTGTATGTCTGCGTCCCAAGGGTCAATCGCATTGGACCTTGGGCCTGTCACTCCTGCTCAGGCCATGCCCGCCCCCGCACACCTCTCATTGGCCTACGTCCAACACCAATGCCACACTGTCCCACCCCTCACTGACTCTCATTGGCCTGCGTCCAATGCCCGCCCCCGCACACCTCTCATTGGCCTGCGTCCCACCCCTCACTGACTCTCATTGGCCTGCGTCCAATGCCCGCCCCCGCACACCTCTCATTGGCCTGCGTCCCACCCCTCACTGACTCTCATTGGCCTGCTTTTCACAGCTATCAAAACCTTCACGTCTGCTACCACAGACTGCCGAATCAGGTACAGCAGTGTTTCCCAAACTGTGCGCCGCTTGGCTAGAGGGGCGCCGCGATCAGGGCCGCCAGCAGCGGGAAACAAGGGCTGCTAGCTCATTAAAAAAAAAAAAAAAAAAACCTCTGAGGGGAAGCAGAGGAGCGGTCACGTGACCGCTCCCATCCAATGGGGCTGCAGCCTGCCCGGCATTGCAACTGCAGAGCCACCAGACAGCACCAAGGTGTGTGTGTGTGTGTGTGTGTGTGTGTGTGTGTGTGTGTGTGTGTGTGTGTGTGTGTGTGTGTGTGTGTGTGTGAAAAACGGGCTGCAGGGTGTGTGTGTGTATATATGTGTGGTGTGTGTGTATATATGTGTGGTGTGTGTGTGTATGTATATATGTATATATGTGTGTGTATGTATGTGTGGTGTGTGTGTGTGTGTATATATATATATATATATATATATATATATATATAATGTGTGGTGTGTATATGTGTATGTGTGGTGTATATATATGTGTGGTGTGTGTGTGTGTGTATGTATGTATATATAGATATATATATATATGTGTGTGTGTGTGTGTGTGTGTGTATATATGTATGTGTGGTGTATATGGATGTGTGTGATGTGTGTGTGGTGTGTGCGTGTGAATATATTTATCAAAGTTGCACAATGTTAATAAATAATTTATTCTCACATGTCTTTTTTTTTTTCATTTTTAAATATTATATAATGTACGTACACACACACACACACACACACACACACACACACACACACACACACACACACACACACACACACACACACACACACACACACACACACACACACTGACAGCTACCAAGTGACAAACACACACACACACACACACACACACACTGACAGCTACCAAGTGACAAACACACACAGTGATACCCGCCTACCAAGCGCGCTTGCTGTCTCCTCTGCCAGGCAGCGCTGATTACAGATGCAGGGGCTTTGTGCATCTGTTCAGCCCGGCTCAGCGACGCTGAGAGAGGGAGGCCCGGCGCGCACGCTGGAGGAGCAGCACCGGGAGACTGAGAGAGAGAGTGAGGTCAGAGAGAGAGTGATGTCAGAGAGAGAGAGAGAGTGAGGTCAGAGAGAGAGAGAGAGAGAGAGGTCAGAGAGAGAGAGTGAGGTCAGAGAGAGAGAGAGGTCAGAGAGAGAGAGTGAGGTCAGAGAGAGAGAGTGAGGTCAGAGAGAGAGTGAGGTCAGAGAGAGAGAGAGGGAGGTCAGAGAGAGTGTGAGGTCAGAGAGAGAGAGAGAGAGGTCTGAGAGAGAGAGAGAGTGAGAGAGAGTGAGGTCAGAGAGAGAGAGAGTGAGGTCAGAGAGAGAGTGAGGTCAGAGAGAGTGAGGTCAGAGAGAGAGAGTGAGGTCAGAGAGAGTGAGAGTGTGTGAGGGAGACACCAACTGCGCACTGCAACTGTTAGGTATGTATATACACCTTTGTTTTTACTTTGGGCGCCGCGTAAAAATCCTGATCGCCTTGGGGAGCCTTGAAAAAATTCTGATTGCCTTGGGGAGCATTGAACCGAAAAAGTTTGGGAACCACTGAGGTACAGAATCTACACACAACGCACAAACACAGCACACACACACACATTCACACAACACCAAACACTGCAGACTGCCTCTTCAAACCCCCCCTCCCCTCCACGCCACACATCTCCCTCCCGCAACCGGACCGCGAGGCCGCGGCCTCCACTCACACACCATGGCAACGATGTCCCTCCCCCTATCCCGCTACCTCACACAGTGTAGCTCCCGCGAACCGCACAGCACGCCACATCTCCTGCACCTCACACAGCTCCCTACCGCAACCGGACCGCGAGGCCCCCTACCCCGCTACACCATGCCACCAATGTCCCTCCCCCTATCCCGCTACCTCACACAGTGTAGCTCCCGCGGACCGCACAGCACGCCTCACATCTCCTGCACCTCACACATCTCCCTCCGCAACCTGACCGCGAGGCCCCCTACCCCGCTACACCATGCCACCAATGTCCCTCCCCCTATCCCGCTACCTCACACAGTGTAGCTCCCGCGAACCGCACAGCACGCCTCACATCTCCTGCACCTCACACATCTCCCTACCGCAACCGGACCGCGAGGCCCCCTACCCCGCTACACCATGCCACCAATGTCCCTCCCCCTATCCCGCTACCTCACACAGTGTAGCTCCCGCGGACCGCACAGCACGCCTCACATCTCCTGCACCTCACACATCTCCCTCCGCAACCGGACCGCGAGGCCCCCTACCCCGCTACACCATGCCACCAATGTCCCTCCCCCTATCCCGCTACCTCACACAGTGTAGCTCCCGCGGACCGCACAGCACGCCTCACATCTCCTGCACCTCACACATCTCCCTACCGCAACCGGACCGCGAGGCCCCCTACCCCGCTACACTATGCCACCAATGTCCCTCCCCCTATCCCGCTACCTCACACAGTGTAGCTACCGCGGACCGCACAGCACGCCTCACATCTCCTGCACCTCACACATCTCCCTCCGCAACCGGACCGCGAGGCCCCCTACCCCGCTACACCATGCCACCAATGTCCCTCCCCCTATCCCGCTACCTCACACAGTGTAGCTCCCGCGAACCGCACAGCACGCCTCATCTCCTGCACCTCACACAGCTCCCTACCGCAACCAGACCGCGAGGCCCCCTACCCCGCTACACCATGCCACCAATGTCCCTCCCCCTATCCCGCTAGCTCACACAGTGTAGCTCCCGCGAACCGCACAGCACGCCTCACATCTCCTGCACCTCACACATCTCCCTACCGCAACCGGACCGCGAGGCCCCCTACCCCGCTACACCATGCCACCAATGTCCCTCCCCCTATCCCGCTACCTCACACAGTGTAGCTCCCGCGGACCGCACAGCACGCCTCACATCTCCTGCACCTCACACATCTCCCTACCGCAACCGGACCGCGAGGCCGCAACCTACACTCACACACCATGGCAACGATGTCCCTCCCCCTATCCCGCTACCTCACACAGTGTAGCTCCCGCGAACCGCACAGCACGCCACATCTCTTGCACCTCACACAGCTCCCTACCGCAACCGGACCGCGAGGCCGCGGCCTACACTCACACACCATGGCAACGATGTCCCTCCCCCTATCCCGCTACCTCACACAGTGTAGCTCCCGCGGACCGCACAGCACGCCTCATCTCCTGCACCTCACACAGCTCCCTACCGCAACCGGACCGCGAGGCCGCGGCCTACACTCACACACCATGCCACCAATGTTCCTCCCCCTATCCCGCTACCTCACACAGTGTATGACAACACCTACCACTGGAAATCAGATGTTCGTTGAAATAAAATATGTTTTCCTAACTATTTTACTGTCTGTATAATGTACACAACACTCACCCACACAAAACCCCCTCATACACACACACACACACACACACACACACACACACACGCAAACATCCTGTCATTCTATGCCACACACTACACTCAAAAACATGCCATTTTTAACATGTGTATGACCAACAACACGCACTCACACACGTCACACACACAACATGCCTCATACACACACACACGCCATCACACACCAGCAACACACACACATGCTCTCACACACACCACACACCATGCCACCGATGTCACTCCCGCTATCCCGCTACCTCACACACTCTACCTCCCGCGGAACAACCAGCACGCCTGACATCTCCTGCACCTCACACATCTCCCTCCGCAACCGGACCGCGACGCCGCGGACTACAGTCAAACAGCATGCCACCAATGTCACTCCCGCTACCTCACACACTGTATGACAACACCTACCACTGAAACTCAGCTGTTCCTTACAATAAAATATGTTTTCCTAACAATTTCACTGTCTGTATAATTTATTCTAAAACACTTCTCACACCACCACTCACACACAACACTCACCCACACAAAACCCCCTCATACACACACACACACACACACACACACACACACACACAAACATCCTGTCATTCTATGCCACACATAACAACAAATCACACCTCACCTTCACCCTCATAATACACACACTACACTCAAAAACATGCAATTTACAACATGTCTATGACCAACAACACGCACTCACACACGTCACACACACAACATGCGTCATACACACACACACATGCCATCACACACGCCACATACACACATGCTCTCACACACACCACACACCATCACACACAACACACACACAAATACACAAACACATGCACACACACACGCACTCAGCAACGCCACACGCCCTCAACCACGCAACACACGTACTCACACACACACACCAACCTCCTCTGCTGATACAACACACAAAACAACACTTCAACATAACCTTAACTACCACACACAACACAACCACCACTAAACAAACACACACACCCAACCCACTGTTCCAATTACCTACCCTTCACCATACACACTACACTGAATACAATGCACATTTACACGTCTCACCACCCACTCCCATTGCACATCAACATCCCACCACACACAAACATTAACAACAACACAACACCTCCGCTACTAACACACCTAGCACAATAAATCACCTCTTCCTTTCAATAACATATTTTACACAAAACATTACTATTTACACATCTGTCTAATTTATTGCACACAAACACTCAACTAACCAACACTGACACACACACTCACACACCACACACTCACTATCACATCACACACTCACTCATCCACACACACACCCCACACAATCAACAATCACACACAATAATTACATACACACACTATTCTGCCACACACACAGCCAACATTAACACAAAACAAAAACACACACAACATTTCAACACCTACACAAACGCACACCAAACACAAATAAATACCCCTCACCTCACACAGTGTAGCTCCCGCGAACCGCACAGCACGCCTCACATCTCCTGCACCTCACACATCTCCCTACCGCAACCGGACCGCGAGGCCCCCTACCCCGCTACACCATGCCACCAATGTCCCTCCCCCTATCCCGCTACCTCACATGAGTGAAGATATACTTCACAAAGCACAGAGACACAACCCATCACTCAATGTTACCTTTTCACCTGACATTTTCAACGAGGTACTCATATTGTTAGAAGATACATGTCTCTCTATCAATAACAAAACACTACTTCAATTAGGTCTAGAAGCTCCCCAACGTCATCATCACGATGTACTCAATACAGACCTTATGCGAGAGAAACAATACAATATTTCCATACTACAAGAATATGTTGCCACAAGAAAACCAATGTTAATTCCACAACAACTTAACACCTATGACAACATCATGCAGCACATAAACAACGAACAAGGTGCAATCCTGTTTCTTGATGCTCCAGGTGGAACAGGCAAAACATTTCTCATAAATTTACTCCTTGCAGAAATAAGAATGCACAATCATGTTGCACTTGCACTTGCATCATCTGGCATTGCAGCCACTCTTATGGATGGAGGAAGAACTGTGCACTCAGCTCTTAAATTACCACTAAACATTGCTCATGAAGAAAACCCAACATGTAATATTACCAAGACATCTGGCCAAGCCCGTGTTCTTCAAATTTGCAAACTTATTGTTTGGGATGAGTGTACCATGGCGCATAAAAAAGCACTTCAAGCCCTTAATAGAACCTTGCTAGACTTGCGTAACAATAAACAAATAATGGGTGGTGCTGTCATTCTTTTAGCTGGTGATTTCAGACAAACACTTCGTCATACCACGATCCACACCAGCAGACGAACTTCATGCATGCCTTAAATCCTCTATTTTATGGCGACATGTCAAACATTTTCCATTAACAACCAATATGCGAGTCCAACTTCTCGGCCACTCAAATGAACAACTTTTTGCACACACACTTCTTCAAATAGGTGAAGGCACTTTACCTACTGACTTAACATCAGGTGAAATTGCTTTTCCCACACATTTTTGTCACATGATGACATCACTTGAAGATCTCATACATCACGTCTATCCAAATCTCTTACACAATTACACAAACCACCAGTGGCTCTGTGAAAGAGCCATCCTTGCTGCCAAAAATACTTCTGTCAATGACATCAATCATCAAATTCAAGACATTATTCCAAACACAATTACTCAATACAACTCAATCGATACAGTTGTGGATTGCGATGAAGCCGTTAACTATCCACCTGAATTCCTACACTCCCTCGAACCATCAGGGATGCCACCACATCATCTTCGCCTCAAAGTTGGAGCACCCATCATGCTACTTCGCAACCTACACACACCTAACCTTTGTAATGGAACCAGACTGTGCATAAAAACATTGATGCCCAACCTAATTGAAGCTACTATCTTAACTGGCAACGCCAAAGGCCAAGATGTCTTCATCCCCCGCATTCCACTCATTCCTACAGACATGCCTTTTACTTTCAAACGGCTACAGTTCCCCATCAAACTAGCTTTTGCTATCACCATTAACAAAGCACAAGGACAATCTATAAAGTGCACTGGTATCAACTTAGAATCACCATGTTTCTCCCACGGCCAGTTATATGTTGCGTGCTCTAGAGTTGGATCCCCCCAACAATTGTACATCTTTGCTCCAACTGGAACTACCAAAAATGTCGTTTACAAACAAGCATTACAATGAACATTGACTTTCCTCAATTTCCATGAACTCTACATATTGCCATAAGAAATTACAAAAAAATGAAAGACACTCAATACACTACTGTCATCTTTTATTACTACATTATTTTACAACACACACTTTAACATTACATCAAATACACTCCTCTCAACAATGGACATTCACATCTTTCAAGAAGCATTTCCAACAATAACATTTTCAAAAATAACTACCGTAACAACTAACATACACTTCAAACATTTGCCCTCATATACATGTGCTTTCTACTACTGTTGATTTACAAACACAATTCTAACTAATATTACATAACATTGGCATCACATTACAACTTTCACATACAACATTTACACATACTTATTCACACTTCACATCCCGGGCAACGCCGGGTTTCTCAGCTAGT
The DNA here is from genome assembly GCF_040206685.1 of Ascaphus truei. NCBI lineage: Eukaryota > Metazoa > Chordata > Amphibia > Anura > Ascaphidae > Ascaphus > Ascaphus truei. The sequence goes on from NC_134503.1 coordinate 13,346,704, forward strand.
ATACTATATTAGTGAAAGCACTGTATGCCTGCATGTCCGGTGTCCCTAGGGGAAATCTCATTGGTCCCTTGGGCAGCCCCCGCACACCTCTCATTGGCCTGAGGCGGAGTGACTGGTCAAAGGACACACAGGGACACACACACAGGGACACACACACAGGGACACACACACAGGGACACACACACACAGGGACACACACACACAGGGACACACACACACAGGGACACACACACACAGGGACACACACACACAGGGACACACACACACAGGGACACACACACACAGGGACACACACACACAGGGACACACACACACAGGGACACACACACACAGGGACACACACACACAGGGACACACACACACAGGGACACACACACACACACAGTAGGGGGGGGGGGTGTACATTAGCAGCATGCATAACCCGGGGGTGGGGCTTACATACCCGCCGGTCCCGGAGCCTCCGCCTCTTCTTCCCCGAACATCAGCCTCCACACCCGCGCGCACCTCCTCCTCTCCGTGTCTCCCGCGCTTTCAGCCCCCCCCCGGCGCCGCTACAGTCAGCAGGGGAGCGAGTGCCCGGGACACAGCGGGGGAGCGGCCACAACAAGCTGCCTCCCGCCTCAGATCCACGTGGGAGCTTCCGGACGGGTGAGTGAGCGGCCTTCACCTCCCCTCACCCAACAATCACCCCCCTTCACCCACCCCTCACCTCCCCTCACCCACCCCCCTTCACCTCCCCTCACCCACCCCCCTTCACCTCCCTTTTCCTCCCCTCCACCCCCTCCCCCCCCCCCCAGCGCCGCTACAGTCATTGGCGGAGCGAGTGCCCGGGACACAGCGTGGGAGCGGCCACAACAAGCTGCCTCCCGCCTCAGATACACGTGGGAGCTTCCAGACGGCTGAGGGAGCTGCCGGACGGGTGATGGAGCTGCCGGACGGGTGAGGGAGCGGACAGGTGAGTGAGCGGCCGGACGGGTGAGGGAGCGGCCTTCACCTCCCCTCACCCACCCCTCACCTCCCCTCCACCCCCCCCCTTCACCTCCCCTCCACCCCCCCCCTTCACCTCCCCTCCCACCCCCCCTCCACCCCCCCCCCTTCACCTCCCCTCCACCCCCCCCCTCACCTCCCCTCCACCCCCCCCCTTCACCTCCCCTCCACCCCCCCCCCCCTTACCTCCCCTCCACCCCCCCCCTTCACCTCCCCTCCACCCCCCCCCTTCACCTCCCCCTCACCCCCCCCCCTTCACCTCCCCTCCACCCCCCCCCCTTCACCTCCCCTCCACCCCCCCCCCTTCACCTCCCTCCACCCCCCCCCTTCACCTCCCCTCCACCCCCCCCCCCCTTCACCTCCCCTCACCCACCCCTCACCTCCCTCCACCCCTCCTCCACCCCCCCCTTCACCTCCCCTCCACCCCCCTTCACCTCCCCCCTTCACCTCCCCTCCACCCCCCCCCCTTCACCTCCCCTCCACCCCCCCCCTTCACCTCCCCTCCACCCCCCCCCCTTCACCTCCCCTCCACCCCCCCCCCCCCTTCACCTCCCCTCCACCCCCCCCCCCCTTCACCTCCTCCACCCCCCCCCCCCCTTCACCTCCCCTCCACCCCCCCCCCCCTTCACCTCCCCTCCACCCCCCCCCCCCTTCACCTCCCCTCCACCCCCCCCCCCCTTCACCTCCCCTCCACCCCCCCCCCCCCCTTCACCTCCCCTCCACCCCCCCCCCCCTTCACCTCCCCTCCACCCCCCCCCCCCTTCACCTCCCCCCACCCCCCCCCCTTCACCTCCCCTCCACCCCCCCCCCTTCACCTCCCCTCCACCCCCCCCCTTCACCTCCCCTCACCCACCCCTCACCTCCCTCCACCCCTCCCCCTTCACCTCCCCTCCACACCCCCCCTTCACCTCCCCTCCACCCCCCCCCCCCCTTCACCTCCCCTCCACCCCCCCCCTTCACCTCCCCTCCACCCCCCCCCCCTTCACCTCCCCTCCACCCCCCCCCTTCACCTCCCCTCCACCCCCCGCCTTCACCTCCCCTCCACCCCCCCCCGCCTTCACCTCCCCTCCACCCCCCCCGCCTTCACCTCCCCTCCACCCCCCGCCTTCACCTCCCCTCCACCCCCCCCGCCTTCACCTCCCCTCCACCCCCCCCGCCTTCACCTCCCCTCCACCCCCCCCCCACGCCCCCCCTTCACCTCCCCTCCACCCCCCCCTTCACCTCCCCTCCACCCCCCCCTTCACCTCCCCTCCACCCCCCCCCTTCACCTCCCCTCCACCCCCCCCCTTCACCTCCCCCCCCACCCCCCCCCCTTCACCTCCCCTCCACCCCCCCCCCCCTTCACCTCCCCTCCACCCCCCCTTCACCTCCCCCCCTTCCCACCACCTCCCCCCCTTCCCACCACCTCCCCCCCTTCCCACCACCTCCCCCCCTTCCCACCACCTCCCCCCCTTCCCACCACCTCCCCCCCACCCCCTCTCCTCCCCCCCACCCCCTCTCCTCCCCCCCACCCCCTCTCCTCCCCCCCACCCCCTCTCCCACCACCTCCCCCCCACCCCCTCTCCCACCACCTCCCCCCCACCCCCTCTCCCACCACCTCCCCCCCACCCCCTCTCCCACCACCTCCCCCCCACCCCCCCATCCTCACACACATGTATACACACACACGTATACACACATACAATGTATACACACAAACATGTATTCACACACACACTATCCCCAGCACCACCACATCAGCACACCGGTATGCCCCCCCAGCACACTGGCATTCTCGCCTCCCCACCATTCCCAGCCCCCATCAACACCATCAGCACCCACACATCGCCACCTTTGCACCTCCCCCATCGGCACACCCACATCCGCACCCTCACATCAGCACCAAACCCTCCCAAATCAGCACACCAATACAATCACCATCAGTACAGCCACAGCAGCACTACCACCGCACATGGGCCGCGTGGACCACTCCCCACCCAAATGCCACACCCACACCACAAACATCCCGGGCAACGCTGGGGCTCTCAGCTAGTTACATATATAGAGAACACACAAACCTTTGAGGTGTCAAAATGTAGAACAAATTTAGTAACAGTCACGCGGTTGATATTGCAGTGCTCTCATCTTGGGTACCCTCTCTAAGGCTGTGCTTATAGTACTGGCTGCAGCGACAACGACACGTGACCCCATGCGTCGCTTTAGCGAAAGTTGCACTCTGGTGTGCGATGTCGCTGGAGGCAAGGGGCTATGTGATTGGCTGCTGCCAGTCACGTGGTGCGGCTGTCTCTGGAAATCTCAAAATCTTGACTACAGTGATTTTGGTAGCAGTGACGTCACACGTCGCCTCTGTAGCCAGTACTATAAGCGCAGCCTAAGTAGCTCCAGGAGTGACGGAACATTTACAGTATTGTAATAATCATGTGCAGTACTGTATGTGTGCTTGTGAATGTAAAAAAAGGTATGAAATCTAATACAAGAAACACTATCCCAGAAATGGGCTACACCTTTGATCAATAGTGCATCTATAACTATAGATGGTGTATTTCTATTATAAAGCACTCACACTTGTTGACCTATTGGCTTTTTATGCCATGACAAAGGCAGTCTGCATGAACGTAAACCATGAGACAATTCCCAGACAGTAAAACAAATTGAGTGTACATTAAGTTACAGGTCACGTGTGACAATTTAAGAACTGAAATGTCAAAGCAATAATATAATGCCACGTGCCTACGCAAGGTGATCTTTATTTTTTCCCGCAGAGGGGAAAATCTACTTGCTGATCAGTAACCTAAAACTTCCCCGATAGCAAAACATTATTTAATTCTTCACTTGTAAACGGTGCATGCAACCAATTACTGTACTGTATAATACGTGGCAGACAACTCAGGCAGTTAAAAGGGGTTAACAGAGCCCTTACATCATTTTAGTTTACTATTACAAAATACAATTCTCCTTACATAATGTGTTTTTACGTATACAGGTAGTCCTCGCTATCCAACGTTTCACTTTACAACGAATGGCATATCCAACGCTCTACAATGCCACCCTATGGGCGTTTTTTCGACGCTCACTGCCACTGATTAACATGGGACTCACTTTACAACGGTTTCACTATCCAACGCTACTTCCAGAACAGATTCCGTTGATAACCGAGGACTGCCTGTACAAGGATTTAAGAGGGCAGTAGATTTGGATGAGATCCAAACCGTTTTTTTTTTTTTAAAGCAAAGTACTGCCTAAAAACCTCACATTGTAGAACAACCTTCTAAAATAAACAGATTGCTTCATGCAGTCTTCATTTTTTTGTTAGCCTGAAATAGGGGAATCTAAATATGAAATTATGCTTTATTTCAAGAGAAAATCCACACCATGCCTTGGTCATGTTTGTCGTTAACACATCGTCGTTGTGCAGGTAAAAGCCATTAACTACATCCTTTGCGTACTGAGGAAAAGTTGATTACATTTTCTTTTTGACATAGGAAAATTCTGTGTTTAAAAAAGGAAGGTATTTTGATGGGTCAAGTTCGGAAGATTAGGAGACTCTAATTAGTTTTTCAATAAAAACATCAAGACATTCCATGCCAGGAAGTGCATTTAGGGAGTTTTGGGCAAAAAAAAGCACTTAATGAGTTTTACCTCTACAATGATGATCTGAATATTGCTGAAATGGAATGTTAGGGCAGGGTAATAACCCCCCCAGCTGGAATAAATGTCAGATTTGGTAGGGAAGAAATATTCAGCTGAAATAGATACATACACATGTAGGGCGATTTCCCACGTAGGAGAGCATTGCCTTGCATCACTGCAATATTGTCTTAGCAGACAGCGTCTTTGAATATTTTACTTTAACGTGATGTTTTGAATCACTGCAAAGAAAAAACACATGTATGGAGCACAACAGCTTGAAAAGGTAGGTTTTATTTCGGGTAATCGTTCAACATAAATATAAATATATTTAAACAAAAAAAACATTAGTATAAATTGCCTCTCTTAGAAAGATTGGATCATCCTTATTCTGGAAATGCCACCTTGAACTTACACTTACCTGAACCAGAGGGTCCTCGTGAACAGATCTGTGAACCCCCAACAGCTGGGGACTCCCCTGGTTCAGGAACAGCGAGTTCTGGGTTCACAAGGAAAAACTGGAAAAATGTTAATGGCTGTTGGGTAAGAGCGAACATATAGAAAAACAGATTGTAAGGTTTTCTAGTAATAACACAGCAGCCATGCTTGTAGCTTGTGTGTGAAAACCTGCCTCAAAACATACAAATATCTCAGTTACACAGGGGTCACTGGACATCGGGGGGACCAATCAAACTGCTCTGGAGGAACCCCGAGTTCAACCAATAAAAGCCATTTGTGGGCAGAATCACTGCTTTAAAGTAACGATACTACTTATTTGCAACCTGCTAAACAGTGCTGCATTTAAAGAGGTAGACTCTCCCTCCTAGGACAAAAAAAATTAACTACAGACAGTGGAGTGTTTAATAAGGCCTCGTCCCGCTGCGCTCGTTGGCGCGGGCGGCGGGTCCCCCACCAGCAGGGGAATCCTCGCGAGCCGGTCCCGGTCCCCACTGGCTGCACAGCTGATTACACGCTGTAGCGCGTCAGCCGCTGGAGACACCACAGAATGGTGTTTCCTAGCGTTGACCCGTGACGTGTGTGGCTGTGAGCCAATGGGGAGGGGAGGCTTCGGGAGGAGAAGAGGCTTCGGGGAGCGGGGAGGAGTGTGGAGTGAAAGCAGGTGAGTGCCTGTCTGTGTGTGTGCCTGAGTACGTGCGTGCCTGTCTGTGTGTGTATGTGTGTGCCCGAGTGCCTGCCTCTGTCTGTGTGTGTGTGTGTGTGTGTATGAGTGCGTGAGTGCCTGCGTGTGCGCGTGTGCATGTATGAATGAGTGTCTGCGTGTGTGTGTGTATGAATGAGTGCCTGCGTGTGTGTGTTTAAACTTACTTTCCAGCTCCAGCTCCAGCCCAAGTCCGTGGAGGGAGGGGGGGAGAGTAGCGGGTCCCTCCGCTCAAGCCACGCCCCCCTCCCTGTCAAACCGCCCACCTCCCCGCTCCCTACAGACCGCAGATCGCGGTCTGTGTATCTCAGCGCACCGCCTGTCAGCAGCGCAGGTGCGCTGACTCTGGGAGCGGGGCCTTAGCCTAAGTGAAATGGAGCGGCTTGATAACAGGCTTAAACCGCCCCCAAACCTCCCTCCCCCCAATCTTTTAAAATCAACTTACACAGTAAACAAATGCTTTGTTGGCAGTTACAATCTTTAATGCCTACATCTGGTCAGTCCAGATTGCATAGTGGTTATGAAAATATTATTAATCAAACAGAAACAAATAACTAATATGCTTTAAAAATCAGCAGACCCAGAGAAAAAAGGGGAAACAAATTCATTTTTAAAAGATGCAAAGTAAAATTGCTACTCTAAAAGGAGATTTAATGTTTCAAACGAATCCAATTACACCTGATAAATTGAAGGAAAAGAAAAAAAAAATTGTTTTTGCCTGCTACGTGGGACAGCTGCTTTAAGATTAAAGCTACACTTGTAATTACATGCTAAACTACGGAATCCTGTCTGACTTAACTTACTAATAAAATGTCAACTGGGCATTAAAAGACGGAAAACTGCAGTGCTGTGCAGTTTCTGCACAAGAAATTAGAGCATGTGAAATTTACTTCAACCCACACTTTTTGTAAATTGTTCAATAGAAGCCTGATGATTTAAAATATTGCTGTGCAAGTTATTTCATGCTCTTAAAAATAATTTTACAAAATAAAACAACTCTACAAAATGGATATTATAATGACCAATCTGCAGTGTGGAAATGTTGATTATTAAGATACCATAAAATGTTGTTTTTGGAAATATTAGTTCTCCACTTGCCTGCCCTGGCATACTCCAAGCCAGATTTAATCAGCATTACAATATCGATGCATCAAGTGCCAAGCAGGCTATAAGATCAAAATAGAAAGAGTAAATGAGTTACTGCCAACACCAACAATGCCAATTTGTTTTTACATTTTACATCATATGGTCTAGCAGACTGTTTTTTAACTAGTGGTTCCTAGGAACCATTGGGTTCTGCAGGCACCCAATAAAGGTCATTTGAAAATGGGTACCATAGACCATGGGTGCACAAACTGGGGGGGGCGCGGAGGTTACAGAGGCCACACGCCCTTTCCCAAGGCATTTCAATTAAATGCCGGGGGAGGCGTGAGGCCTGTGTAACATCTCATATCTGCTGTTAGTCGGCTCTTTGGCGACGCGTCGCCATGGCAATGCGCGCATGACACGGTGGGGTTACGTGACGTCATATGACTCGCGGCGTCATTTGACGCTGGGTCATCGCAGGGGGGGCGAGTACACTGGGGCTGCTAGGCAGGGGGGACGCAGCTTACAAACTTTGCGCTCCTCTGCCTTATACAAAACTAGCTGAGAGCCCCGGCGTTGCCCGGGATGTTTGTGGTGTGGGTGTGGCATTTGGGTGAGGAGTGGTCCACGCGGCCCATGTGCGGTGGTAGTGCTGCTGTGGCTGTACTGATGGTGATTGTATCGGGGTGCTGATTTGGGAGGGTTTGGTGCTGATGTGGGGGTGCGGATGTGGGTGTGCCGATGGGGGAGCTGAAGGAATGTGTGTGGGGGAGCTGCTTACCTTGCAGTCGGCAGCATCTTCCTCGTGCAGGCCGGGAGACGGACCCTGCAGTCATCTGGTACGGAGGGGCGGGGATCAGACCGGAGCCGGACAGAGGGCATGTGGAGGGGTAGGGGGAAGCTGCAGGGAGAGCAGCACGGGGCATGTGGAGGGGGGAGAGCAGCACGTAGCATGTGGAGGGGGGGGGGGAGCTCACCCGTCCTGCCGCTGCCTCACTCATCCGGCCGCTGCCTCACTCATCCGGCCGCTCCCACATGGATGTGAGGCGGGAGGCCGCGTGTTGTGGCCGCTCCCCCGCGTGTCCCGGGCGCTCGCTCCGCTCCCCCGCTGACTGTAGCGGCGCCGGGGTGTGAGCTTGGGGGGGGGGGGGGGGGGGGTGGAGGGGGTGTGAGCTTGGGGGGGGGGGTGAGGTGTGTGGAGCTTGGGGGGGGGTGGGAATGTGTGTGTGTGTGTACACGGGACTCCGGGTAAATTCGGGCACAGGGAGGGTGGGGGGGGGGGGTGTGGAAGTTGAGGTGCGGTCCAGCTGACGGGGGAGAGTGAGGGGCACCGGGAGGGGATTGTGTGTGTGTCCCCGTCCGTGTGTCCCCGTCCGTGTGTGTCCCCGTCCGTGTGTGTCCCCGTCCGTGTGTGTCCCCGTGTGTTTGTGTCCCTGTGTGTTTGTGTCCCTGTGTGTTTGTGTCCCTGTGTGTTTGTGTCCCTGGTGTTTGTGTCCCTGTGTGTTTGTGTCCCTGTGTGTTCTTTGGCCCGTCACTCCGCCTCAGGCCAATGAGAGGTGTGCGGGGGCGGGCCAAGGGACCAATGAGATTTCCCCTAGGGACACCGGACATCCAGGCAGGCATACAGTGCTTTCACTAATATAGTATAAGATAATTTACAATGCATCTGATCTCAGAAGCACTATTAGAGAGGGTCGGGGTTCTGCAGAATTTCACAATATAATTATAGGTCTCCACAAAACAATTTCTGGAAACCGCTGATGTAGGAACAGGAATGAGTCATTACTGCTGAAAGGGGGTTTAAAATATGCATGATTGAAAGGAATTAAAAGCCTTCACACCTGAGCCTCAAATTATTTTGGTTCTTAACTTTAAAAAAAAAAACAAAAAACGTTATTTGTGAAGATCAAATGCTTACTACGAATATTTCGTGAAAAGGCAAATTAAAGCATTTTGTACATTATTGATGTATACTTTCAACAGATGTTAAAAAAGGGGAATCATAAATAAAAAGATAAAGCAAACAAGAAAAATGTTAAGTGTGGAAAAATTATAGGCAAAACCGTGCAGAAGTGGCAGAGCAAACATTAGTCAACATTAACAGCTGCTAATTGATCCGAAGGTATTCTACCCATAAAACAGGAACCTACAAAATAAACAATTGTGTCACCCACTTCCCCAAAGTTAAAAAAAAAAAAATGCAAATAGGAAAACAAAGAGTAAGTTATATGATCATCAGAAAACGGACAGATCGAAATCTGCCGATAAATCAAGATTTTAAAATACTCATCAAAATCCTGCAAACTAGATAACTGGTCGTCTGGAAAAACTTGAATACTCAAGAACTCTAAGAGAAAACGGACATAATTAGCTTTTATACACAACATTATTGCCATCAAACACTCTCCAAGGGACGTTGTAACCAAAATTCATGCTGCACCTTACTATGTGCAGAATCTATTTTAATAGATTTTTTAGCTACTTCTGAAGGATGCAACTAAAAGGGAGAGTTTGTCTAGCAAGTTGGGGACCACTTATATAAGAAACCAAACTCCGGAAGTGACCGGACCCCTTAATCAAACTCTTGCTGCAGCCTTTTTGGTAGTAAGTGAGCTAGATCTAAATGGAGAAATATGGCATTTCTTCATTACGTTACAAAACAATAACATTTTCATTTAATATGAATACACAAAACAATATGCTTTACGGTGTGTTTAACAAAGACAGCTATAGATAAACGGACATATTAAACAAAATACTTTTCATAATAATAATTTTTAAGCTTAAATGACCAGTGACCAATGTTAAGTAATGATTGATATTTTCTAACCCCTTCGGCACAAGAGGGAACAGTAACACTGAATTATAGCAGTGACAGTGTACGTATTTTTAAATAACATTTAATCTTCTAATGGTTCCACTGCAACCACATTCTTATAAGGGGGAGGGGGGGTGTTAACGCTTTACCCAATCTCTTGGATAACCTTGTTCTAAAACTTTGCATCTACAAGACAATTCCCTGTTCTGTTTCAATGTATATGCCCATTAGCCAAACAGCAGCTATAAGGCAGGACAACAGGCTGGAGAAGAAATAAAAACAGTCACTGGATACAAATAAGTGAGATATCACAAGTGGTGTTCAAGGGGGAACAATAAGTCTTTAATGTTCAATTTACACCTACATAGCATAGATAGCTGCTAAAACATAGATAGCTGCTAAAACCTCCAGGGTGGGAGATTTCTAAATAAGCGAATCAGACATGCAGAAAGAAATGTATTATAAAGGCACACTGATTACACTTTATACGTGTAACATTTATTTGCTTCCGTTTCTTACATTGAGAATACGCCTGAACACGTGTGTATCCCTTTATACCCATTAGAATTGAAACTACCAAATGGGAACTCCGGTAGGCACATCCTCAAAACCCTTCAAGACCAATATAGCTAAATAGATACGTTCATACAAGAAAAGGCTTTATATTGCTGTGAGGTCCGTGAGAAGGGTACATATAAATAACTGGCAGTCGGTTTATACTCTCCTGCGAGGTCCGTGGGTATATCTGGCAGCCAGTCTCTAGTCTCCTGTGAAGAGGATATATATATCGGGCAGCCAGTCTGTATACTCCTGTGAGGCGGGTATATATCGGTCAGCCAGTCTTCGTATGTGAGGCTGGTATATATATCGGGCAGCCAGTCGCCTGTGAGGCGGGTATATATATCGGGCAGCCAGTCTCCTGTGAGGCGGGTATATATATCGGTCAGCCAGTCTCCTGTGAGGCGGGTATATATATCGGTCAGCCAGTCTCCTGTGAGGCGGGTATATATATCGGGCAGCCAGTCTCCTGTGAGGCGGGTATATATATCGGGCAGCCAGTCTCCTGTGAGCCGGGTATATATATCGGCCAGCCAGTCTCCTATGAGGCGGGTATATATATCGGGCAGCCAGTCTCGAGGCGGGGGGGTGTGTGTGTGTGTGTGTGTGTGTGTGTGTGTGTGTGTGTGTGTATGTATGTATATATGTATATATGTATATATGTATATATATATATATATATATAATATATCTATCGGGCAGCCAGTCTGAGGCGGGTAAATGATATTATATCGGGCAGCGGTGAAAGCTCGGCCCGGGCTGTGTCCTGCATCACTTCCCCGAATGCGGGACACACGAACCCCCAGGACCAACATCCTGCTCCCCTTCTATTACCTGCGGGGAATGCGCCTCCTCTCCTCCTCACATCGCTTCCGCGGCTCGGGCAGTGCCGGGGCCTAGCGCCGCTCCCTCTCCTCCAGCCCTCAGCTGCCGGAAACGCGCTCAGGCCTCGCCCAGCGGCCACTTCCGGGTCGACGTCTTTCCGCTGAAATCCCGCCCTGGTAAGATGGACTTTTTTTTTTTTTTTTTTTTTTAAATAAAACTTTACTGTTCCAATAACAGATTGTGAAAGGAATGGTAGCACAATGTGATGTTAGCATAATATATCTCATTATTGTTCAATATTTAAAAACGGATACATCTCCTGTAAAAATATAATTAAAAAAAAAACACTTGGGCTTTTTCCACTTAACTTGTATTGATTTTTATTCTGTGTGTGCAAAGGTTAATAGCTCACATACTTTTTTTTGTTTTTTTGTTGTAACATTACACATTTTGGTAATTTTATTCAAATATATTTCCACCTATGCCTAGCTAGCACCTAGCAATGAGTCCCGAAGGGCCACCAACAGGTCTGGTTTCATGGATATCCCTAATTCCATAGCAGGTGGCTCAATCAGCAGGCCAGTCAAAGACTGAGCCACCTGTGCTGAAGCAGGGATATCCTGGAAACCTGGCCTGTTGGTGGCCCTTGAGGACTACGTTTGAGACCCCTACCCCAGGTAGTACATATTGGCTCAAATATATATACATATATATATACATATATACATATATATATACATATATACACACACACATACGTAAATATAGGTCCTAGGATAAGCATACGTGGCATGTTTAGTTTGGACTGTCCCAGATTTTCATTAATTATCCCGGTGACCCGATAATTTTCTCAATTTTTCAAATGTCCCGGTTTTTCATTTTTCCCTGTTTGGACTCACTTAAAAAATAAAAAAAAACCTCTTACAACTGTAGTCATGGCTGGTTCCTGGCTACCATTCTGCCCTTGCCATCAAAAAAAAGACACTGCATGTTATGTCAGCGATTATATCAAAGATGAAACTTTCTAAATATATTGGTAAACTTAAATTGTTCAGTTTATTAATATAAAACAAACACTCATACCGTTGCAACACTCGAGTATGTTAGGAGACTGAAATAAATCAATAAGACAGCAGAAACGGACACACTAAGACAAATACCATTACAAATAAATATAAGTGATGTCATTGGTTTAACAAATCATCTTTAATTTGTCACCAAATTTCTACTTGTGAAAATCTGGTCACCCTAATAATCTCATTCTATTAACCTTGTTGTATTTAAAGTATGAAAAGACCCCCTGCAACGTGTTGCACACACCAATAGCTATATAACCGTGGTACAAACTCCAGTCCTCAAGGACCACCAACTGGTCAGGTTTTAAAGGATATGCCTGCTTCAGCACGGGTGGCTAAATCAGTGGCTCAGTGTTTGACAGCCACCTGTGCTGAAGCAGAGATTCTGAAAAGCTGACCTGTTGGTGGCCCTTGAGGACTAGAGAGTTGGCCACCCCTGTAATACAATAAATATATTTACATGTGAGCCTATGGTATGGAAAATGTGAAAAGATACCTCAGCAATGAGTTGCACAGAATAGCAGCTCTGAGTGGGTTAAAAATAAGCACTATGCGAAGCATTTCACGCCCATATGACACTGAAGATCTTAACTTGGCCCCCATGGCAGAGAGGGATAAAAGGTAGACATGCTACTGTTTTGGGGTCAGTCTGATTTTTAGCTTCAAGTCACTTTAAAGTAGCAAAACACCCCGCACTACATCTGTTTGCTGTATGATTGAAGCAGGCGGACTCCAGAGCTGAACCCCATTCATTTCAGTTCCAGTGACCCCAGGCTTCTATAGATACTTGGCTCTGTAGGGGGTGCCATGGAATTTAAAGGTCCTGGTCACGCGGCCCAATAGGAAGCCGCAACGGATGATGTCACAGCTTCCTATTGGCCCGCGTGATGTGGGATATTAAACGCGGCATTATGTTAGTTACACAAGTTCCCTGGCTGCAGATCCCAGTATTCCCTATAGAAGTATACATCCCTGGAAGCAGGGGGGCCCCGTAGCTGAAACGAATGGGATTCAGCTCCAGAGACCATCTGCTTCAAACCTAGAAGAAGGTAAAAATTAGCATTTTGTTTCATTACAACAAATCCAGAACTTCTCAACCTCAATGATTTCTCTTGTTTGAGGTTGACATCTCTTCAATGGCATTGAATGTATTAGCCCAAGTGTAGGAAGCTATGAAATGTGTTTCAGACCCTATGGGGGGGGGGGGGGGGGAAGAGCGAG